>NC_056726.1:1463969498-1464291998 GCF_019279795.1 Protopterus annectens
TCTATTTTAAATAATCCAGGGATCCTGGTAAGTCATAGGCTATTCAGGAGGCATCCTGGGATATTGTCTGGCAACACTGCAGTGTTCCTGGCTTTAGTTATTGCTGCCAGTAGATGCTCCCCCGCAGTTGGAGCTGAATCTGTCCTCTTATGGGTTCTCCATCTCCAGGCTCTCAATCTGGCACCATTAACCACCAGTTCAGTACATTGCTGTGTCTGCTGCCCTTGAGGTCATTCAGACATGCATGGCTCAGGCCCCTCTCTTGAGATCTGATAAAGGCTGAAGTGGATGCTGCATTGGGCAAGAAATTGTTTTGCTTCTCCCTCTCAACAAATATTTTGAGAAACTGGATAAAAACACTTATTTAAATTAGTTTTACCTGCCTCCAACCCCAAACTTCAATAAGAATTACCCTGCTAAACCTTAGTTTTCCACCTAGACAACACCAGGGTGAGACTTACTTGTGGTAAAAGACAAGGACAGTTTAGGTAGTGGCAACAGTATGATCACAGCAGGGAGCTCCAAAAATCCCACCATACACAGAACTGCGCTATGCTTTGTTCTAGTCTTCCCTTTAGGCGTCTTGCAGGAAGACTCCACTTAACTAGTGGAAATGACAAGGGACCAATAGGTTTTAAGTATCATAGAGAAGGGGGTAGTGTATTAATTTCAGAAATACCACTGTTGGGCATTCCAAAGCTATAAAAGAGCAAGAAAGCCTCTTGGCAATCCGTAGGGAACTACTTCACTAAGATCCATCCAGCCCATCCCTGCAGGACAAGAGGGGGAGAGAACCTACCTCATGATTTTTCTAGTTCCAAGAAGAGGGGACCAGTTTGCATGTGATTGGACAGATTTATATCAAAGGGGGCGTTGTAGTCTGTGACTGGCCTAATGAGAGCTGAGAAAAGCGGGACATTGACGTCCCTAGGTCGGGACACAGTGCCTTTGTTTTTAAACTGGAGTATAGAATGACTTTCGTACAATACACTTTTTTTTGTGGACAGAAACCTAAAACTTTTGACCCAGTTTCTAAATCGTGAACTGGGTCAACTCTTGGAGTATTACCAGTGTGGTTGTTTCTTTGGGTAGATGACTTCCCAAAGGATACATTAATGATTTTTTTTGGCATTTAGTTTCAGTTCATGATTTTGGCACCAGTTATTTGGGACAGACTTTACTGCAGGGTGGCTAAGCCATTTGGGTGTTCAGTAACTGTTCTTGGCGTGCAGTCAGGTAAGGCCTTTTGGTATTCTACTTTTTACTTCAGAAAAGTAGATTTCAAACAGTGGAGGTCCCAGCACAGACCCCTGGCGGATTGCAGTGATGACTGGTCTGTGTGGAGGAAACTTCCCTTATTTTGATTATCGGCATCCGGTCTGCGAGCTAGTTAGCAATTCACCTGTTGACCTAAGGTTTTTTTTTGCCCAGTTTTAACTTTTCTGCTATGGTTGAGTGAAAAATTGTCAACAGTTTTGACCTGTTTGAGGTATGCTATGTACAATTTTACTTTCATCCATTGTTTTGACTTTTTCAAAAAAAATCCACCAGGTTGTACAAGTATGATCTGTTGAGTTATCCAGACTGAGACTGGCCCAGTGGTTGGAGGATATTTGTTTCACTGTTGCAGTCCTTACATTTGGATTATCTGCCTGCAGGTAGCCCTCAGCCGGCCTGAATACCAGTGTCTTGGATTCCTGCGTTGGATTCAGTCTCTTCTTCCATGATGTCAGGTCATCAGGGGTATAAAACATGCAGCAGAGATTCCATTACATCAGTCTTTCTTGGCGCACGGTGCCCGAAGCAGAAGCAGTTCGCAAGTGCCGGCCTACTCCTGAAATTTTCGTTGACTTTCAAAACCAAAGCTTTCGAAAAAAGCTAAGTACCCTATTGGGGATCCTTTTTTTTGACTTGACAGATGTCAGTAAATGTTAACAATTGTCTTGCCTGTGGAAAACAAATACCTCAAAGATTTTCATTTGTACTGCATTCCTTGCATAGGCCCGGACCATGATGTGTCTCGCTGTTGGTTTTGTGCCTTATTCAACCCCCGAACTATTTGTAGTCTATTTTTGCAGCAAATTATTTTGGTGCTCTGTTTAACCAGAAATTGCTTCGGTAAGCCATCCAACTACTGATATTCCGAAAAAACGTAAGGATAAAGACAGACCGTAAAGGTCCAAAACTGCCGATGCCGCTTAGTCGCCAGTTCTCCGGTAGTCAGTGAGTTTCTTTGGCAGCCCCTGATACCAGCTACTTCAGATTCGCATGCCTTTACTAATACCCATTCGTAGTCCGGTATGCCGCAAGATGCTTCGAATATGGAACCTGTGGATGTTTCTACCTTGGATAGGTCTGGAGCCGCTGTGCAGGCATCGGTTTCTGAGGGTGTATTCAGGCATAAAGATTTGCATTTTAAACTGACGCCATCTTCTTCAAGGCCTACAACTCTACTCGCGTCTAGAAAACGGATGTCCAATCTGCATGGTCAGGCCCATATGCCTAAAAAAAAATGCTTAGAATGCCTGAAGAACTTATTACTTTAATTAGGGAAAGCCAGCCTTCCCCTTCTGAGACCTAGAAATGATTTTTCTTCTGATCAGGATTCTGAAATTTGTTTCTTCTGGTGACCAGGATTTGCCTTTATCTACCCATCAGGATTCTGATTTAGAGGATTCCATTCCCTCTGCTTCTTTTCCAGAAGATTTTTCTTTTGGTGAAACCTTGTACACTGTTGGGGAGCATTTCCGCTGGGAAAGCCAGGATTACTCTGATTCCAAAAAGAGGCTTAGGGAATTCTTACTCCTGCCTCAACACAGGCCTCTAGCTATCCCTCCTGTTCTGGACATTGTTGATGATGCCTTCCTGGAGTCTAACCTGGCCCATGACTCTCTACCTCCAGCTCCCTAAAAACCTGACCGGTATTAAAGCTCTTAACTCTCTCAATTTCTTCAAGAATCCTACTGCGGATCCAGAGACCATTTCCCAAGGACCAAAGGGCATTAAGGCTACTGCTTTAAACCCTACTCCCTCTGATAGAGATTCCAGGGACTTGGACAGATGAGGTAAGAAGGTATACACTTCTGCTACTTTGGTCATTTGGGCCTTAAATTGCCAGTTTCATATGTTAAAGTATCAGCAGCATATTATGGGACTGATTCAATAGAAAATGATTCCTGATTCTGCTGAACATAAAGAATTTCAGGATTTAATGCGTTTTGCTGAACAAGTTGGTAAACATACTTTGCAATGTGGTTTTGACTCTTTACAAGCATCTTGCAGGGCTGCTGTTACTGGGTCTGTACTTAAAAGGCATGCTTGGCTTAAGGAGCAGAACTTGCCAGATCATGTTAAAGCTAATTTACTGGGAGCTCCCTTAAACCAAGACAGCCTGTTTGGCAACAAAGCAGAAGTCGTCCTTAAGATGGAGGAAAAAGCTAAATCTATGCAAACTGTTAAAGATTTCCTGCAAGTACAGCCTCCCAGATTTAGTAGGCATTGGCTTTCTAAGAATTGGTCCTTTCCAATCTCTTCCAGGGCTTCAGTCCAAACCCAGGAACAGCAGACCACCTAGGTTAGTCTCAGGCTACACACAGGCCTAAGCAGTGGGGGGCTTCCACTTCCAAATCTGGAAGTAGTAAGACACCCCCCCTATGGAAAAATGTCACACTGACTTAACCTTAACCCTTCCAAGCCCTGCTCAACTGCCTGCTTCCTTGGGAGGAAAGCTCACCCTGCATGCAAAAAACTGGGAACTCATTGCCCAGGACAAATGGGTTTTAAATATAGTTTTCCAAGGATACAGATTCCACTTCCACACCTCACCAAACCCAAACGGTTGTTCAGACCTACCCCCAAATCACTGGGCAGAGGCTCATCAGCAGGTGTTCTCTCTAAATGTCAGGGCTATTCAACCTGTTCCAGCAGAAGAACAAGGTTTTTACTCTACTTTTCCTGGTACCCAGGAAAGACAGATCCTGGCATCCTATCCTGGACCTCTATTCTAAACATCTTTTTGGTAATCCCAAAATTCAAAATTCTAACTCTTCAACAGCCGCTTCCTATGCTAGGCAAAGATGTCTGGTTGGCAACCTTAGACTTAAAGGAATCTTACTTGCACATTCCAATAAGGGCATCCTGCAGGAAATACCTACGCTTCAGAGCAGGCTCCATGCACCATCACTTCTCTGCACTTCCCTTTGGCTTATCTACTGCGCCCAGGGTATTCACAAAGTGTTTAGCTCCAGCCATTCCATTTTGCAGGCAGAGAAATATTCAAATATACCCATACCTGGTCTGATTTCAGTCAGAAAGCCAAGACATGCTATTAAAATATCTGGCATTTGTAAATAAACTTAACCTCGCCGGGGTACACCATAGTAGAAATCTCATCTAGTACCCTGCCAACAGATTGAATTCCTGGGAGCAAGCTTCAACACAACTTCCCAGATGGCTTACTTAACTCCAGAGAAACAAGTTTATTTGACAGCCTACTTAAAACTACTGGCCACAAAGACCCAGCTATCTGCAAAGAAAATTCTGCAAGCCCTGGGGTTCATGACCTCTTGCATTCTACTAATTCCATATGCAAGACTGCATATGAGGAAACTACAATGTTATCTATAAAGGCTATGGAGTCAACATTCTCAGGAACTGGAATCAATGATTCCAGTCATTCCTTGTATAAAGATGAGAGTTCCTTTTGTGGGCAGAGGCGTGCCACCTCAAGTGGCTCTTTCAGTCTACCCCCTGCCACCCAAACCCTGACTACAGACTCATCAGACTATGCATGAGGGACTCGCTTGGCAAGGCAGTGCATTCAGGGCAAATGGAACCAGAGTCAGATGAACCTGCATATCAACCAAAAAGAGATATTAGCTGTACAGAATTCCCTGACATCCTTCAAGGACTACATCCTTCCAGGACAATTATTGGTGAAGACAGACAACACTTATGTGGTACATAAACAAGCAGGGGGGGAACCCAGTCGTACCCTCTCTGCAGACTAGCCATGGCTCTGTGGAACACAGCTTTGAGGTACCAAGTGCACCTACAAGCTCAATTCCTGCCAGGAAAGCTAAATTCTCTGGCAGACTAAGCAGAAATCTCATGGACCCACATGAATGGAAACTGGAACCATAAATATTCAACCTCTTGAGCAACAAATGGGCGACTCCAGAGATAGACCTGTTTGCCTCTCCCCAGATCTACCAATTGGACAAATTCTGCACAAGGACTCCCCACAGCCAAGCTTGGAAAGTGGATGCCCTGTCCTTTGCTTGGGAATGCCTCTCTGTGTATGCCTTCCCCCTCTGCCTCTCCTCTTGAAGGTTCTGCTAAAGATCCAGCAGGACAAACCAAGGATTTCTTATTGCTCCAGACTGGCCTTGCCAGCTCTGGTACCCCCTCTTGTGCAGCATGATACTGCTGGATCAATGGCACCTACCTCAGACACCTTCCCTGCTATCCCAGCATGCAGGCCAGATTCTGCACCCTCTGCTTCAAGCCCTGAACCTTGCAGCCTGGCTAATTCCTTGCTCTCCAATAGCATCCCTCAGTAAGCAGGTGCTAGAGGTCATTCTGGAAGCAAGGAGACCTAGTACTAGAAAATCCTATGCTGAACAGTGGAAAAGGTACTGTTCCTGGAGCCAGACCCAGGGTATGGGCACTACAGTGCCCAGTTTACTTCATATTCTTCAGTACTTAACAGAAGTGCTCCACAAGGGCCTATCCTTTTCGTCCATTAGAATTCATGCCTCTGCAATTTCAGCACATTGTAATACTGAACCACCCCTGTTCTCTCATCCCCTGTTAAAGCAATTCCTTAGAAGGGCTAAAAATGTAAGACCCCCCCCCCCCCTTCAGACGAGCCTCTACTCCAGCCTGGGACCTTAACTTTGTATTGGAAAAGTTCACTCTCCCTCCATTTAAATCAGCTGCAACTGCAGAGTTATAATTCCTTTCTTTGAAAATAGCCTTCCTTCTAGCCATCACTTCAGCAATAAGTGTCTGAATTACAGGCCCTCAGGGCAGTGGAGCCCTTCATTATCTTCTGTGCAAACAGGGTTTCCCTCAGGACCAATCCTTTGTCCAAGGTCATGTCTAGTGTGGCCCTAAATCAGTCCTTTCATTTGCCTACCTTTTTCCCTAATCCACAGAACTAATTCTGCACTCCTTGGATGTGCACAAGGCAGCTTAGATTTTTACTCTGACAGGACTAAGCCTCTCAAAATCTGAACAGTTGCTAGTTGTCTTTGCTGCAGCGGCAGAGGGGAAGGCCATTTCAAAGCAAATAATTTCTAAATGGATAGCCCATTGCATTCATTTCTGCTATAAGCACCTTGGAAAACCTACCCCATAGGGGATAAGATCACATTCCACCAGATCTGCATCTAACTTTGCAGCCTTTCTCAGAGGGTTTCCTACCAGGGTCATCCTAGAAGCTGCTTACCTGGAGCTCTGTTCATACCTTCACCAAGCATTGCCGCATGCCTATTTTTTCTAAATCCAGGGCTGGTTTTGCCACTGCAGTATTGCAGGGCTTAATAGCTGGTCCTAATGCTCTCTAACTTCCTCCCTTCCTTAGCTTTGGGAATCTACCCAAATGTGATGACCAGCAGTGAAACACGAAGAACATAGTACAGCTTTGTACACTTGCCATAAATGTAGATGTTCGAGTGTATTCACTGATGCAGTCCTGGTTACCCTCCCTCCAGCCCCCTGACTTCTCTTGGCTCTACCTTTCATTCTTGTTTGGTGTATTTGAGCTTTCTGGTGTAATATAACATATAATTTATATCCATTATGAGGGCACCTGACATCTGGGGCAAGAAAAACTTATGTAATGACATCTGCTGCATGTATTGTACCCCTGTCCTTGCGTCATGGAAAAGAGACAGCATTCACATGAATCCAAGACTCTGGTATTCAGGTCAGCTGAGGGCTACCTGCAGGCAGATAACCCAAATGTAATAACTGCAACAGTGAATACACTCTAACATCTACATTTATGGTAAGTGTACACAACTGTACTTTCCCTGTGCCCTGATTAATTGCATAAGACTTTCCATGGCTTTACATATGAAGCTGACTAGACATGTGGGTTTGTAATTGCCTATGTTTATGGACAGTCCTCAACTTATTCCGGGGATTGACTGTAGGTATTCAGTTTGCTTGGTACAAAACCTGCACTAAGTTTGATCAGGTTGGGGATCTGGCTAAATTATCCTTCATGTTATTTCCAGGGATATTGTCAGGACCCATCAATGCAGTACTTTTAGCTTTTAGGACTTGGTCTTGTGTGATTAATAGAGCTGAACCAGTTTCAGCTGTATCCTGAGGGACAGATTGAGGGGAAAGAGGGATCAAGTTAGAGCTAAATTTGTCTGGCAATAGGTTTACTGCATCTTCAGGCTCAGTGTAGGTAACATTACCTTCATGCATTGCTTGTATTTGGATGCTGGCTCAAGAAATAGGGCTGACTCTCATATTCTGGGCCAAAACAATATTGTGGCAAATCTCAATGAATGGATGCTGCAGAGGTCTTCCTGGATCTAACCATATTGTGAGGAATCCCCTCAGATTTTTTTGCCTCACCACAAGCAATTAAAGAAGTTCTCCAAAATACAATAGATAGGAGGTTGGAAAGTAGATGCATTCTCCTTCACCTTGACAATTTTGTTCCTGTATGCAGAAGTCTGAGAGGACAGACCAGCTGATTCTAGTGACCCTCTTTTAGCTGAGGCAACAGTGTATGTCCTATTCCTATGTTGCAGTATTCTTACTGTGGGATTTCCCACCTCAGGCGACCAGACGTTGGCTCCTATACAAAAGCTTAAGCCTGGTTGCTTGGGATGTCACATGTAGGGCCGTAAACCAGGGTCCTTAAATGTGATGTCTGCACGCACAGACCTCAGAACTTTTCAGCCGCCGATATCGTTGCGTCTTTCACTTTGCTCCTACTCTAGATGACTTCTAAAAAGACAACTACCCCATTGGGGAAACATTGCGTTTTTAAATGAGCTTGGTTAGCTGTATTTTATATTGGCCGATGTCAGCTAAAAAGTTAAAATGCTGTTGCAGGCGTCAGATGCCACATAAGGATACCAACTACCATTTTGTCTCTTGTCTTGGGAAGGAAACATGATCATACTGCGCGTTTCATTTGCCAATCTTTCGTACCGAAGACCCTCCACAGCAGTCTGGTCATACTAAGTTATATTTAGACAACCACAATCTCAAAAAGCTTGCGCTTAGAATGGATGCCGAATCATCCGCTCTGACTGAAACACCATGAAAAAAAGCTGAAGTTTCCAGGCCTACTTCTGTTGCCTCTCCGCCATCTGATGTCCTGCCAGCTTCCAATATAGGAGTTGAGGGACGTCCAACAGAACAAACTACTTTGGCTCCCACCAAGGAAGCTGCTTCAGAAGTTGTGACCTGCATGCCCATGGAGATGGCCAGATGTTCGTGTTTCAGTGTTGCAGTCATCACATTTGGATTATCTGCCTGCAGGTAACCCTCAGTTGGCCTGAATATCCGAATATTGGGATTTCTGCGTTGGATGCAGTCGCTTCTTCCATGACGTCAGGGGTATAAAACATGCAGCAGACGCCATTACATCAGTCTTTTTTTGCAGTGCCTGAAGCAGAAGCAGTTTGCAAGTGCCGGTCAGCCACCTCCTGAAATTTTCGTTTTTAAGTTTCAGGCCTGAAGTCTTCTAAAAGGTAAGTACCCCATTGGGGATCCTTTTTTCTTGCTCTAACTGATAATGTCTTGCCTGTGGGAAAGCAAATGCTTCTGATTTTCATTCTTACTGTGTCACCTGTTTAGGCCCAGAGCACGACGTCCCTCACTCTGTTTTGTGCATTGTTCAACACCTGAACTATTTGTCATCTGGCTTTTTTTGTCGCTAAATTTTGCTCTTTCTCCGTATTCCGAAATGGCTTCAATAAGCCATATGACTACCGATCTCCTGAAAAAACGTAAGGATAAAGATGGACCGCATGGGTCCAAAACTGCTGATGATGCTACCATTAAGCTAGTCGCCAGTCCGCTGGTACTCTGAGGTGCTTTCGCAGCCCCGGATACCCGCTTCTACAGATTCGCAGGCCTCTAGTGAGACCCATTCGTAGTCCGGTATGCCGTGAGATGCTTCAACTGTGGAACCTGCGGATGTCTCTACCTTGGATGGGTCTGGAGCCGCTGTGCAGGCACTGGCTTCTGAGGATGTATTCAGGCCTTCCGATTTCCATGTTAAACAGACTTAGTTTCAAACCAAAAATATCGAAATTATCAGGCCTAGAATTTGCACTAGGCCTAGGAAACTGACTACCAAAGCACATTCCCAGACCCACATGCCACAAAAACAAATGCTTAGAATGGCTGAAGACCTTACTTTAATTAGGGGAAGTCAGCCTGCCTCGTCAAAAAGACCAAGAACTGATTTTCCTTCTGATTCTTCAGATCAGGAGTCTAACTCTGACCCTTCTGATTACCAGGACATGCCCTTATCTACCTATGAAGATTCTGATGCAGAAGATTCCATTCCCTCTGCTTCCCCACTGGAAGATTTTTCTTTTGGTGAAACCCTGCGTACCATTAGAGAGCATTTCTGCTGGGAGAGCGAGGACTACTCAGTCCACTAAGAGTCTGAGTTTTTAAACTTGCCTCAGCACAGGTTTCTAGCTATTCCTCCTGTTCTGGAAATTGTAGATGTCTTCTTGGAATCCAGCCTTACCCCTGATACTTTACCTCCAGCTCCCAGGAAACCTGACAGGTACTATAGAGTACCTAACTCCCACAAATTCCTCTTTAGGAATCCCGTTGCGGATCCTGAGAATTTCCCAGGGACCTAAAAGCATTAAGGCTACATCGGCCAAAAATCCTACCCCTTTGGACATGGATTCTAGGGCTTTAGACAGATGGGGTAAGAAGGTATACACCTCTGCTACTCTTGCCATCAGGGCTTTAAATTGCCAGTTTCAAATGTTAAAGCAACATGTTATGGAACTAATTAAACAGAATGATGATTCCCAATTGTGCAGAACATACATTTACAAGAGTCTATGCATTCTGCAAACCAAGTTGGTAAACATACTTTGCAATGTGGTTTTGATACCTTGGCATCTTGCCAGGGCTGCTGTCACTGGGTCTGTTCTTAGAAGGCATGCTTGGCTTAAGGAACAAACCTTGCCAGACCATGTCAAAGCAAAATTACTAGATGCGCCATTAAACCAAGTGCGTCTGTTTGGCAAAAAAGCAGAAGTCCTCAAAAGGATGGAGAAAAAAGCTAAATGTATGCAAACTGTTAGATTTCTTACGGGTACAGCCACCTAGGTTCACTAGGCGTTGGCCTTCTAAAAACTGGTCTTTTCCAGTCCCTCCCAGACCTCCAGTCCAAACCCAGGGCTGCAGACCACCAAGACTACAGTCTGAGGGTATGCACAGATCTAAGCAATGGAGTGCTCCCACCTCCAGAACAGGGAGTAGTAAGCTGCCATCGTGTAGTAAAATCTCAGTGACTTATCCTCAACTCTTCCAAGCCTTGCCCAAGTACTCGCACCTTTATGAGGGAAACTTGCCATGCATGCCAAAAATTGGGAGTAAATTACACAGGACAGGTGGGTCTTAAACATTGTTTCCCAGGGATACAGATTCCACTTCCACTCAGTCCCAACCCCAAGCGGATGGCCAGACCTCCCCCAAAACCAGTGGGCAGAGGCCCAAAAGCAAGTTCTTTCTCTTCTCTGTATCAAGGCTATTCAACCTGTCCCAGAAGAACAAAGGGGGACAAGGCTTTTATTCCAGGCTGTTTCTGGTACCCAGAAAAGAAAACTCTTGGCGTCCTATCCTGGATCTGTCTATTCTCAACACCTTTCTGGTGGTTCCAAAACTCAAAATGCTTACTCTCAAACAGCTGCTGCTTATGCTAGCCAAGGACTCCTGGCTAGCAACCCTAGACTTGGGGGGGGGAAAAAAAAAAAGCTGATCTGCACTTCCCCCCATAAGGGAATCTTGCAGGAATCTTGCAGGAAATGCCTACGTTTCAGAGCAGGCTCTATGCATTACTAGTTCTCTGCAGTTTCCTTTGGCTTATCTACTGCACCCAGGGTATTAACAAAATGCCTTGCTCCAGCCATTGCATATTGCAGGCAGAGAAGAATTCAGATTTACCCATACTTGGACGATTGCTTGATTCAGGCGGACAGTCAGGAATTGCTACTACACCATCTGACATTTGTAGACACTTCTAACTTCAATGGGGTACACCATCAACGAAAAGAAATTATATCTGGTACCCAGCCAACAGATTGTATTCCTGGAAGCAAGCTTGAACACAACTTCCCAGATGGCATACTTCACTCCAGAAAAACAAATTTACAAACTACAATCTGCTGGCCACCAAAACCAAGCTATCTGCAAGAAAAATACTGCAGGCCCTAGGGTTCATGTTCTCTTGTATTCTACTAATCCCATATGAGGAAACTTCAGTGTTAAACTCTGGTCTCAGGACCTGGAAACGATGAGTCCTATCATTGCTTGCCTAAGGACAGAGTTCCTTTAATGGGCAGAGACCTGCTACCACAAGGGACTCCCTTTCACTCAACTACCTGCTGCCCAAACCTTAACTACAGACTCATCTGGGGCTCTGCTCACATGGCAGGACAGTGCATTCATGGCAAATGGAGCCCAAAGCAAATGCACCTGCATATCAATCAAAAAGAAATGTTAGCTTTACAGAATGCTCTGACAGCCTTCAAAGGCCTTATTCTTCCAGGACAACTATTGGTAAAGACAGGCAACGCCACAGTTATGTGGTACATAAGCAGGGGGGAACCCATTCCTACCCAGTGCAGATTAGCCATGGCTCTGTGGAACACAGCCTTGAGCAACCAAGTACACCTGCAAGCTCAATTCCTGCCAGGCAAACTAAATTCACTGAAAGACTACTTGAGCAGAAATCTCATGGACCCACACGAGTGGAACCTGGAACCCAAAATATTCAAGCTTTTGAGGCACAGGTGGGGGGCACCAGAGGTGGACCTTTGCTTCCCATCAACCATCAATTGAGCAAATATTGAACCAGAACTCCCCATAGCCAAGCTTGGAAAGTGGGTGCTCTGTCCTTTGCCTGGAAAAGCCTCTCAGTCTGTCTTTCCCCCTCTGCCCCTCATCTCGAAGGTTCTACTAAAGATCAAACAGGACAAGCCAAGGACGGACAATCCTGATTGCACCAGACTGGCCACGACAGCACTGGTACCCTCTTGCGCTGTCTGACAGTAGTGCCACCTGCCTCAGACCCCTTCCCTGCTGTCCCTGCAGAAGGGCCAGATTTTGCACCCTCAGCTACAGACCCTGAGCCTAGCAGCCTGACTTATCCCCTGAACTCATCACCAGCAACCCTCAGTTAAGCAGGTGCTGGATGTCATCCTTGAGGCAAGGAGGCCTAGTACTAGAAAATACTATTCAGAAAAGTGGAAAAGATACTGTTCCTGGGGCCAGTTTCTGGGAATGGAAAATACTGTGCCCATCTTACCTTGTATACTAGATTACTTAACAGAAATGCTCCACAAAGGCCTGTCCTCTTCAATTAAGATTCATGCCTCTGCTATCTCACCTCCTTGTAATACTGAGCCACCCCTCTTCTCTCATCCTCTGGTCAAACAGTTCCTGAGAGGACCCAAAAATTTAAGACCCCCAGGAGAGTTCCCACTCCAGCCTGGGACCTTAACTTTGTATTGGAAAAGCTCACACTTCCACCCTTTGAATCTGCTGCTACAGCAGTTTAAATTCCTCTAATGGAAAGCTGCTTTACTTCTAGCTGTCAGTTCAGCAAGAAATGTCTGAATTGTAGGCCCTTATGGCCATGGGAAACCTTCATTATCTTCCATGTGGACAAAGTTTCTCTCGGGACTAACCCATCATTTATACCCAAGGTGGTATCTAGTGTGGCTTTAAACCAATCCATTCATTTCCCAACTTTTTACCCTAATCCTCAGGATAAAGGGGAAAGGATCCTGCACTCCCTGGATGTGCAAAGGCAGCTTAGGTTCTATCTGGACAGGACTAAGCCTTTCAGAAAATCTGATCAGCTGCTAATCAGCGTTGCTGCAGGGGCAGAGGGCAAGGCCATTTCAAAGCAAACCATTTCTAAATGGATAGCACACTGCATCCATTTCTGCTACAAACACCATGGGAAACCTACCCCACAGGGGATCGGAACACATTCTACTAGGGCTACACAACCTCTACAGCATTTCTCAGAGGAGTCCTTACCAGGGACATCTGGAAGCTGCAACCTGGGGCTCTGTACAAATTCACCAAGCATTACCACTTGCCTATCTTTTCTAAATCCAGAGTTGGATTTGCCACAGTAATCTTACAGGGCCTGCTTGCCAGCCCTAATGCTTCTAAACTACCTCCACCCATCCTCAGCTTTGGGAAGCAAACCGAATGTGTTGACTGCAACAGTGAAACATGAACATAGTACAGTTGTGTACACTTACCATAAATATAGATGTTAGTGTAATCAAGTGTATTCACTTTTGCACTCCTGTTTACCCTCCCTCCAGCCCCCTGACTTATCTTTACTATTTTTTCAAATGCCATCTAGTCAGCTAATAATTGTTGGCAATAACTTTTGTATTACATCATACAACTAAGAGGCTCCTATATATTTAGGCCTGTGATGGCTAAGGGGCTTTTATGATCTATGAAGGAATTTCCTCTGTGTTTTTTTCACTTAGGGTTTATATCTTACTATTGTAGTGAACACACAAATTTTGTGGCATATTAGGATATTGGTCATGATAGTGGTATTATACAGCTACTTATAAAGGCTGGTTTAACTACTATTCATATGTTGAACATGTTTCTACATAATTATTGATCAGACCAATTATTTGATATTCCACATACTGTTTAGTGGACTTTTGCCTTCTTGTGTTTTTTAGGATATTCCTCCTTAATAATATTGTTTGATATATAGGGCATTTTTGCATAGCTGTTTAACTAATTATTGTATGTCTATTTTATGTCATTTTTTGAAAAGCCATCTTGTTAGTTAATAATTTGTTGGCAATACTCACTTTGCCACATCATACAACTAAGGGGCACCTATATATCTTAGGCCTATGATGTCTAAGGGGCTTTATGATTTATGAAGGAATTTCCTTTGTGTTCTTTTTACTTAAGGTTTATGTTTTACCAGTTTAGTGGACACATATTTTGTCATACCAGGACATTGGTTATTATATTGGTATTATACAGCTATTTATTAAGGCTGGTTTAACCACTATTTATAGGCTTAACATTTGTCTATAATATTATTGATCAGACTAACATCTGATATTCCACACACTGTTTAGTGGATTTTTGCCTTTTTGTGCTTTTCAGGATATTCCTCCTCAATATAAGGTTAGACACTATAATTCAAATAATTGGCATTAATGACCTGTTGTTTTTGCTAATAGATTCATGTCATTGGACTTTATATCCATTACATTTTTATGTAGTGAAGACAAGATTTCCTTCATACAGCCCTTTCTTTGGGTGAAAAACAAGTTAGTGATTCAGGAATACATTTGGCCTTCTAGAGATTCTATGTTTAACATACATTTTTGGCATACACCGTTCTGAGATACTGGTATTTTGAATAACCAATTGGATGTAATAATAACCCTATCATTTTTTGGGTAGGTCACTTTACTGGGTTCCTTTTCTTGGTTCTGGCATCGCACCACCCCTACTTTGTTATACTGGGTCGGCTCATTGTGGCATTATGAATCTGGACAATATTTTACAGGGTATGTGTGCTGATAGGGAGGATATCCAGGTGTTTGGACTGGAATCTATCTCAAGCAACAATAATAATGATCAACAGGCTGCCTCTTCAGTAAATGGATGCCAATCTGCCTTCTTTAATTTAGAGAAAGCCCTAAAAGGGCTAAGAGCTAATATTTGGCATTTACGGCTTTTTAAGGCCTATTCCTATAAAAAAATTAGTCCCATGGTGACTCATAATTAAGTTAAAACCCATGGTCAGCAGATCTGGAGAGGTTGACCAATGAATGGTTTGAGGCAGTTCAAGAAGGATCTATGAGGTTTGTTCAAATATTGTCAGAATATTATGAAAGGACAATAGATTCAAATATTGCTGAGGTTAAAGACCTCAGCGTTATTTGTAAACAATTTGAATCTGATAGCAACTACAGTACCTTGGTGGCCAATTTATCTAGGGAACTGACCCAGTATGATAAACTGACTAAAGAAAGGAAAATCAAAAAGTTCAATCGGGACGTCAATGACTATGCTAGGGGACGCCCTTTTGAATTACAAAAGTCGGTCAGATTTAAGGATATGACTACGGGTAGGGGCGGTGCCAGATCAAGGAAACGACCCAGACCCATTCTTAAAAATAAGGAGCACCCATATACCAGTACCTCGGGTGATGAGTCTTCTCCCACTGACAGTGAGGGCATTACATCTGATCACTCACCTTACAAAAAAAGAAGTAATATACCTACCCCTTTTGGGGTACGAAGAAACGACGCGGGGGGAGGAAACACCATAATAGGTCCAGATTTGGAATCAATGGATGGAATAGTCCAAGCACTTCTAAAATAAATGACACTACATTTCATAATGTCCTTAATTTGTCTAAAGTTGAGCTCACTCTGTAACAAGAAACAATCCTAAATAAAGGCTTAGGATTTGTACCTGGCTTCTTTTGTGATCAATATCAAACTGTCAATGATGTTTTGGAATTTTGTCGCTGTCTGAACTTAAAGATATTTTTTTCTGAAAATGCTAGTAATAATGCTCAAAGATCTACTGAGTTCAGATTTCTCAAATCTACATTCCACCCCCCTGCTAATACCCATGTTACAGCTTTTCAACAGGCTGTACTTAGGGACCTACATTTTCCACCATATGGTTTCAATATTCTTAAAGATAATATTCCTGAAACTGAAAGACAGGCGCTTGAAGAATTGAAAAACAACAATAATATAGCGATTCTTAAGGCAGATAAAGGTGGGGCGGTAGTGGTTTTGGACATGGATTATTACACACAGGAAGGATTACGACAACTATCTGATAAAAAAATGCTATATGAAGATGGATATTGATCCAACTCCTACCTTTAAAAAAGAGATTGATAACTTCTTGGGTAGTGCAGCAGAGAATGGCATTTTATCCACTACTATAGTTAAACACTTGACTGTCAAGGATCCCAACAAACAGATACTATATTTACTTCCTAAAATACACAAATCATTGACCTCCCCACCTGGTAGGCCTATAGTGTCAGGTCATGGTTCACTTACTGAACCACTTTCAGCTTTTTTGACAGAATATTTGAAACCATTGCTTGTCCATGTGAGAGCTAGAATCAAGGATACAACACAATTTTTACAAATCATAGCAGAGACTGAAATTGAACCTGACTGGCTGCTCTGCACATTAGATGTAAAATCGTTATATACAGTATCCCACATTGGGCTGGTCTTCAAGCACTTCAGTTTTGGCTTGAAAAATCTAATTTATATCCTCCGGGCTTCAATACACTTTTGATTTGCATGTGTGAGCATGTTCTGAATAAAAATATATATTTTTTCCAAGGTGAATGCTATTGGCAATTACAAGGCACTGCAATGGGGGCATCACTTGCCCCTATATATGCAGACCTTTTTATGGCCTATATGGAGGAATATCTTATATATGATACATCTCATAACATTTACATTGTGGAAATGGATATCTGGCGAAGATATCTTGACGATTGTTGGATGGTGTGGCGGGCAGATATGGAATATCTTACGGAATTTGTGGAATATCTTAACAGTAATATTTGGGGCATTGAATTTACAGTTAATAGCAACATGACTACTATTGAATTTTTAGATGTCAATGTTTATAGAAAGCCTGACAACACATTAGGCACAAAAATATATAGGAAATATCCGGAATATAACACGTTGCTGTATGCCTCAAGTATGCATCCCCGCCACACCGTCCGGAACATCCCTAAATCTGTTTCGTCACATCAAAAGAATTAACTCCAGTAAGGAGGATTATGAGCTAGCCATTTCAGATCTTGTGAATAGATTCCTTGATAGAGGGTATACAGAGTTTGACATTAGATCTGCCAAATATTGGTCTGATAATTTAACTAGGAATCAGCTTCTAGAATACCAGGACCGTCAGAATAAGGAAGGTGATAAGGTCCTGAGATTAGTTACTACATATGGGAGAAATAATCAGATCATCAGAGGAATTGTGGATAAAAATTGGAACATCCTGATGGCTAATGAGATTCTCAGACAACATCTTGGGACACGTTGCCAATTTTCTTACAGACTGGGCAAAACTTTAAGTTCTATTTTCTCACATTATAAACATCATGGTAGTGGAGGTGCCAGATATAAACAACTAACCATGACGGGTAAAGAATTGATTGGCACTTTCCCTTGCGGTCATTGTATGTCATGTAGTGAAATAAATAAAACAAAATCGTTCAGTAGTGCCAATACTAGTAAGGTATATGATTTAAAGTTTTTTGGGAATTGTTCCATGAGTTGGGTCATATATCTTGCCACCTGCCAATGTTCTGCATTTTATGTAGGAAAAACCTCTCTGTCATTAAGAATCAGGATAGGGGAACATAGAAGTAACATTAGAAACAAGAAAATCACTAATGCCCTCTATCAACATTCAGTTAAACATCCTACGGCCAAATTTAGGTTTACTATTATAGATTGGATTGTTGGTGATAGAAGCCACCAACAAGGATGGGAAAATATTTTGACACAAAAGGAGAAATATTGGATTATACACTTGGGTGCATTATTTCCCCCAGGCATTAATGACCATCTTTAATTTATTCATACATTTATAGTACCTTTTCTATTTATGATTGTCCATACACTTATATATGTTATGGATAGCACATAGAACCATCACGTAGTGTCACAACATGATTCAACCTCATCAGAATATTATTTTGATTTTGGTTTTTATTTTTATTTCTATTTTTGAATGTATATATGTACCTTGATGGCATTTAAGGTCTTATTAGACCACAATACTACATTCTGATTGGATTGTCTTTGTTTAACAGATACTATAAATAGTATCATATGTTCCTGTTGGCTCTCTCTGTTTCAGTATTTTTGTGCTCCACTGAAGAAGGTGCAACCGAAACCGGTTTGGAGCTTGGGATATATATATTTTTATATCCTACGTGATTTTTCAGTCAAAGTATTTGGGACATTATTTGCTGGCCGTTGTGTGTTTTGGAAGTTTGGTTGGCCGTGCAAAGCTTTACGTGAGAGGTTTGGTGTTGGTTATCTTTACTTCTACCTATCTTTTTTGTTTGGTATATCTTATATCATTGGTATTTGCTTTTTGCTGGGGGTGTTTTTTACCATGTAATTGCTTCCTCTTTTGGGGGCTTCTGACATCTGGGGAAGAAAAACTGATGTAATGGCGTCAGCTGCATGTTTTATACCCCTGAAGACCTGACGTCCTGGAAGAAGCGACAGCATCCGACGCAGAAATCCCAAGACTCTGGTATTCCGGCTGACTGAGGGCTTCCTGCAGGCAGATAACCCAAATGTGATGACTGCATCAGTGAATACACTCAATCTACATTTATGGTAAGTGTATACAACTGTACTATGTCTGTTCCTACCAATGTTGGGGGGGAACCTGAAACGGTTGACCTTCGGAGACTCCTATTCTTGAGACTTGAGCTTCTGAACCTAGGCCTTCTCCCAAACCTTCCCTACTAAATGTAGTCAGAAAACTAAACATCTGACTCCTACCCTTGAAGGAGTCCCTGACTGGCAGTCTTTCATGAACTCTTATGCAGGCTTTTATGGCCCTTGGGGCCCACAGGCTCTACTCCTTCCACTATACCTGTGCTCAGCCCAAGGCCTGCCTCTGCCATTTCTCTTCCCTTGGAGACTACCCAAGAAGAGGTTTATTTCTTATGCATCCCAGATTGCCTCCCCTTTAGAATGTTATTCACCAGATGAGGACTCTATTGAAGGGTCCTCGCCACCAGAGGACGTTAACTTTGGTGAAACTATAACCAGGATGAGAGTACTTTAATGGGACACTACCCAGATGACAGACTCCCAGCGGAGGTATTTTGAACTCCAAGTGGAGTCTCCCTCCCCATCAGCCATCCCACCAGTCTTGCCTGCCTATCTGGATGCTTTTACCTCTACATCCAAAAAAACACTCAAACCACCTGCACCTGAAAGACCAGACAGATTTTATAAGGTTCCTGATCACCAAAAATTCTTAACGCCCCCCGGCAGACCGAGTCGTCTGTCCAGACTAGCAATCAAGGCATTCCCTTTGCATCTCTTTTGCCTACTGATAGACAAAACAATGGACAGGATTTTTAAGTGTACACCTCTTTCACCATGGCCTTCTGTGCTATAAATTACCAGACACGCATGGTAAAATATCCACTGGACCTTGTCTCTCAAACTAACCTCCTGTCTGCCACACCTGACTGTCCTACCAAAGCAGACATAACATCTAAACTGTCTCTGGCTTCACAGGTAACCAGACATTCAGGTGCAGTTATGCTGCAGAGGCTTCTGCTAGGTCAGCAACTTCTGCTTCTATCCTTCGCAGGTACTCCTGGCTGCGCCTGCAACCTCTGCCTGAAGACTTCAAAACTAAGATTATGGATGCTGTCTTAGACCATAGCCTTTTGTTTGGAAAACAGTCTGCAGAGTGTTTTAAAAAATCTGCAGGAGAAAAGCAAGGAACTGCAGGACATCAAGCATTTGCTTGTGTCCCCTATTCCAAAGTATTACAGGAACTACCCTGCAAAATCCTCATTTGTCAGGAGAACACCTTCCTCTCCCTCCCCTTAATCCTCCAGGCACAGGAGGGGAACCAGAAGGCAGACTTTCTCCAGACCTGCCACCTCTCAACCAAGTCCTAGACAGTCCTTTCAGGATAGAACTGCACTCAATGCGTGACTGCCTTGCCCATCTGCCTTTGTCAGCCCGCCTATCCCACTGTTTACCCATCTGGAAAACTGTCAGTTCAAACCAGTGGGTACCGAGTATCATCCAAAATGGATACTTCCTTTCCTGAAGGGATAAGCCCATTCCCTTCCCCCCAGAAACAAAATCCATCTATTGCTACAAATTCGAGACCTCTAAAAACTAGGAACAATAGAACCTGTTCCTCCTGGGCAGGAAGGAAATGGATTTTACTCAAGACTTTCTGGTCCCCACTAAAGATGGTCCTTGGAGACCTTGTACTAGAGCTATCTTTCCTAAACCTATTTCTTGAAGTGCCTTCTTTCAAAATGCTCTCCCTTCCTACCCTACTCTGTTATCCCAGACCAGGCCTTCATGGCCACTGTGTAGTTCTAAAGGAGGCTTACCTCCATTTCCCCATACACCCCTCCAACAGATTTCCCTGGATCCTGCTCTCACTTTCAGTTTACAGCCTTGCCATTTGATTTGTCTACAGCACCCAGAGTATTCACAAAATGCCTAGCCCTGGCCATTGCTTACTGCAGGACCCAAGGTATACAACTCTATCCCTACCTAGATGACATTCTCCTAGCAGATACAGAATCCAGTCTGAGAAAACCACCTCAGGTTCACCACTACCTTTTTTCAAAACCTGTACTTTGTCCTCAATTTAAACAAATCATCCTTGCTCCATCAAGACAAAATTTTTCTGGGCTGCAAGATTAGGACAGATCTAATGCGGGCCTTTCTCCCACAGGAAAAGGTCCACTCCTTCTCCATTCACTTTCAAAGCCTTTTACTTCAATCCCATATTTCTGCAAGTCAATTCCTGCAACTTCTGGGCCTTATTGCAGCCACCATTCCTGTGCTTCATTTGGCAAGAATGCATATGCGGAAGTTCCAATGTTACCTCAAGAACATGTGGTCACAACACCTATGCTCTTTAGAGAAGCAAATCCCCTTTCTGCCCTGCCTCAAATCAGAGCTAAGGTGATGGATTCAACAAACCAGTCTCAACCCATTGCTTCTCCAAATGCCGTCCCCAAAACACTTCATCTTCACAGATTCTTCAGACCTAGTGGGATGCCACCTGCAAGAACTTCAGAGTTCAGGAAATTTGGAATCCTGCCCTTCAAAAGAAACATGTCAATGTCAGGAAGATGATTGCAGTTCTCCTAGCCTAGAGGCTTTTCTTCCTGCCCTCCACCCAGGACCCCTTCTAATTTTCACAGGTAAACACCACAGTCATGTGGTACCTTGACAAACAAGAACCAAAGACTTGCTTCCCTTGCAGAATAACCCTACAAATCTGGGAAATCTTTTCAGGGCAACCTGTCCCTGCAGGCTTCATACATACACTCTTATGGCAACAAACAGGCAGATCTAAGCAGGACATTCTACAGCACGACTGGATGCTGAACAGGGAAACCTTTTCTAGACATTGTCCACAGGTAGGGCACTCCAAGTGGATCTGTTTGCCTCCCTTCTGAACACAGTAGACCAATTTCTCTGCCAAGGATCACTCCCCACTAGCTTGGAGAGTAGATGCCTTCAGCATTCCTTGGAAGGGACAGATGTTCATCTCACATTGCTGCAGTCCTTACACTTGGGTAGTCCGCTGTCCTCGGTAGGCCCGAATATCAAAGTATAAGGCTGACGTCGGTCAAGGCGCATTAGACTGACATCAGGACGTCAGGGTACAAATGCGCATGACCGACGTCATATCCTCAGTCTTTTTTGCCGCATGGTCCAATGCAGAAGCAGCGTTGCAAGTGCCGTTCGGCGTTCTGAAATTTTTCGAATTCTGAGTTTCAGACAGAGTCAAAGTTGGCTAAGTACCCGTTGGGGAATATTTTAGTTTTTCTTGCCTCAGTGGTTTACGGATGTCAGAAAAAGTGAATAACTGTATTTCTTGTGGGAAACAGATACCGCATAGAGATTATCATACTTTGTGTATTCCTTGTTTAGGGCCTGAGCACGACGTTGTTGGGTGTCGCTTTTGTGCTAGATTCAATAAGCGCACTATTAAGAGAAGGTTAGATTGTGCCAGGTTAGTCTTCGGGAAGCGGTGCAATTATAATATGCCGTCGGATGCTCCGACGTCCGCTTCTTCGAAGAAGCGCAAGGATAAAGCAGCTAAGCCCAGGCAAGACGAGTCGTCCGTACCGGACGCCGGTTCTTTAGCGGTTTCGGTGGAGCCGGTGGTTCCACCGGAGGTTTCTCTGGAGTCCCAGGGGGAGACCGTGTTATTGCAGGATGTGGCCTCTCAGGAGGCAGGTCAGGCTGAAGGGGCTTCTCAGGTTACTGTACTCCCCTCCCTTCCTAGGGTGGTTAGGCCTTCCCCTTCTGTTTCCAAGGCTTCTCCCAGAGGCAGGCCAGGTTTAGCTTCAGTTGGTGTCACTCCTAGTTCTTCAGGATCTGTGCCCAAGAAGCATATGCTTAAAATGGCAGAGGATTTGATTACTTTGATTAGAGGGTCTTTGCCCCCTCCTGATAAGAGGCCTAGGGTGGACCCCGAGTTGGGGAGTTTTGAGCAGGCTTCAGATGTTTCAGAGTCTTCGGCTGAAGACTTGCAGGAGTATTCTCCTTATTCTGATTCTGATGTGGATGATTCTACTCCTTCTGCTTCTCCTCCTGAGGATTTTTCTTTTTCAGAGACTCTTCATTCCATGAGGGAGCATTTTAAGTGGGAAGGCCAGGACTTCTCTGATTCCAGGAAAAGGCTTAGGGAATTTTTGTTTTTACCCCAGCATAGGCCTTTGGCTATACCTCCTGTTCTGGATGTTGTGGAGGATGTGTTTGCAGAGGCTTCTCTTAATCCTGATTCTTTGCCTCCTGCTCCTGTTAAACCGGATAGGTATTATAGGGTGCCTGAAGCTCATAAGTATCTTTTTAAGAGTCCTAGGGCGGACCCAGAAACTGTTAGTCAGGGGCCTAAGGGTGTTAAGGCTTCTGTTGTTAAAAATCCGGTTCCTCCAGATAGAGGCCAGGGCTTTGGATAGATGGGGAAAGAAAGTCTATACTTCCACCCTAGCTATGAGGGGTTTGAATTTGCCAGTTTCACATGTTGAAATACCAAAACTATCTACTTTCTCAGTTGAAGTCTAAGGTAGATGCTCTGGCGGAAGGTATTGAGTGTAAAGAGTTACAAGATTTGGTACATGTCTCTGAACAAGTGGGTAAGCATTCTTTGCAATGTGGTTTTGATGCTGTAAGGCCTCGTCTAGGGTGGCTGCCACTGGGTCAGTTCTTCGCAGGCACGCCTGGCTGAGGGATCAGAATTTATCTGACCATGTTAAGACAAGGATTTTAGATGCTCCTTTACAATCTGATGTGTTTGGTTCACCTGTTGAGGCAGTCTTAAAGAAAATGGAAGACAAGGCTAAGTCTATGCAGACTGTTAAAGATTTTTTGCAGGTTCAGCCTCCGAAGTTTAGCAGAAATTGGCCTTCCAAGGGGTGGACGTATCCTTCTTATGATTCCCAGTCTAGGGGTAGGTCTAGACGTGGTAGGGGCAGAGCTCAGGGCTCTTTCAGGCCTAGAACAGGAGTTCACCTGCACAGTCTTGGTGAGGGCAGGGGTCAGTCCTTTCGTAAACAGACCCAATGACCTACCTTTTCAGCTGCCAGAGCCTTCTCGTCTGGCAGCACCTTTGGGAGGAAGGTTGGCACTTTTCAAGGAAAATTGGAGTTTAATTACCCAAGGCAGATGGGTATTGGATATCATACACCAAGGTTACAGGTTTTATTTCCATACCTTGCCTCCTTTCAAAGGCATGCCAGACGTTCCTCCTCAGCAAAGAATAGAGGCTCACAAACAGATTTCTCTGCTGCTCCAAATAGGGGCCATACAACTGGTCCCTCTGTCAGAAGTGGGCCTAGGATTTTATTCTCGCCTGTTCCTAGTACCAAAGAAGGGGAACACGTGGAGACCAATTTTGGATTTATCTATCCTCAACACTTATCTGGACATTCCCAAGTTCAAAATGTTGACTTTACAACAGCTTTTACCTCTGCTGGGCAAAGATCACTGGATGGTGACTCTGGATCTCAAGGAGGCTTACCTTCATGTTCCTATCAGGCAAAGTTGCAGGAAGTATCTACGTTTTCGGGCTGGGACTTCTCATTATCAGTTCTCTGCATTGCCCTTTGGCTTATCTACTGCGCCCAGAGTGTTCACGAAGGTTCTGGCTCCAGTGATAGCTTTCTTCAGGCTAAGAGGAATACAGATCTATCCTTATTTGGACGATTGCCTGATTCTAGCTCAAGGAAAGGACGAACTTCTTCATCATCTACATTATGTGATAGCAGTGCTAAGATGCCTGGGGTATTCTGTGAACGAAATAAAGTCCAGTCTAGTACCCTCTCAGGACATGTGCTTTCTGGGTGTGAGACTGAATACAGCATCCCAGATGGCCTTTTTGACCCCGGACAAACAAAAGAATCTTTCTCTTTACTTCCATCAATTGTCTCATCAGTCCAGGCTGACTGCAAGGACAGTCCTTCAAGCCTTGGGGTTCATGGCATCTTGTATTCTGGTGCTTCCCAATGCCAAACTGCATATGAGGAAGCTACAATGGTATCTCAAAAATGTATGGACACAGCACTGCCAAGATATGGACACTGTCATTCAGATACCTTGCATTCAAAAGGAATTTTTATGGTGGGCTCAGGAATGTCACCTAAACAAGGGACTCTCTGTGACCCGGCCAGAGGCGAGTCAGATTCTAACGACAGATGCCTCAGACAAAGCTTGGGGAGCTCATCTAAATGGAAAGTGGATACAAGACGCGTGGCCTGCCAGACTTCTACATCTACATATCAACTTGAAGGAGATGTTAGCAGTCCAATTTGCATTAATAGCTTTCAAGGATTTACTTCTTCCAGGGCAGGTGTTGATTCTAACAGACAACACAACTGTCATGTGGTACATCAACAAGCAAGGGGGAACACATTCTTATCCTCTGTGCAGACAAGCAATGATTTTGTGGGAGACTGCTCTGTTTACAGCTAAATCTTCAGGCAAGGTTTCTGCCGGGAGCACAGAACTCCTTCGCAGATGTGTTGAGCAGACAAATAATGGATCCCCACGAGTGGAAATTGGATCCTCAAGTTTTTCAGACATTGACAGTGTCATGGGGAACTCCAGACATAGATCTGTTCGCTTCTCCACTAAACTACCAGCTGCCAAAGTTTTGCACAAAAAGTTTTCATCCCACAGCCTGGAAAGTGGATGCTCTTTCATTCAATTGGAGCAATCTTCATGTGTATGCCTTTCCACCTCTGCCTCTCCTCCCAAAGGTACTTCTGAAGGTCAGACAGGACAAGCCAAAGATGATTTTAATAGCTCCAGATTGGCCTCGACAGCACTGGTACCCACTACTGAGAAGTCTGGTACAGGAGCCTCCATGGCCTTTACCTTCGATTCCACACCTGCTGTCTCAGGAGAACAGTCATTTACTCCATGTCAAACTTCACTCTCTTCACCTGACAGCCTGGCATATTCTGTTTTAGACCCTGGAGGGTCTCAGCTTCCACAGCAAGTTTTGAATGTTATTTTGGAGGCCAGAAGGCCTAGTACAAGGAAAGTGTACGCAGATAAATGGAAGAGATTTTTATTTTGGAGTGCAGCAAACGCATTTGATGTTTCTAAGCCTAATTTAAGTGTGGCTCTTCAATATCTTACTGAGTTACTGGACAAAGGCTTGTCCTTCTCTTCTATTAAGATTCATGCTGCAGCAATTTCTGCTCACTATGACTGTGACCCACCATTGTTTTCTCATCCTTTGTTTAAGCAATTCCTTAGAGGGGCAAAGAATATAAGACCCCGACGGCGAGCTCCTACTCCTGCTTGGGATCTCAATTTTGTGTTGGAGAAACTCACTCTACAACCTTTTGAGCCTGCAGCTACTGCTGAGTTGAAATATTTATCATGGAAGACTGCTTTTTTGTTGGCCATTACCTCTGCGAGAAGGGTTTCTGAATTACAGGCCCTTATGGCAGTTGAGCCTTTCTTAATTTTTCATAAGGATAGGGTATCTTTACGTACTAATCCTTCCTTTATGCCTAAAGTGGTTTCTAGTGTGGCTTTAAACCAAACTATTCATTTGCCTACTTTTTATGCAAATCCCCAAAATAAAGGGGAAAAGATTTTGCACACTTTAGATGTACACAGGCAGTTGCGATATTATTTGAGCAGAACTAAAGGGTTCAGGCAGTCTCAGCAGTTATTTGTTTCTTTTGCTTTGAGTTCTCAGGGCAAGCCTGTGTCAAAACAAACTATTTCTAAGTGGATTGGGTTTTGCATTGCTTTCTGTTACTCCCATCATGGCAAGGAGATTCCAGCTGGGATTAGGACTCATTCCACTAGGGCTACTGCCACTTCAACAGCTTTTTTAAGGGGGGTGGCTACTAAAGATATTTTGGAGGCAGCTACTTGGAGTTCAGTGCATACTTTCTCTAAGCATTATCACCTTCCACTTTAGTCTAAATCTAGGGCTGGTTTTGCCACTGCTATTTTACAGGGCATTTTGGCAGCTCCTGCTTCTTTATAATTGTGCCATCCTCCCTTACCTCTGCTTTGGGATTCTACCCAAGTGTAAGGACTGCAGCAATGTGAGATGAAGAACATAGTACAGTTTTGTACCTACCATAAATGTAGATGTTCGAAGATCCACATTGCTGCAGTCCAATTTACCCTCCCTCCTTCCCCTCTGTACTTAGAGGCGGTTGCGTGGGGTGGATTGTAAATATTGTGTATATTGTACATATTAGTGCAAGGGTGGTTGGTTGGTTGTTTGCTGTCTTTTGGTTTTGACCTTTCTTTTTAGGGTCTTCTGACATCTGGGGCAAGAAAAGACTGAGGATATGACGTCGGTCATGCGCATTTGTACCCTGACGTCCTGATGTCAGTCTAATGCGCCTTGACCGACGTCAGCCTTATACTTTGATATTCGGGCCGACCGAGGACAGCGGACTACCCAAGTGTAAGGACTGCAGCAATGTGGATCTTCGAACATCTACATTTATGGTAGGTACAAAACTGTACTTTTCTTTATGCCTCCCCCTTTCCGTCTAATTCAAAAGGTCCTACTGAAAATCAGAATTTTTGTGACCCCCTACTGGCCAAGGCAGCACTGGTTCCCCCGCTTCACTCACTTGCCAAGGGCAATCACCACAAGTTACCTCACAAAGTGGACCTTCTCACTCAACAAAAGGGAACCCTAATCCATCCTCCTCTACAGATGTTAGCACCAACACTCTGGGTGGTAAACTTCTAATCCCTTTTAGACGCTACTATTCAGAGGATGTGCTTGTAGTCCTGAGGGATGCCAGGAAACATGCTACTAGAAAATCATACTTAAGATAGAGAGATTCTCAAAATGGTGTATACGTAAAGACATGGACCCCAGTCAGGCTGACCCTTCCCTAGTCCTTGCACATGTGTGTGAACTCATTAAGGATGGCCTTTCTTACTCCGTGAAAAGTACATCTTTCATCCATATCTGCCTGCCTCTAGACCCCCCCCTTTACTATGCAGGCTAGATGTTAAACTTTTCCTGTGAGGGATTTTGCACATCATACCACCTTGGGATCTAAACTGTGTCCCAGAGAAACTAGCACTTGGCCCCTTTGAACCGGCTAGCAATGCTACTTTATAACTCTTTACATAGAAACTACTGTTTGTTACCATCACTACTGCTAAGAAGGGTGCCAGGGTTGCAGGCGCTAATGGCTTGCCCCCCTATACTGTATTCTACAAGGACAGGGTGACCTTGCGCACTAACCAGTCATGTGTAAAGAGGCAAACGAGCTGTCCTTAAATCAATCTATTCACCTGTCTACCTTCCTCTCTCCAACAAGAGAGAGAGGATTCTCCATTCCCTGGATGTGCACAGACAACTTAAATTCAACCTAGACAAAACTAAACCCTTCATAAAATCTGAACAACTTTGTCTCCTTCCACCCCAGGGCTTATGGGTAAGGGAGTTTCCAAGCAAACCATTTCAGGATGGATCAAAATCCATTTATTTCTGTTGCTCTCACTATGGGAAACCTTTGCCCCAGGTGGTAACTCATTCCACTAGAGGTATGGCTACTACTTTAAAAGCCTTCCTCAAAGGGCTAGACACAGTTTCCATTTTAGAGGCTGCCACCTGGTCCACTATCCACGCCTTCACCAAACGCTACAAACTAGATAGTCTCCAGAGCCATGGCAGGCTTTGCTAGGATAATCCTGAATGGGTTTCTGTAATCTTCCACCTCTACCGCCATCCTTACCTCTTAACTAGCTGTGGTACTCTCCCACAGTAAGAATATTGCAACATAAGAGTAGAAGGGGATAGAATAGTTGTGCAAAATCTTACCATAACCATAGATGTCCTCTTCCATGTTGCAGTATTCCATCCCTCCCACTTTCCCCCTGCATTACATTGGACTACTAACCTAGCTTCTAGGAAACTCTACCCTTAACAGAGGAACTAGCCAGCATAGGACACTTGACTCGTCTAGCTGACAATCACTTATTTCTCTGACTGTCTGGCCGTAAAGTTGTGAAGTCTGTGCATGTAGACTTCACATTTAAGGTCCCTGGTTAATGGCCCTGCATGTGACTTTCCATGCAACTACAGCAACCAGGCTTAAGCTTTTGTATAGGAGCGGACGGGTCGCCTGAGGTGGGAAATCCCGCAGCAAGAATGCTGCAACATGGAAGAGGACATCTATGGTTATGGTAAGATTTTGCACAACTGTTCTTTCTCCGTCCTGACATTTAGTGAGGGGAGAGTCCACACCCAATCGCAGGAGGCATCTCTCAGCCAAGTTGAGAGATCATTCTTCACCCCCACCTAGCCACCCTCGGATGAACTGCATGGAGGTTTGGGTTTTGACACTAAATGCACCCTGTCCCAAGAACTTGGTTTCAATTCTAAGGTAAACAAGAAGGCATACATGGCAAAATGGATAAGATTTTCTTGGTATCACAGCAGTAACATTAACCCTTCTGAGAAGGACATCCACTCAGTTTCGCAATACCTGTCTGGCCTTTTTTTAGACTAGGACTTTCCTATTCCAGTATTATGATACATGCATCTGCAATGGCAGCTGGCCTGCACAGTGCTCCACCTATCTTGCACCCCACATGAAAACGTGATAAGAGACAGCTTAGGAGTCCCTTTCTAGCAAGGAATACAAATAGGAAAAACTACCTCCCTCTTTGGAACCTGCTGCTACTGCCTCTGTAAAGATTCTCATCTGGAAGACTACCTTTCTTAAAGCTATTAAATCAAGTAGGAAAGTGAGCTCAAGCCCTTGTGTAGATAACCTTTCATTGTCTTCCATAGGGATAAGATCTTCCTCAGAACAAATACTTTTATGCTTACAGTGGTGGCAGAACTTTAAAGTGGTTTATCCACCTACCAGTCTTCTAACTAAATCCACAGAACAGGGCAGAGCAAGTCTTCCACTCCTTGGATGTGCATAGGCAAAGCAGGTTCTGTCTAGACAGGACAAAAACTCTGCTAATGGAACAGAACTGGTGTCTTTTGCAGAGGAAAAATTGGACAAGCCTGTCTCCAAACCATTTCAGAATGGATAATGAACTACGTTCTGTTACTCGTATCATGTAAAGGATTTACTTGGGCATAAAGGCCATTCAGCTAGATTTGGTGACTACCACCCCTGTCCTCGTTCCTCACCCAAGCTATGCCAGCAGCAGGCGCATGAAACTGCACACCTCTGCAAAACACTGTAACCTAAGGAATGTCACCAGGGGTAGAGCAGGTTTCTCTGCTGCCACCCTGCAAAATGCTTTCCAGAGGTCATACAGATGACCCACAACTCCCAAATCCGAAAGCTAGGTAATCCCAAGAATCAGTACTGCAATGTTGATTATGGAGAACATAGTACAGTTTTGTCCCACTTAACATAATTTTAGGCGTTAAAAGACCTGTCTGCTGGCAACTTTTCTCCCTCATACTGGGAGTAGGGGGTAGAGGATCTTTTCTAAGATGGTCCTGTGAATGTCTTGCCATCTACTTCATGTGTTTATCTCCTTAAATTCAGACAACAGGGGAGGTTGTGCTGCCGTTGTTCATCGGGCTACTCATTCACTGCTTAGAAAGACCTGATGACAGTGCAGACCACCTTAAAACCTGGCATCCAGATGCCAAGGCATCCATTGACTAGGGGTGTAGAATCCCTGGAAAGTGGGCTGGTCACGGACTTCTGCATGCAGGAAGACCCAAGAATTACTGCAGCATTAATCTACTCAACATCAATTTAAGTAGGGCACAACTGCACTTTACTTGGGAAAAAGTGGTAAACATTCGTAGTGATACCAGTACTTCATCAGGTTACCTTTAAGGGCTTTAGCTAAATGGTTGGGGGGGGGGCACTGCCAGTCTTAACAAAGACCGCCTTAATTATAGCATCAATCAAATGCACTAGTGGTCTGTCTAAAAACAGTGTAGTGGTACGCCATGTAAGAGCAGTAAATCATTTTAAATTAATCTAAAGCTGACGTTTGGCTGGTGTACCAAAGCTTTACTTTACCCAAGGTCATAATCTCCGCTCTTACGCACTGCTGTACATAAATATACGAGCATGTATCCTCACTCTTGCTGCCAGCCTGAACACAGGTCATGTGTCCGGACTGTTCACTGTTTAGTTGTTACCTCTGCTTTGTTCACTTCATCCAGGTAAATGCCCCATTAATGAACCTTTTTTTACCTTGCATTTTGTTTGAAAGTTGTCTGCTAGGAGGGGCAAGTGGAGTAGGCAGATTCCATACAAGGACATCCATAACAAGTCTTTTCTTGCCTAGGCCCAGAAAATGATCACAAATCATGGCCTGTCATTTTTCCAGAAATCCTTGGGACTAGGCTCTCAAGAGTTGACATAGTAAACATTTGGCCCCAGTCAAAGATGGCTGACTCTGCATCCTCTGACATCTTTTCCTTCAAGCAGGCCTGTAACGGATCAGCAGTTTAATGTTTGACTGTGCCCACTGAGGTTACAAAATCCATCATATGTCAACTCTTCCTCAGATGCTTGCTACTGAGACCCTGTTGGTGGCTGGTATGGCTCCTGAGGCCTTGCAGGCTGCCAGTATGTCCAAAAAACCAAGCCTAATTTCAGAATGACCACAGTGCATCACAGATTTTAGGGAAATGATCGCAGGCTGTCTTAAGGTCAGGTAGGGTTCCGAACCTCAACTACACGTCCAGACTGATGTCACACCTAGAAAGAAAAAAAGCTAAGCATGTAACCTCTCCCTCAGCAGCTAGGGAGAAAGTGAATGGACTCTTCAGAAGGTTGGTTTAAAAGTGTTCCTTTTAACCTTCTCCTTCAGGTCTCCCTAGCACAGACTGTTCCAGTATAACCCACCCTGGTGTCCTCATTTGATGAGGAGCAGGGCTGTCTCAGAACATACTCTAGGTTTTTCCTATCATGCATTTTTTCAGGACAGATTTCCTCTGAAAGGCACTCCTCTCACCTGAGTCACCTATTGAAGCTTCCTTTGAGACTGTACAGAACATTATGAAATACTTGCAATATATTCAAATCTGTAATGTCCAGAGGAGGTATTACTGTCTTGGAGATGAGTACCACTGACCTATCTCTGGTCCCTCCTTTCCTTTAGGCTTTCTAGGGTGCTTCAGTCAGCGTCATCCTTTCTGAGACCAGACAGGGTTTACAGTCTCTCTCACTAAAATTCCTATGTAGGAACCCAGTTGAAGACCTTTTGGCAGTTTCTCTATTCAGATAAGCCCCTGTAAGCTTCTGTCCAGTGCTAATGCTCTACCTATAGACCAAGATAGTGGGGCTGGGGCAGTCTACACTTCTGCTACCCTTGCTTTTTAGTATTTGATCTCTGTCCTGGCCTTTAAAAGTTTTATTTTAGATGGCCCCACAGCAGACTAAGCAGATGTAGAGCTTGCTTTTGCAGGCCATTCATATTGCCAGATGGCATAAAGTGCAGTTATGATGCCATAGATCCTTTGTCTAGGACATCTGTTGGATTTCTTATCCACAGATAGGCTTCACAATCAACCTATGCCTGAGGAATTAAAATCTGAAATTCTAGTTTCAGCTTTGGACAAAGACTTGCTGTTTGTCATGTGCCCAGTCTGTTCAGGAGTGTCCAGGACCAGGGTAAAACCATGAAAGACAGGCAGATCTTGCTCTTCTCTGCTCATGGATACCATAGGAACTACACAGCAAAAGTCAACATCCATTATTTGAGGGGACCTTCAGGCTGTTTAACAGAGGAAAATGCCTAGGAAAGTTTAGAAACTGAAAACCCACAGAGGAACTCTAGCTGAGAGGCCCCCATTTGGGGGAAAAAGTCAGACTACTGTGACACCCATCCCGCCTTGACCCACTGCTGTTTCCCAAAGACTCCCTTTTTGTGACCTGGTGGGAAGATATTACTACAGATGAATGAGTGATGTTATATAGTTCAATTTCGCCTACATTCTTACTCACTGGTTCGGAGCCGAATATCTGCTCCGACTCTGCCAACTTTTTATTTACTAGCTTGAAGTCTCCCATTGGCTGGGCTAAGCAGGTATCCCATGCTGCACTGCTCCATATCCCCAGATCTCTTTTGCCGCTTGTGGAGCTAGGACGTGGTCTTGCTTGGCTGTGGCTAAGTACCTCTTTTTCAATTTCTCTCGAAATTACTAGTTTAACCACAAAAGCTATTTTAATAGCCATTTCTTCTTCTTGCGTGTTTGCAGTGTTTATTTGTGTAGTTGGTATCCCTGACTGCTCCGGTGGGCTAGGCCTGTTTGACTTGGAGGGCCTAGTCCTCCTTCCTGTGTAGAGTTCCGTTCCCTTGGGTTTGTGTTTGGTCTAAGCCTGTTAACGTTTTCCCTTGTGGTTAGTGTGTTGTGAATTGTAAGAACCATTTTACTCAGAGGTTCTAGGCTCCCTTTGTGTGTACTGTGATTAGTAGTTTTTCCCACCTTTGCTGCTTTCTTCAGGCTAAGTTGCGTTCTGTGGTATTCTTGTGCAAGATGTCCAAGGATCAGAAGGAACATAAACCTTCCGGATTTAAAAAATGTTCAAAGTGTAATTACAAGATGTCCAATACAGATGGGTACGCTGTATGTGTTTATTGCCTAGGAGCAATTCATTTGCAAGAGTCTTGTAGCTTCTTTCACGCCTTCAGTCTGAAGGTGCTCCAGGAGAGAAAAAATAAACTAATATTGAAGGGACTTCTAAAACCTTTGAGGAGTCTTTAGACTCTACTTCTAGTTCTCAGTCCAAGTCTAAAGCTTCAAAGGCAAAGCAAAGATCTCCGGGTCAGTCTGTATCTTCAGAGCCTCCGGAGAAAATCTCTAAACTGGGCTCTACCTCCTTTGCTCCTCTGTCCTCGGGGCTGTAGGAGGTATCTGTAGTACTGGAATCGACGTCTGCTCCTCTTTTACTTGAGCCCATTCAGAGCCGGTCGCCCAGTGTTGGGCATGGTTCTCCTGAGGAGATCCCAATCTCCCTCCCTGTCCTCCAAATCCTCCAGGCTTTCTGATTTGGATGTCGATAGGATGGTACAGAGGCTCCTGCAGTCGCTGGTGTTGGCAAAATTATTCTCTGCTCCAACCCAGTCGGTTCCAGAGCCCGTCCCAATGCTTGTGTTGATGGTTCCTCCTCAGAGCGCTTCCTTGTCTTCGGAGCTGGAGTGCTCTGCTCCAAGTGATGTTCCTGCGCCGGCTCCGATACCCCCCAAGGGTTTATTGGTGCTGATGTCTGCTCCGACCCTGTCTGCTCCGTCCACAGGTTTCGGCACTCTGGTTTCATCAGTCGGGACTGAGGGGGATGCTTCGGGACATTGGTTCCGAGCCTCCCTCTCGGCGCATCGGCTCGGGGGACCCCGGCTCTGATCATGCCCTTGGAGGCCGGTCGGTCCTCTGATTCGGTGGGACCTGCCTTCGAGGCCATGCGGAGCACACTGGCCAGATCATCAGTTACATCACCCGGATCGGTTATGCCGTCCCCTTCCACTCTGGCTAGAGCCTCTGACGTCCCCCTATCCGTCTGGGGATACCCCCATGAGCGGTCCCCAACTTTGAGGGCCCCTCAGTTTGTGCCTGAGGAGCTCCCTAGAAAGAAGTCGTGCAAGAGGAAGCACATAGACTCCCAGGACAAGTCTCTCACTTCTGATACAGACTGAGGAGTCGGAGTGGTCCCCCAAATCGTCCTCTGTCTCTTTCTCCGACATCCTGGAGATACTGAGACAGAGGCGACTGGCCATCCAAAACCCCCTCTGAGGAGGAGTCTGTATTCCTCAAGGCTTTTGGTGCTCAACCCTCCATCTCCTGAGTGTCTCCACCCTTCGAGCTCTTGAATTTGAGTTGTCGAAGGGTGTGGGAGAATCCTGATTCAGTGGAACCTGTACCCAGAAGGCCCAATAAGCTTCTTTCTGCCCCCCCCAGGGAAAGTTTCTGTCTAAAGGGGTTTCTCTAGATGCCATGGTGGTGGCGGTCACACAGCAGGAAGTAGCAGAGTCTTCTTCCTCAGTCCATCCTTCTAACAAGGAGTCCAGGAAGCGTACCCTCTGTGACCTTCATCCTACGGTCACTGAACTAACTTTGTCATTTTACTCTGCTCCAGAGAGATCTCCTCAAGGAGTTAGGAGATACTCTAGCGGGTAACGTACCTGAGGTGTTAGCACACACTAACGCCCAGGTGTCTACCCTCAGTTCTATTGTCAGCTCATCCATGAGACTCGTATCGTATGCAGCCGAGGGGGCGAGTAGGGCAGCCAGTTAGGGTGTAGCCCTCAGGAGGCAAGCCCGGATGCGCATGTGTCATTTCGCAGAGGTCTTCAAGTCTTCACTGACTTCTCTCCCTTTGATGGGTCCTCGCTCTTTGGGACCAAAGTGAAAGACACCCTCACCAGATGCGAGCAAGAGGGAAAGACCCTGTCTGCTGTAGGGGTCTATTTTTCCCTCCCCTCGAGGCTTTACCTCAAGGCTTTACCCCAAGGTTCAGAGGGGAGGGAAGATGTGGTTCAAGAAATTGCTGAAGTTTTTCCCGGCTGCACAAGGTGAGTCCCCCTGCAGAGGCAGAGGAGGGGGAGGTTATTCTGGAAGACGCCGCCCTAGAGGCAGAGGGGGCCCCCACAACTCGGGAGACCGTGATTCCTTTCTCGGTTCTTCCTACCATTGTTCCTGTTGTGTTGCCCGATTGTGCTATTCCAGAGCCAGTCGGGGGCTGCATATCATTGTACCCGGAACCCTGGGAAAGCATCACCCAGGATCGATGGGTTTTACGAATAGTTTCCGGAGGTTACGCCATCCCCTTTTCATCTGTCCCCCCTCCAGTGAGGAAAATCCTGGACGTTCCACCCAGTATGTTCCACCCAGTCAAAGGGATCAAGCAGCACTTGAGGTTTCAAAGCTGCTAAAGAAGGGAGTCATCCAACCTGTCCCCTCGGACCAAATCGGATTAGGGACTTGCTGAAAAGAACAGGGGACCTGAGACCCATTCTAGATCTCAGCCGATTAAACCACTACGTTCTGAAGTCCAAGTTCCGAATGGTCACCCTTCAGTCCATTTTTCCATTGCTGGAAAAAGTATGGATGTGCTCCATTGACCTCAAGGATGCTTACCATCATATCAAAATGGACGGGGCATTCAGGAGACACCTACGCTTCCGGCTGGGAGCCGGTCATTTTCAGATGTTCATAGTGTTACAATGCTGCAGTCATTACACTTGGGTTAGCCTGCCGTCAGGCGGTTCCCCAGTCGGCCTGAGTTCCAAAGTCTTGGTCCGGCGTCGGTTGCTGTTGCCTCCTCCCTGACGTCAGTGTGACAGAGGTATAAAAGATGCAGCCGACGCCATTTTCTTCCGTCTTTCTTGCCGCGCGGTGCCCGAAGCAAAAGCAGTTCGCAAGTGCAGGTTGGCAGTCTCCTGAGATTTTCATTCTGAATCCAGAACAGAGGTCTTCTACAAAGCTAAGTACCCCGTTGGAGAAACTTTTTCTTGCCTTAGACTGATGTCAGTAAAAGTTAATGACTGTATTTCTTGTGGGAAGCAAATACCTCCTAAGGATTTCCATTCCTATTGTATCCCATGCCTAGGCCCTGACCACGACGTCACTGGTTGTCTGTTTTGTGCTAGGTTTAACAAGCACACTATTAAACGTCTATTTGATTTTGCCTGACATTATTTTGGTAGAAAATTCAATTATACCATGCCGTCGGAACTTCCGACGACCAGAATACACAAAATGCAAAGACAAGTGCAGGCATCTGAGGCCCAAAACTGACTAAGCCTCTTCTAGGCCAGTCAACGGTTCTCCGGTTTTCAGCGAGGTGCCTTCGCAGCCCCTGACTACCGCTTCTGTAGAACCACAAGCTGCCTCTGACTCCCACGGGGAGATGGCTGGGCCTTCGGACACAAGCTCTTCAGCCTACCGAGACTAACCTTTCAGAGGGATCTGGAGTAGCTGAGCAACCCACAGCTACTGAGTGTGTCTTCAGACCTACTCAGTTAAGCATTAAACCCTCAGCTAAGTCTAAGCCTCCTTTAAAGTCATCAAATACAGCATTCTCCAGGACAGGCCTTCATGCCTAAAACAAATGCTCAAAATGGCCGAAGACCTAATTACTTTGATCAGGGGGTCCCATCCCCCTCCTGATAAAAGGCCTAGACAGGATGCAGACTATGATTCATCCTCAGACCTAGGATACTCCTTACCCCCTTATGAGGATTCTGATGCTGAGGAATCAATTCCATCAGCCTCACCGCCTGAGGACTACTCCTTTGGGGAAACCCTACATACCATGAGGGAGCATTTCCACTGGGAAGGCCAGGATTACTCAGAATCTGAAATGGCTCAGACTTTTTATTACCTCAACACACAGACCCCTTGCTATTCCGCCAGTGTTAGATATTGTGGATGATGTGTATACTAAATCCAGCTTAAATCCTGATTCCTTACCTCCAGCCCCTGTTAAACCTGGCAGATACTACAGAGTCCCTGACTCAACATACATTTCTGTATAAAAGCCCTGTAGCTGACCCTGAAACTATTTCTCCGGGACCCAAAGGAGTTTAAGGCCTCATCAGCCAAGAATCCAGTTCCCTCTGACAGAGATTCCAGAGCATTAGACAGATGGGGAAAGAAAGTATATACGTCTGCAACTTTAGCAATGAGAGCCTTAAATTGCCAGTTTCACATGCTAAAATATCAGCAATTTTTACTGTCTCAGTTAACAAAAAAATGCTTCCAGAATCAGATCCTCCTAATTTTAAAGAAATGCAGGCTTTATTGCATGCAGCTGAACAAGTGGGAAAGCATACTTTGCAATGTGGTTTTGATTCTCTAGAGGCCTCTTGCAGAGCAGCAGTTACAGGCTGTCATTAGAAGACCGCTTGGTTAAAAGAACATAGGTTACCAGATCATGTTAAAGCAAAGTTATTGGATGCACCTTTGCAGCAGGATGTGTTTGGAGTTAAGGCAGAAGAGGTATTAAAGAAAATGGAGGATAAGGCAAAATCTATGCAACCGGTGAAGGATTTCTTACAGGTTCAGCCTCCTAGATTTAGCAGAAACTGGCCAATTAAGAATAGGTCCTTTCAATTAGACAGACCTCAAAGGGGAAGATACAGACGTCCAAGAGGTAGAGGTCAAACACAAAGTCCTTACAGTCCTCTACAATGGGTTGCATCAGGCCAGAAAGAAGGGGAAGACGGGCCCCAACCATATAAAAAGCAGCTCCAATGACTTCCCACTACAGCTGCCAAAAATCCTTCTTGGCAGCCCCCTTGGGAGGAAAACTGGCACTCTTCTGCCACAATTGGCAAATGATCACCAAAGACAAATGGGTTCTCAACATTGTATTTCAAGGTTACAGGTTCCACTTTCACACTCTGCCAAGGTTTAAAGGAATGCCAAATCTGCCACCAAATCAATGGGCAGAGGCTCAAACAAATTACAGCACTCGTGGATATGAGAGCTATTCAAAAGGTACCATCACAGGAGCAAGGACAGGGATTTTACTCAAGACTCTTTCTGGTACCCAGAAAGGACAAAGCCTGGAGGCCCATTCTGGATCTTTCATCTCTAAACACTTACCTGGATGTTCCGAAATTCAAAATGTTGACACTACAGCAGCTTCTTCCCATGCTGGGCAAGAAAGCTTGACTCGTGACTTTGGACCTCAGAGGCATACCTGCATGTCCCTATCAGACAAAACTGCAGAAGATACCTCAGATTCATAGCTGGTTCAATGCACTACCAATTCTCTGCATTGCCCTTTGGCTTATCTACTGCGCCCAGGGTCTTCACAAAGTGCCTGGCCCCAGTAATTGCATTTTGCAGACAGAAAGGAATTAAGATTTATCCATACCTGGACGACTGTCTGATTCAAGCAGAGAGCAAGGACATTCTTCTAAAGCATCTGGCGTTTGTAAAAAAGTTAAGTTGCCTAGGGTACACAGTAAACAAAAATCAAAACTAGTGCCCTCACAAGAGATTATATTCCTGGGTGCCAGCTTGAACACAACGGCCCAGATGGCTTATCTCACGCCAGACAAGGACAACTGAAGCAATACTTTCAATTGATGGCAACAAAGACCCAAATCCCTGCCAGAAAAATTCTGTGGGCCTTGGGTTACATGGCATCCTGCATACTACTAATTCCATATGCCAGACTGCATATGAGGAAACTACAGTGGTGCCTAAAGAATGTATGGTCTCAACACTGTCAGTTTGGAAATAGTTGTACCACTAATCCCTTGCCTTCAACAGGAGTTTCAGTGGTGGGCTCAAGCTTGTCACCTCAACAACTGACAGCCTTTTACACAACCCACAGCCAGGCAAACGCCAGCAACAGATGCATTGGATTACGCCTGGGGAGCACACATGGCAGGCAAATGTATTCAGGGCACGTGGCCCGCAGAACAAAGGCATCTACACATCAACCAAAAAGAGATGCTAGCTGTACAAAATGCGCTTATAGCTTTCAAGGACCTGCTGTATCCAGGACAACTTCTACTAAAGACAGACAACACCACAGTTATGTGGTACATAAACAAGCAAGGGGGCAGTCACTCCTACCCCCTATGCAGACAAGCTATGACCCTATGGAACACAGCCATAAACCTTCAAGTTCATCTGCAAGCGCAATTCCTGCCAGGTGAGAAAAACACACTGGCAGACGACTTAAGCAGAAACATCATGGATCCCCACGAATGGGAACTGAATCCACAAATATTCAGAATGATAATGCAGAAATGGTGGAGACCGGACATAGATCTGTTTGCATCCCCAATGAACTGCCAGCTACAAAACTTCTGCACAAGGAGTTACCATCCACAAGCATGGAACGTGGATGCCCTCTCATTCAGTTGGGAGAACCTACAAGTATACGCTTTCCCACCACTACCTCTCCTGCCAAAGGTACTCATAAAAGCCAGGCAAGAAGAGCCAAAGATGATCCTGATTGCACCAGACTGGCCACGCCAGCACTGGTACCCAATCTTAAGGAGCTTAGCGCAAGAACCACCTTGGATTTTGCCTCAAATCCCACATCTGCTAACTCAGCACAACAATCAAATACTCCACAGCCAGCTAAAGACCTTAAACCTAGCTGCATGGAAGATTCCTTAGTCAAGCAAGCAATGCCTCTCTCCAAAGCTGTTATGGATGTCATTCTGGAGGCCAGAAGGCCTAGTACCAGGAAAGCCTATTTGGATAAATGGAAGAGATTCTGTGCCTGGAACCAAGCTCATAGCCTTGACCCTCTTGTCCCAAACATTCCTCAGATACTACAATACTTAACTGAGATGCTGGACAAAGGCCTCTCCTCATCCAAGATCCACGCCTCTGCCATCTCTGCTCATTACAACACTGATCCACCAATTTTCTCTAATCCTCTGTTAACAGTACCTCAGAGGGGCTAAAAACATAAGATCGCCCCGTAGAGCACCAACTCCAACTTGGGACCTCAACTTAGTTTTGGAAAAATTAACTTTACCTCCTTTTGAGCCAGCTAACATAGCAGAATTAAAATACATCTCTTGGAAAACTGCTCTGCTCCTGGCAATAACATCAGCACGAAGAGTTTCAGAACTATAGGCACTAATGGCAGTGGAACCTTTCCTCATTTTCCACCAGGATAGGGTGTCTAAGAACTAACCCTACGTTTATGCCAAAGGTGGTATCCAGTGTGGCTCTAAACCAAACTATTCACCTGCCAACTTTTTATCCTAAACCACAGAATAAAGGGGAGAGGCTACTGCATTCTTTGGACATTCACAGGCAGTTATGCTTCTACTTGGACAAAACCAAATCTTTCAGAAAATCTGAGCAATTATTGGTAGCATATGCTGCAGGATCACAGGGAAAAGCCATTTCAAAACAGACTATTTCAAAATGGATAGGACATTGCATACGTTTGTTACACATACCATGGAAAACCTGTACCTAGCAGCATTAGATCTCACTCCACCAGGGCAACAGCCACTTCAACTGCCTACCTCAGGGGAGTACCTACCAAGGATATTTTGGAAGCAAAAACTTGGAGTTCTGTACATACCTTCACCAAGCATTACCATCTGCCTCTATACTCTAAATCCAGAGCTGACTTCGCCACTGCAGTGCTGCAGGGCCTTATAGCCACCCCTAATGCCTTATAGAACCAGCCACCCTACCTCAGCTTTGGGATTCTACCAAAGTGTAATGACTGCAGCAGTGTAACACGTTTTGTACCTACCATAAATGTAGATGTTCGAGTGTACACTGCTGCAGTCCAGGTTACCCTCCCTCCTTCCCCTCTTACTGGCTGGTACGTGCCAGTCTTCTACCCTTTACTACCTATGGGGAGTATTTGCTGGTAGCTGTAAGTTGTTTGCTTTTCTTATGTATGTTTTATTAGCAATTGAAATTGCCTACCTATTTAGAGGCACCTGACATCTGGGGCAAGAAAAACTGAAGAAAATGGCGTCTGCTGCATCTTGTACCCCTGTCGCACTGACGTCGGGGAGGAGGTAACAGTAACAGACGCCGGACCAAGACTTTGCAACTCAGGCCGACTGGGGAACCGCCTGACTGCAGGATAACCCAAGTGTAATGACTGCAGCAGTGTATACACTCTAACATCTACATTTATGGTTGGTACAAAACTGTACTATGTTCGTGTTACACTGCTGCAGTCAATACACTTGGGTAGAATCCCAAAGCTGAGGATGGGTGGCTGGCTCTATAAGGCATTAGGGGTGGGCTATAAGGCCCTGCAGTACTGCAGTGGCAAAGCCAGCTCTGGGTTTACAGTATATAGGCAGATGATAATGCTTGGTGAAGGTATGCACAGAACTCAAGTTGCTGCTTCCAAAATATCCTTGGTAGATGCTCCTCTGAGGTAGGCAGTTGAAGTGGCTGCTGCCCTAGTGGAGTGAGATCTAATGCTGCTAGGTACAGGTTTCCCATGGTGTGTATAGCAGAAACTTGTACAATGTCCTATCCATTTTGAAATAGTCTGTTTTGAAATGGCTTTTCCCTGTGCTCCTGCAGCATACACTACCAATAATTGCTCAGATTTCCTGAAAGTTTTGGTTTTGTCCAAGTAGAAGCATAACTGCCTGTGAATGTCAAAGGAAAGCAGTAGTCTCCCCTTTATTCTGTGGTTTTGGATAAAAAGTTGGCAAATTAATAGTTTGGTTTATAGCCACACTCGATACCACCTTAGGCATAAACGTAGGGTTAGTTCTTAGACACCCTGTCCGATATCAGTAAAAGTTAATACTTGCATTACTTGTGGGAAGCAAATACCTCAAGATTTTCATTTGTACTGTATTCCTTGCCTAGGCCCTGACCACAACGTGCCTTGCTGTCTGGTTTGTGCTAAATTTAACGCACGATTAAACGTCTGTATATTTTTGCTTCTAAATATTTTGGCTCGAGATTTAACTATCCAGAAATGTCATCTGTTGGCAATTAGGCTACCGGAATACCTAAAAAAAAATGCAAAGAAAGACAGACCGTCGAGGTCTAAAGTCAACTATGCTTCTCCTAAGCCAGTCGCCAGTTCGCTGGTATTGAGGTGCTTTCGCAGCCACTGATACCTGCTACTTTTGATTCGCAGGCCCTCTACTGAGACCCATTCGAAGTCTGGTATGCCTCGAGATACTTTAAGTATTGAACCTGTGGATGTCTCTACCTTAGATGGGTCCGGAGCCGCTGAGCAGGCACCGGCTTCTGAGGGTGTTTTCAGGCCTACAGATTTGTATATTAAACTGACACCGTCTTCAAACCTAAGGCAAAAAACTACTATGTCTAAAAGAAAAAGATGCTTGGGCCAAGTGTACAGGCCCCAATGCCTAAAAAACAAATGATCAAAATGGCTGAAGATTTAATTACCTTGATCAGGGGTACCCATCCCCCCCTGTTAAGAGGCCTAGGCAAGGCACTGACTATGAATCTTCAGATCAGGTTTCTATTTCTTCCTATTTTTCTTATCAGGATTTATCTATACTCACTTATGAGGACTCTGATGCAGAAGACTCCATCCCTTCTGCTTCTCCCCCTGAGGATTTCTCTTTTGGAGAAACTTTGTATACCTTAAGGGAACACTTCCACTGGGTCAGGATTTCTCTGAATCTAAAGAGACTTGGGGATTTTCTTCTTCCTCAGCATAGGCCTTTGGCTATACCTCCTGTTCTAGACATTGTTGATGTTTTCTCAGAATCCAGTATGACTCCTGATTCGCTGCCTGTGGCTCCTAGTAAGCCAGACATACTACAGGGTTCCTGACTCCCACAAATTCCTTTTCAAAAACCCTACTGCTGACCCTGAAACAGTTTCCCAGGGTCCCAATGGCGTTAAGGCCTCTACTGTCAAATTCGTATCCCTTCTGACAGAGAATCCAGGGTGCTGGATAGGTTGGGTAAGGAGGTTTACACATCTGCAACCTTGGCAATCAGGGCTTTAAACTGTCAATTTCATATGCTTAAATATCAACAGCATGTCATGGGTTTACTTAAACAGAAAATGATGATTTCTGACTGTGGGGAAAATAGAGTTGCAGGATTTATTACATTCAGCTGAACAAGTTGGAAAGCATACTTTGCAATGTGGTTTTGATTCCTTGGAGGCCTCTTGCAGGGCTGCTGTAACTGGATCTGTAATAAGACTGCATGCTTGGCTCAAGGAGCAAAGTCTGCCTGACCGTGTTAAAGCAAAATTGTTGGATGCTCCTTTACAACAGGACAGTCTCTTTGGTAATAAGGCTGAAGAAGTTTTGAAAAAGATAGAAGTTAAAGCTAAATCTATGCAAACTGTGAAATATTTCTTACAAGTGCAACCACCCAGGTTTAGTAGGCACTGGCCTACTAAGAATGAGTCCTTTCCAGTACCCACTAGAGCTGCTAAAGTCAAACCCAGACATTCCAAAGGCTCCAGGTTTCAGTCGCAAGGAACTTTTAGATCAAAGTAAAGGGATGCCTCCACCTCCAAATCTGGAAGTAACAAGGCACCTTCCTGCAGTAAACTGTCTCAATGACTTTCCACTGTAATCACCAAGCACTTATCTTTTGGCCGCCCCTTTGGGGGGGAAACTGGCACTTCATGCACAAAACTGGCAACTTATTACCCAGGACAAATGGGTTTTAAATATAGTATCCCAGGGATACAGATTTCATTTCCACACGTTTCCAATCCCAAACGGATGGCCAGATCTGCCTCCAAATCAGTGGGCAGCGGCCCAGAAACAAGTTGTCCCCCATGAATATGGGGGCTATTCAACCAGTACCAGAAAAGGAAATGGGACAAGGTTTCTATTCAAGACTTTTCCTGGTACCCAGAAAAGACAAATCATGGTGTCCAATTCTGGACTTACCCATTCTAAATACATTTCTGGACATTCCAAAATTCAAGATGCTGACTCTTCAACAGTTACTACCTATGCTAGGCAAAGGTGCCTGGTTGGTAACTCTAGACGAGGCTTACCTGCATATCCCAATCGGTGAATCTTGCAGGTAACTCTGCTACAAAATAGGCTACTTGCATTACCAGTTCTCTGCACTGCCCTTTGGCTTATCTACTGCGCCCGGGGTCTTCACAAAGTACCTGGCACCAGTAATTGAATTTTGCAGGCAAAGAAATATTCAAATTTATCCATACCTGGACGATTGTCTAATTCAGGCAGAAAACAAGGACACTTCTAAAACATCTGGCGTTTGTAGAAAGTGTTCTAACTTGTCTAGGGTACACTGTAAATGAAAAGAAATTACAACTGGTACCCTCTCAAAAAAATTACATTCCTGGGACCAAGCTTGAATACAGCTGCCCAATTAACTTACCTTATGCCAGAAAAGCAAATTCAATTTATGACTTACTTCAAACAGGTGGCCACAAAAACCCAGCTATCTGCAAGACAAATTCTACAGGCCTTGGGGTTCATGGCCTCCTGCGTTCTTCTAATTCCATATGCAAGACTGCATATGAGGAAACTTCAGTGGTACCTAAAAAGCTTATGGAGTCAACATTCACAGCCTGGAAACAATGATTCCTATCATACATTGCCTGCAACTAGAGTTCCTATGGTGGGCAGAGGCCTGCCACCAAAACAAGGGACTGTCATTCATTTCACCCCCTGCTGTCCAAACCCTTACTACAGACATCAGACTATGCTTGTAGGGGGGGCGGCACCTGGCAGGGAGATGCATTCAAGGCAAATGGAGCCCAAATCAAATGCACCTACATATCAATCAGAAAGAGATGCTAGCTGTACTGAATGCTCTGACAGCCTTCAAGGACTACCTTCATCCAGGACAAATACTTATAAAGACAGACACCACAGTCATGTGGTACTTAAACAAGTGGGGGGGGGGGTACACATTCCTACCCCCTTTGCAAACTAGCCATTGCATTATGGAACACGGCCTTGACTTATCAAATACATCTAAAAGCTCAATTCTTGCCAGGAAAGCTAAATACTCTGGCAGACTAAGCAGAAACCTTATGGACCTACATGAATGGAAACTGGAACCACTAATTTTCAGCATGTTGACATGCAAATGGGGGAGCCCAGACATTGTTTTGGGGTGAGGCAAAAAGATCCATCAGTCGGACAAATTTTGCACAAGAACTCCTCACAAAAAAGCCTGTAAAGTGGATGCTCTGTCCTTCACCTGGAAAAACATATCAGTCTATGCCTTTCCCCCTCTGCCTCTGCTCTCCAAAGTTCTACTAAAAGTCACAGGACAAACCAAAAATGATTTTGATTGCTCCAGACTGGCCTTGCCAACACTGGTACCCACTCCTACGCAGTGTCACAAATTTCTCCATGGCACCTGCCTCAGACGCCGCCTTTACTGTCTCAGCAAGAGAACCAAATTCTGCACACTCAGCTCCAAACATTGAATCTTGCAGCTTGGCTAATCGTTTAAATCCCCGCTTAGCATCCCTCAGCAAACCTGTGATGGATGTCATTTTGGAGGCGACAAGACCTAGTACTAGAAAATCTTATGCTGACAAATGGAAAAGATTCTGTGCCTGGAATCTATCACAAGGGATGAGCACAGCAGCGCCCAATTTACCTCAGTTTTTGCAATACTTAACTGAGATGCTTCACAAAGGCCTGTCTTTTTCCTCCATAAAAATCCATGCCTCAGCCATTTCAGCTCATTACAACACATCTTCCCCCCCTTCTCTCATCCTCTGCTAAAGCAGTATCTTAGAGGGGCCAAAAACTTGAGACCACCCAGGAGAGCTCCAACCCCTGCCTGGGACCTTAACTTTAACTCTACCTCCTTTCGAGCCAGCTGCTACTGCAAACTTGCATTTCTTTTCTGGAAAACAGCCTGCCTTTTAGCAATCACTTCATCTAGAAGGATATCTGAATTACAGGCCCTTATGGCAGTGGAGCCTTTCATAATCTTTCATGCGGACAGGATGTCACTCAGGACCAATCAATCCTTCATGCCCAAGTTGGTATCCAGTGTGGCTCTTAATCAGTTCATTCAGTTGCCAATTTTTTTCCCCAATCCACAGAACAAAGGGGATCTGATTCTGCATTCATTGGATGTACGCAGACAGCTTAGATTCTAATTGGACAGGACTAAGTCTCGGAGAAAATCTGAAGAACTGGTAGCATTTGTTGCAGGGGCAGAGGGAAAGGCCATTTCAAAGCAAACCATTTCTAAATGGATAAGCCATTGTATTCATTTCTGCTATAAGCACCATGGAAAACCTATCCCCCAGGGGATCAGATCTCATTCCACCAGGGCTGCATCTACTTCTACAGCCTTTCTCAGAGGTGTTCCTACCAGGGATATTCTAGAAGCTGCTACTTGGAGTTCGGTTCATACTTTCACCAAGCATGATCACTTACCAATTTTCTCTAAATCCAGAGCTGACTTTGCCACTGCTGTCTAGCAGGGTGTTATAGCTGGTCCTAATGTGGTATAAATATATCTTCCCAGCCATAGTTTTGGGAATCTACCCAAATGTAATGACTGCAACAGTGAAACACTAAGAACATAGTACAGTTGTGTACACTTAACATAAATGTAGATGATAGAGTGCATTCATTGTTGCAGTCCCGGTTACCTTCCCTCCAGCCCCCTGTTTTTCTCTCACTATATCTCTACTTTCCTTTACTATGCTTAAAAGCCTTTTTGGTGTATTTGCTTTTGTTTGGAGGTATATTTTTGTGTTTCTAATTACATATTTTGCTCCCCATTTGGGGGGGGCACCTGACATCTGGGGCAAGAAACTGATGTAATGGCGTCTGCTGCATGTTTTGTACTTCTGACGACCTGACGTCATGGAAGAAGGGACAGCAACTGATGCAGGACCCAAGACTTTGTTAATCAGGCCGACTGAGTGCAACCTGCCAGTAGATTACCCAAATGTAATGACTGCAACAGTGAATACACTCAACATCTGCATTTATGGTAAGTGTACACAACTGTACTTGTCTGGGGTACACCACAAACGAAAATAAATCACAACTGGTACCCTGTCAAGTTACATTCCTGGGAGCAAGTTTGAATACAACTTCCCAGATGGCTTACCTCACGCCAGAAAAGCAAATTCATTTGACAACCTACTTCAAGTGGCCACAAAAATGCCATCTGCAAGACAAATACTGCAAGCCTTAGGTTTCATGGCCTCCTGCATTCTTCTAATTCCATATGCAAGACTGTATCTAAAAAGCCTATGGAGTCAACATTCTCACAGCCTAGAAACAACGATTACTATCGTACCTTGCCTACGCCTAGAGTTACTTTGGTGGGCAGAGGCCTGGCATGAAAACAAAGGACTACTTTTCACCACCCGCTGCCACCCAAACAGATGCATCAGACTATATGTGGGGGGCTCACCTGGAAGGGAAGTGCATTCAGGGCAAATGGAACCGAAGTCAAATGCACCTGCATATCAATCAAAACAAAATGTTAGCTGTACAGAATACTCTGACAGCCTTCAAGGACTACATTCTTCCAGGACAACTAATGGTAAAGACGGACAACACGGTTATGTGGTACATAAACAAGCAGGGGGTACACATTCTTACCCCCTCTGCAGACTAGCCATGGCGTTGTGGCACACAGCTTTGAGCTACCAAGTGCACCTACAAGCTCAATTCCTGCCAGGAAAATTAAATACACTGGCAGATGGACTAAGCAGAAACCTCATGGACCCACATGAGTGGAAACTGGAACCAAGGATTTTCAACATGTTGACAAGCAAATGGGGGAGCCCCGGATATAGACCTGTTTGCCTCTCCCCAGAACTACCAATTGGACAAATTTTGCACAAGGGCACCCCACAAACAAGCCTGGAAAGTGGATGCTCTGTCCTTCAGCTGGAAAAACCTGTCTGTCTTCCCCCCGCTGCCTCTGCTCTCCAAAGTACTACTAAAAGTCAAACGGGACAAACCAAGGATGATTTTGATTGCTCCAGACTGGCCGTGCCAACAGTGGTACCCCCTCCTGTGCATTGTCACGGTTATCTCCATGGTACCTGCCTCAGACTCCTTCCCTGCTGTCTCAGCAGGAGAACCAGATTCTGCACCCTCGGCTTCCAACACTGAATCTTGCAGCCTGGCTAATTTCTTAAACTCTCCCTTACCATCCGTCAGCACACCTGTGATGGATGTCATCTTAGAGGCAAGGAGGCAAAGTACTAGAAAATCTTATGCTGAAAAATGGAAGATTCTGTGCCTGGAACCAATCTCAGGGGATGAGGACAGCAGTGACCAATTTACCTCAGATTTAACAATACTTAACTGAGATGCTTCACAAGGGCCTGTGTTTTTCATCCTTTAAAATCCACACCTCAGCCATTTCAGCTCATTATAACAGAACCTCCCCTCATCTCTCATCCACTGCTCAAGCAGTATCTCAGAGGGGCCAAAAATTTGAGAACACCCTGGAGAGCTCCAACCTCTGCCTGAGACTTTAACTTTGTCTTGGAGAAACTCACTCTACCTCCTTTCGAGCCAGCTGCTACTGCAAACTTAAAATTTCTTTCTTGGAAAGCAACTTTCCTTTTAGCAATCACTTCAGCTAGAAGGGTATCTGAATTACAAGCCCTTGTGGCAGTGGAGCCTTTCATCATCTTTCATGCGGACAGGGTGTCCCTGAGAACCAATCCATCCTTCATGCCCAAGGTGGTATCCAGTGTGGCTCTTAAACAGTCCATTCATTTGCCAGCCTTCTTTCCCAATCCACAAAATAAAGGGGAAACCGGTACTGCATTCCTTAGATGTGCACAGACAACTTAGATTCTACTTGGACAGGACTAAACATCAAAGGACATCTGAACAACTGCTGGTGGCATTTGCTGCAGGGGCAGAGGTGAAGGCTATTTCTAAGTAAACCATTTCTAAATGGATAAGCCATTGCATTCATTTCTGCTATAAGCACCATGGAAAACCTATCCCCCTGGGGATCAGACCTCACTCCACCAGGGCTGCATCTACCTCTACAGCCTTTCTCAGAGGCGTCCCTATCAGGGGCATCCTAGAAGCTGCTATCAGGAGTTCTGTACATACTTTCACCAAGCATTATCATTTTCCAATTTTCTCTAAATCCAAAGCTGGCTTTGCCACTGCAGTCTTGCAGGGCCTTATAACTGGCCCTAATGCTATCTAAATTCCTCCTCCCAACCATAGCTTTGGGAATCTACCCAAATGTAATGACTGCAGCAGTGAAACACGAAGAACATAGTACAGTTGTGTACACTTACCATAAATTTAGATGTGAGAGTGTATTCACTGTTGCAGTCCTGGTTACCCTCCCTCCAGCTCCCTAACTTCTTTTGGATATACCTCTACTTTCCTAATGCTTAAAAGCCTTTTTCGTGTATTTGCTTTTTTGTTGGAGGTATATCTTTGTACTTTATTATATTTAAAGCTTTCCATTAGGGGGGCACCTGACATCTGTGGCAAGAAAAACTGATGTAATGGCGTCTGCTGCATATTTTATACTCCTGGCAACCTGACTTCATGGAAGAAGGGACATCCGACACAGGACCCAAGACTTTGTTAATCAGGCTGACTGAGGGCTAACTGCAAGCAAATAACCCAATGTAATGACTGCAACAGTGAATACACTGTAACATCTACATTTATGGTAAGTGTACACAACTGTACATCTGAAGTAGTTAACTTCATTTTATCTGCAACCTGTGGGTATACGGATCCGTATCGGATCAGAGCCAGCAACTTTTTTTCTAGCATCTGCTCAGAGCTCCTCCCTTTACCATCTCGTACCTTCCCTGAGATCTCGTTTGCCGCACCAGTAGTGTGCATCATGGTGTCCTTTGCTCATAGTTAAAAGGGATAGTAAGTGGAAACTTTTGCTTGTATCTGTGTGCTTGTCTAGGATTACCCTTCCTCCCCTTCTCTAGTAACACGTTGGTCTTTAGTGTAAAAAAAAAAAAAAAAAAGTAGCAAGGCCTGCCCTTCCCCTACCTGTGTTTTTTTGGGAAGGTAGTACCTTTACCTTTGAGTGCAGGACTATGGCTTACCAGCCAAAGCCTGTGTTCAAAATATGTACAGTGTGGCCAGAAGCTGACCCCTGCCGATGGTCACACTGTGTGATATGCTTAGGAGTGGCACATTTATCCACTCGATGTGCTGTCTGTTCAGGCTTCAACCCTAGGGCCGTTGGGGATCGTAAGGCCAAGCTAGTTACCAGAGGCCTTCTCCCTGTTGCCATGCTGGATTCTGCCTCTGCCTCTGTCGCTAGTGCACCACCCCAGACAGGGACTCGGCCTCCCTCTTCGTCTGACGATGGGTTCTCAAGGGACAGATCTTCAGTCAGCGAGTCTAACAAAGATAAAGAAAAAAAGAAAGAAGAAAAAGGAAAGACGCAGAGAAGAAAGGGAGAAAAAGACTGGCATTGCAAGAGATCCCCAGACAGGGAGCTCTTTCTCAGCCCTCCATCGCAAGAGATCCCCAGACAGGGAGCTCTTTCTCAGCCCTCCATCTAAGACCATGAGGCCTGTTTCTCTGCTCTGGTCACCGCGTTTCTCACCGGAGCCATTGGAACATTTGGACCCGAGGCCCTCCACCCCTCTGCGCAGACCAGCCAGATCAGAGTTGGTGGCCTCTTCGTCGGATGTGGACAGGATGATGCAGAGATTTCTTCAGACCCAAATTCAGATGGTAGTCTTGCCAGGTCCCTCTCCCTCTGGAGGGGTGACCTCCATGCCTCTTTTCCGCCACATCTCTCCTTCCCCGATCCGTGCTTCGGGCTATTGGATCAGAGGTTCTTTGGAGCTGGTAGCTTGGTGCAGACTGTTCCTCCAACCTAGACTCCGGGTGTTACCTTGAGTTCCTCGGATCAGACTTGTTCGGGGGAATGGATTCTTCGGCTCACTCTTTCAGACCCGATCCGTTCCCTCAGACCTCAGGCTACCCTGTTTTCGGCTCCGGTCCCCGCTTCAGATCTGGGGAGGACTTCTCCCTCTGCCTTCGAAGTGGTGAAGAAGGTTCTCTCCCAGGGATTTAGACCCCAGCCCATCCCCTTGGATACCACCCAGGCCCCCCCTGGATTTGGCGACTACTCCCTTCATCCCGTCTCAGGGACAGCCCGTGCCAGAGGATCCCCAGGTCATTTTCACAGAGGAAACCCCTGCGGCTCACTGATCCCCTTCTGAAAGTCCCACTGAAGAGGGCCACCGCAAGCGCAAAAGGAGGCACTTGGACTCCCATGAGTCCCTCACCACTGACACTGACTTAGATGGAGAAGGTTCATCCAGGTCACCTCCCGAAGAAGTCTCCTTCGGAGAAATTATGGAGATCCTCCGCCAGCGGGAAGGTTAGTCAGCCCCAAAACCTTCTGGGGATGAGTCTGTTCCTGGAGGCGTTTGGGAAGGGCCCGTCTACTTCCTGGGTGTCCCCACCAGCAGACCCCTTGGTCGTCTCTATCATCACCATGAGGGCATGGAAGGAGCCAGACACTGTAGAGCCCATCCCCAAATGTCCTGACAAGGTTTTATCTTCTGATAGACAACCCTGGTCGAAAGGAGCCCCAGTTGATGCTATGTTGGTCGCAGCGGCTGCAAAGGAACTAGCACAGGAGAGTTCCTTAGTCCATTCTCCAGACAAGGAGTCCAGGTCGGTGGATAGGTATGGGAAGCGCATATATACTCTTCAGTGACTTTTTCTATCAGTGTGCTGAATTATTTGGCACATGTGATTCGACTTCAGCGAGACCTTCGGAATTTGCTGAGTCACACCCAGAGTCTTTATCGCCGCAGGACAGACAACTGTTCTCTGCGAAAATATCTAATCTGAAGTCAGTCTCAAATACATCTATGCGGCTACTTTCCCACACCACGGAAGGAGCAGCTAGAGCGGCTGGGACAGGCATAGCCATGAGGCGTCATGCCTGGCTCAGATTGTCAGTTCGCGGACCCTTTCATGGCGTAGTTTATCAACGCTCACTATGACGGTTCTTCCCTCTTTGGGAAGACAGTACGTGACACACTTGTCCAGTGTGAAAAGGACGGGAAGACTTTGGATGCTGTCTGAGTCTGCTTTTCTAACCCTCAGTGGTCCTTCTCTATGAATCAGAGGACAGAAGATGTGGTTCCGAAAATCTCTTTTCCCGGCATTCTCAGGACAGCTGTTCCCCCAGAGGCAGAGGGGGGGGACAGGATCTACGCCGACCCAGAGGTAGAGGGGGTCCCAGGAATTTCGGGTATAGGGAACCCTTCTCTTGATAGACCAGGTCAGCAGCCCTGAGGTGTTGCCCGACTGTCCTACTCTGGCGGCAGTCTGGGGACAATTGTCCTTACACCCAGCAGCATGGGAGTCTATTACGACAGATCTCTGGGTTCTTCAGATAATATCCAGAGGTTACTCTACTCTATTCCTTTCATTGCCCCTCCATACATTACAAAACACCTCCTGGATGTTCCACCCGCTCCCAGGGAGGCTGCAGCTCTAGAGGTTTCAAAGCTGCTTTTCAAACGAGCCATCGAAAAGGTCCCCCTGTATCAGTCAAGATTAGGAGTCTACTCAAGGTTCTTTTCGGTGCCAAAAAAGACAGGGGACCTCAGGCCCATTCTAGGCCTGTCAACAATTAAACCTATCTGTAGCTAAACAAATTCCGGATGGTCACCCTACAGTCCATTCTACCTCATCTCCGAGAGTGCAACTGGATGTGCTTGTTGGACCTTCAGGATGCTTACTACCACATCAAAATACACAAACTCCAGGAGATTTCAGTTCAGGGCCCTACCTTTTGGTCTCGCCACAGCCCCAGGGTGTTCACCAAGATAATGGCAGTTGTAGCGGCTCACTTGAGGCTTCAGGTTATTCAGGTGTTTCCATACCTGGACGACTGGCTCTTCGCTGCGCACAAGCATCACTTGTGTCTGGCCCGAGATTTTCATTCGGTTAGCAAACCTACTGGGAATTGGTCAATGTTCACAAATCCCATTTGCAACCAGTACAAATTCTAGACTTCATTGGGGCATGGTTAGACACTTTGCAGATGAAGGTATTCCTAACTCCAGACAGGATTCTACATCTCAGGGGCCACATAGCTCAGATAGCGAACTGTCTTCAAAGGCGAGCGAGGTGCTCTGGACTCCATGGCTGCCGCCATATCTATTCTCCTGTATGCGTGCCTGCACATGCGGGTTCTTCAGTGGACTCTGGCTGTCCAGTGGTCTTGGCTAGACCTACCCATGGAATTTCCGATCAAGATCAGTCACGTCTGCAGGGCATCTCTTCTTTGGTGGTTAACTTCACTGGAGAGATCAAAAGTACGCCCATTTGCGTCACCCCCAGTCCAAGCCACTGTGACCACGGACGCCTCCCAACTCGGATGGGGGGGACACTGGGAAGGGACAGTCCAAGGCACGTGGTCCCAGACAGACCAATTTGCACATAAATGTTTTAGAGATAAGGGCAGTGCTTTTAGCGTTGGAAGCCTTTCACACAGTCCTCCCTCTCTGATTGCAATTCAGTCAGACATGTCCGTCATCTGGTATATCAACAAGCAGGGTGGAACCAGATCCTACTCTGTCGCGAGGCCATGAGAGTGTGGGAATGGGCGATTTCCACCGGTCGATGTCTGATAGCAACGCACATCCTGGGGCTCTCCAACATTTTAGCGGACAGATTGAGCCGGGCCATTTTGATTCCTTACGAGTGGTCTCTGAAACGGTCAGTAGCGGAGGAGATTTTTCCTGGCATGGGGTCAGCCTTGCTGCAATCTCTTCACATCTACTTCAAAAGCAAAGTGCAGCGAGTTCTTCGCTCTGATTCCCTCAACAGGGGAAGTCCCCAGAGACTCTCCAGTCCATGTTCGGCCCCCTGGGCTTCTGTATGCTTATCCACCTTTACCTCTCATTACGAAGTTTCTTCAGAAAGCTTGCAGACTATGGTGCAAAGTGATCCTCATTGTCCCATTCTGGCCTAGTCAGGTTTGGTTCCCATTCCTTTGGTCTCCTCTATTAGCTCCCCCGTGGGTTCTGGATCCCTGCCCGGATCTAATTTCCCATCCGTTGGGGACACGTCCACCCGATCTGGGCAGCCTCAAGCTAACAGCTTGTTTGCTCCAGTTCCGTTAATCGCCAGGACTCCCGGTCTTTCATCCCAGGTAAAATCCATTCTGGTGGCCTCTCAGACTCCACTAGGAAACTATATTGCAGTAAATGGAAGCGCTTTTCCATTTGGGCTTAACAGAGAAGTAGATCCCTTTACAGCTCCTGTTCCAGCGGTGTTGGACTTCGTCTGGTATCTTTCAGCAAGGAGCTAGTTCCTCCACAGTGAAAGTACAATTGGCAGCCATTTCCAGTTTTCACGTTGGTGAAGACATAATGGCCTTAGCCTCCTCTAGGCTGTGTAAGGCTTCTCTTAAAGGTACGTTTCTGCTACAGCCCCCTGTCAAGGATTATGTACCTCCTTGGAACCTTACTTTTGTTTTACAGGCATTGGTAGCCCCTCCTTTTGAACCTGCATCTTCGGTGGACTTAAAATTTTTGTTCCGGAAGACAGCTTTCTTTGTTGCCATCACATCGGCTAGGAGAGTTTGAGCTTCAAGCTCTGTCTGCCGTGCCTCCGTGTTTGGTCTTCCATAAGGATAGGGTTTCCCTCCGTACTAACCCTTCCTTCTTAACTAAAGTGGCATCTGAAGCAAATAAAAACCAGTCCATTCATCTGCCCGTTTTCTTTCCCAACTTTCAAAATAAAGGGAATACAAATTCCATTTGTTGGATGTTCATAGACAACTTTGTTTTTGTCTTCATAGAACAGTCTTTCCGCAAGACTGACCAATTGTTTCATTTTCCAAAGCTTTTATGGGTAAAGCTATTTCTAAAGCTTCTTTAGCCAGATGGATCACTCTTTGCATTTCACATTCTTACAAAGCAAAAGGTTTATCTCCTGGTATAGTTGAGGCTCACTCTACCAGGTCCATGGCGACTTTTGCTGCTTTGGTCCAGGGTACCTTTGGACGATATTTGTGCAGCAGCGACATGGGCCAATTCACGTACCTTCCATTTCCCATTACAAGTTGGATCTGATTTCGAGAGGTAGAGCATCCTTTGGCTCTGCAGTGCTCAGGAATATCCTTCCATAAGGGCCTCTCAGGATCGGAGTAGCTGGGGACTCTGTCCCCCACAGGTTGCAGATAAAATGAAGTTAACTACTTCAGATAAAGAAGTTATGTACTCACCATAACGCTCCATCTGAGTAGTTGTACTTCATTTTTCTGCAACATTCCTTCCCTTCATCCCCCGGACCTTATCCTGTTTTCAGGTTGGTTATTGGGTTGAGTTGCATATATATTGTTGCAGCAAACTCTATCTGAGGGAAGATGGGAGATGGTAGGGCATTATGGATAAGGGGAGGGGCTTGGAGCAGATGCTAGAAAAAAGTTGCCAGCTCGGATCCGATACGGATCCGTATACCCACAAGTTGCAGAAAAATGAAGTATAAATACTCAGATGGAACGTTATGGTGAGTACATAACTTCTTTTTTTTATATCTCCATACTCCGAAAAGGCTTCATTAAGGCATCCGACTTCCGATCCTCTGAAAAAAACGTAAGGATAAAGACAGACAGCATAGGTCCAAAACTGCGGACGATGCTTCCGTTAAGCTAGTTGCCAGTCTGCCAGTACTAAGTGAGGCACTTTTTCAGCCCCTGATACCAGCTACTACATATTCGCTGGCCTCTACTGAGACCCATTCGGAGTTCGGTATGCCGCGAGATGCTTCTTGGACTATGGAACCTGCGGATGTCTCCCCTTGGATGGGTCTGGAGCTGCTGTGCAGGCACCGGCCTCTGAGGGGTGTATTCAGGCCTACCGACTTTCATATTAAACAGACTTCGTTTCAAGCTAGAAATACCGAATTCCTCAGGCCTAAAGCTCGCACTACGCTTAGAAAACAGACGTCCAAGCTGCATACTCAGGCCCATATGCCTCAAAAACAAATGATTAGAATGGCTGAAGACCTTATTACCTTAATTAGGGGAAGCCGGCCTTCCCCTAGGAGACCTAGAACTGAATTTCTTTGATTCTTCTGATCAGGAATTGAATATCTCTGCTCCTTCTGACTACCAGGATTTACCCTTATCTACTTATGAGGATTCTGATGCAAAGGATTCCATTCCCTCTGCTTCCCCTCCAGAAGATTTTTCTTTTGGTGAAACCTTGCATACCCTTAGGGAGCATTTCTGCTGGGAAAGACAGGACTATTCTGAGTCCATAAAGAGACTTGGGGAATTTTTTCTCCTGCCTCAACACAGGCCTTTAGCTATCCCTCCTGTTCGGGAGATTGTAGATGGTTTTCTTAGAATCCAGACATACCCCAGGCACTTTGCCTCCACCTCCCAGGAAATATGACAGGTACTACAGAGTGCCTGACTCTCTCTCTCAAATTCCTCTTAAAGAATCCTTCTCCGGATCCAGAGACCATTTCCCAAGGACCAAAAGGCATTAATCCCATTACTGCCATAAATCCCACTTCTAATAGGGACTCCAGACCTTTAGACAGGTGGGGGTAAGAAGGTATGCACTTCTGCTACTTTGGCTATTAAGGCTTTAAATTGCCAGTTTCATATGCTGAATTAGCAGCATATTATGAGACTACTTAAACATAAAATGATTCCTGACTGCTGAACACAAAGATTTGCAAGGGTTTTGAGCAAGTTGGCAAACATACTTTGCAATGTGGTTTTGATGCTTTATAAGCATCTTGCAGGGTTGCTGTCACTGGGCCAGTACTTAGAAGGCATGCTTGGCTAAAGGAACAAAGTTTGCCAGATCATGTCAAAGCTAAATTACTGGATGCACCCTTAAACCAACACAGCCTTTTTGGCAACAAAGTAGAAGTCCTCAAAAGCATTGAGGGGAAAGCTAAATCTAAGCAAAATGTGTTGCCCTTCAAAGAACTGGTCATTTCAAGTCCCTTCTAGGCCTTCAGTCCAAACCCAGGAGCAGCACACCACCAAGACTTCAGTCTCAGGCTATGCACAGATCTAAGCAGTGTGGGGCTCCCACTTCCAAAGCAGGGAGTAGTAAGCCACCCCCTATGGAAAAAAGGCACAATGACTTATCCTTTACTCTTCCAAGCCCTGCTCAACTACTTGGTCCCTAGAAGGAAAGCTCGCCCTGCATGCAAAAAACTGGGAACTCATTGCTCAGGACAAATGGGTTTTAAACAGTTTCCCCTAGGATACATATTCCACTTCCACTCCCTACCAACCTCAAGTGGATGGCCAGACCTCCCCACAATCGGTGGGCGGAGGTCCAAAAACAAGTGCTCTCTCTCCTCAGTATTAGGGCTATTCAAGCTGTCCCAGCAGAACAGTTGACACAGTTTTTATTCAAGACTGTTCCTGGTTCCCAGAAAAGAAAACTCTTGGTGTCCTATCCTGGACCTGTTTATTCAGTACCTTTCTGGGGGTTCCAAAATTCAAAATACTTATTCTTCAACAGCTTTTTCCTATGCTAGCCAATGATGCCTGGCAACCCTAGACTTGAAAGAAGCTTACCTGCACATCCCAATAAGGGAATCCTGCAGACAATACCTATGTTTCAGGCAGGCTCCGTGCATTATCAGATGTTCGTGTTTCACTGTTGCAGTCATTACATTTGGGTAATCTGCTGGCAGGTTGCCCTCAGTCGACCTGATTAACAAAGTCTTGGGTCCTGCATCTGTTGCTGTCCCTTCCATGACGTCCAGTCGTCAGGGGTATTACTTCAGTTTTTCTTGCCGTGCGGTGCCCGAAGCAGTTCGCAAGTGCCGGTTGGCAGACTCCTGAAATTTTAGATGTTAAGTTGTCTCTCGCCTTCATTCTTGCTGGATGGGTTCGGAGCCAACCTCGGCTCTGACTCGGCCACTCTAAAAGCTCGAGAGTTGGTTCCACCGGCTCGAGGCTCCCCTTATATCCCACAATGCTAGGCGTGAGTTACCTCGGATCTCGTTTGCCGCTACAGCGATCGAGGTGTGTTTTCTACCGGCTCCAGGTTAGTGAAAGTTTAGACTAGTTTAAATTCTTTAAACTTAGGCTAGTTAGTGTAAAATTTTTTCCCACTTAGTGTAGTGGACTTGTTTATCCCTTACTATCTTTCCAGCCCCCTCCTTTTATAAAGAACACTTAGTTCTTCCCTAAGGCCTTCGGGCCCTTCCTTCCCTTTCCTTAGAAGTGTGTATGTGTTTTACTTAGGGAATTTTATTAACTTACCTTTAGTTTTAAATAATTCCCTTTTAATCCTATCAGTGTAATCTGTGTGTGTGTGTTTTTTGTGTGTGATTACACTTCAGGTTCCTTGAGTAGGTCCAAGGATACAAAGGTCTCAGGCTTCAAGAAGTGTGACTCGTGCTGTCAGAAAATGTCTGACAGACGGTCACACTTGTGTGTACTGCCTGGGACCTTTACACCTGCAGGACTCTTGTGCTGTATGCCATGGCTTCAGCCCTAGAGTCCTGCAGGAGAGAAAAAATAAACTCCATTTTGAGGGGTTTAATTAAGCCTGAAGGTTCCCTTCCTGTGTCTTCTGGGAAACCTTCTAAGGCTTCTAGGACCTCGGCTCCAGCTTCAGAGTCGAGGTCTAAGGCTTTGAAGCCTACTGCTTCATCGGCTCCGGCTGGAGCCGATGAGTCTGTGACTGCTGTTTCAGTGGTTTCCTCGGCTCCGGCCGGAGCCGAGGCATTAGAGAGTCATGGGTCGGCTCCAATCATACCATCTGAGCCGACATCTAGAAAGAGATCGAGGTCACCGTCCCTTGGCTCCGTTCATTCGGCTCCAGCGTCTCCCCTGCTGTCTGAACGGAGCCATAGATCTCACTCCTCCAGGTCATCGAGGCTATCAGATCACGACCTCCAGAGGGTAGTGAGTAGACTTTTGAAGTCCGAGGCACTGGCCCAAATGCTCCAGAGTCAGACTCATCAGTCGATGCCTCAGCTTGTTCCAATTAATATTCCTCCTCCGACTCCTTTGAGCTCGGAGCCGGGGCGTCTCGGAACCGAGACTGTGGTAGCGTCGGAGCCGATACATTTGTCTCCAGCTCCATCGTCGGCTCAGATTTCTTCCTTTGAAGAATCTCGGCGCCGGGCTTCCCTCGTCGGCTCCGAGGGGGTGAGTGGCATCGGACTCTTGTCCGACCCCCCTCTCCCTCTCGGTGCTTCGGCGCTGGTGAGTTCGGCTCCGACATCGGCCTCGGAGCCATCTCTGTCGGTGCCGAGGGAGGTTCTCAGCTTCTCGGAGCGGGGACCTCTGGCTCTGCCTGACAGGGGTGCATTCGAGGTCATGCGGAGTGTGTTGGAACCTTGTTAGACTCCACAGTCTGCTCCGTCCGCCCCTCCCACTTCGGTGCCTTTGGTTATGTCGACTCACTCCCTCATCCCAGACCGCAGAGAGCAAGCTCCTCAAGAATCCCCTGTGGGGATCTCATCCTCTTCCGAGGCCTCTCCTGAATTGGCAGGGGAGCCCCCTAGGAAGAGAAAGTGTAAGAGGAAGCACTTAGACTCACCTGAGTCTGTCACCTCTGACACAGATTTAGAGGATTCCGAGGGTTCCCCACGTTCCCCTTCTGAAGATGTCTCCTTCGCAGACATTCTAGAGATCCTGAAACAGAGGGGAAATTGGCCAGCCCTTAACCCTTCGGAGGATGAATCTGTGTATCTTGAGGCGTTTGGCTCCCGTCCTTCCACCTCCTGGGTGTCCCCCCCCCCTTTGATCCCCTCATGCAGGTGGTTGCAAAGAAGGCCTGGACGGCTCCTGATTCAGTGGACCCTACCCCCAGGAGACCCTCCAAATTTATAACAGCACCGACTGACGAGCAATTTCTCACAAAAGGTGTTTCTGTGGATGCTATGGTGGTAGCTGCTGCCACCAAGAAGGAACTAGCTGATCCTTCGGTGCCTGTCCATCCACCTAACAAGGAATCCAGGTCTATGGACAGGTACGGGAAGCGGATGTTCTCGTCAGCGACCTTTGCAATGCGTTCGCTGAACTACCTATGCCATCTTACTCGTCTTCAAAGGGACTTGATCAAGGAAGCGAGTGATATGTTGAAGGATCCTACAGCTGCGGGTTTTCAGGACAAGATGAACACTCAGCTGGCTACCCTGAACTCCATAGCTAACTCCTCCATGCTCCTCCTTTCTTATGCGGCTGATGGAGCGAGCAGGGCTGCAGGGACAGGTGTGGCCTAACGCAGGCACGCCTGGATGCGGTTATGCAACTTTGCGGACCCCTTTAAAACGTCTTTCACTAATTCCCCGTTTGATGGATCATCACTTTTTGGTCCTTAAGTGAAAGAAACCTTGACTAGGTGCGAGACAGATGGCAAGACTCTTTCTGCCGTCGGAGTCCTTTTTTCTACTCCTTCTAGGCCTTACCCCAAAGGCCAGAAAAGTGGGAAAATGTGGTTCCGTAAACAATCTCAAGGGACTTCGCCTGACGCACAAAGTCGGTTCCCCGCCAGAGGCAGAGGGGGGAACAACAATGGTAGACGTCGCCCTAGAGGCAGGGGAGGTCTGCAGAACCAGGGCAATCGTGAAGTCTTCTCTGATAAGCCCTTTCAGCATCCCTGAGGGGTTGTCCGACTGCCTACCTTCGGAGGCAGTCGGGGGAAGATTGTCACTGTACCCAAAAACCTGGCTATCCCTGACTCAAGACAAATGGGTACAGTCCATTTCCGAGGGTTATTCCATTCCCTTCTTTCGCATTCCAAACCAATCAAAAAAATCCCTTCCAGATGTTCCACCCGCTCAAAGGGATCTTGCAGCTTTGGAAATTTCAAAGCTGCTTGCAAAAAGAGCAATTCAGCCAGTTCCAGCAGACCAGCAAGGATCCGGAATCTACTCCAGGTTCTTTTAGTTCCAAAGAAAACAGGGGACTGGAGACCAATTTTGGATCTCAGTATCTTGAACAAGTCAGTCAAGAAAACAAGATTTCGGATGGTCACGCTGCAGTCCATCCTTCCCCTTTTGGGAAAGGGAAGCTGGATGTGCTCTCTAGATCTTCAGGATGCGTACTATTTCATAAAAATGAAAAGACGCTCCAGAAGATTCCTCCGCTTCAGGCTGGGAACCAGTCATTTTCAATTCAGGGCCCTGCCCTTTGGTCTCACCACTGCCCCCCGGGTGTTTACCAAATGCATGGCAGTGGTAGCTTCTCACCTGAGACGACAAGGATTCCAGGTGTTTCCATATTTGGACGACTGGCTCCTCACAGCTCCCACCAAGCATCTTCTTCTAATGGCCAGGGACTACACCTTTCGCACTTGTCGAAATTTAGGCATTTCAATAAATTTGAAAAGTCTGTTTTGTCGCCTTGTCGCACTATTACCTTCATAGGCAAATCTAGACACAGTCAACATGTCTGCGAGACTAACAGATCAGAGAATAACAGACATACACAAAATAGTCTCGCTCCTCTTCAGCAGCAACAGAATCAAAGCCAGGCTAGTTCTGAAAGTGTTGGGGATTATGGCGGCTGCCATACCTCTGCTTCCATTAGCCAGATTCCACATGAGAATCCTTCAGTGGATGCTCTTCACGCAATGGTCGTACCAGCAACTTCCAATGTCTCACACCATTATGATCACGCAAACATGCAGAAATCATCTTCTGTGGTGGATGTCTTCCCCTCAGCTCTTATTGGGAAGACCCTTTGTTCCTTCCCCTCCGGTTGCTACTCTGACAACGGACGCCTCCCTGATCGGGTGGGGGTGGCATTATCAGGGCAGAACTGTCCAGGGCACATGGCAACCAGACGAATGCCACTTGCACATAAATGTTCTAGAGATGAGAGCAGTGCTTTTAGCATTGCAAGCCCTTCAAGACTCTCTTCCCTTGGGAACGATAGCAATCCAGACTGACAATATGTCTGTAGTGTGGTATATCAACAAACAAGGCGGAACCAGGTCCTACCCCCTGTGTCGAGAAGCACTCAGACTGTGGCAATGGGCGGTTTCTTCTCAGCGTTTTCTGATAGCAACGCACATCCCCGGGAAGTCCAATTAAATCGCGGACAAGTTGAGCAGAGCTATCCTCATGCCTCACGAGTGGTCTCTGAAAGACTCTGTTGTGAGAGAAATTTTTCTCAAGTGGGGCCAGCCTTGCTGCGACCTTTTTGCTACTCCCCAAAACAGCAAGTGCAGAGATTTTTTCACCCTTTTCCCTACCAGGCCAACCCAGCAGAGACGCTCTAGTCCAGGTTTGGCCCCGGGGACTTCTGTATGCTTTTCCCCCCTTCCCACTAATCTCTCAAGTGATACAGAAAGCTATCGCTCAGAAGGCTTCATTGATCCTCATTGCTCTGTACTGGCCTCGACAGGTTTGGTTCCCCTTTCTACATCAGTTTCTGTTGGAGCGACCTTGGCATCTGGACCTAGTTCCAGATCTTTTGATCCATCAGTCGGGTCAGTTTCATCGCTCCCTTCCCTCCCTGAACCTCACTGCTTGGTTCCTCCAATTCCAACCTTAGCCAGGCTTCCTCAAATATCTCACTCTGTTAGAGATATTTTGATAGCTTCCCATAAATCTTCCACTCGAAAGATTTATTTGAGTAAGTGGAAACGTTTCGCCTATTGGGCTCAAGGAAGGGGACATAGATCCTTTCACTGCTTCCATCCAAATGGTCCTTGATTTCCTAGCTGAACTCTTCCATGCAGGTTCATCTCCTTCTACTCTTAAAGTTCAATTGGCAGCTATTTCTAACTTTCATGTGGGCATTTCAGGTTCTGCCATGTCCCACAAGCTTTGCAAAGCTTTTTTGAAAGGAGTTTTTCTACTCAGACCTCTGGTAAGAAATCCTCCTCCTCCTTGGGACCTAAATTTAGATGTTATGTGATCCTATCTCGCCTACATTCTGACTGATGGGTTCGGAGCCGATCCCTCGGCTCCGACTCGGCACGCTTATGCCAAAGAGCGAAGTCTCTTATTGGCTGAGCTTACTATATCCCAGGATGCACCACTACCAGTCCCCCAGATCTCGTTTGCCGCTAACTTGCGAAGACGTGGTCTCGAGCTGGCTGAGCTGAGTAGTATTTTACTAACTTTTTTCTGTCAGAAATTTGCTGTTCTTGTCATAAAAAGCTGTTTTAACGGCTACTCTTTCCTTTGTGTGTGATTGGAGTTTTTTGTGAGAAACTTTGTAGTGTGATTGGGCGTTGGTTCTGATTTCAGGCCTCCTTCATCTTAGGGCCTTCCCGGTCAGTCAACCCCTCTCAAACCTTAGGGGTTTTCAAAATACCCTTGAGTTAATTGTTACGGATTGTTTACCTAATCGGCAGCTGTAAACTGATTTTTGGTAGTGTCAGTTAAATCAGAAAGTCAAGTGGATAGTGTTGTTTTTTCTGTCAGGGAATTACCGCATTATTGTTATAATGTCTCAGAATCCTAGGCCTTCGGGCTTTAAAAAATGCACCAAATGTAATTTTAAGATGTCGATCACAGATGATCACTCTCTCTGTGTTTATTGTTTGGGTGCAAAACATTTACAAGAGTCATGCAGTGTGTGTCACGCTTTTTCCTCGAGGGTCCTCCAGGAGAGGAAAAATAAACTCATTCTTAAAGGCTTAATAAAACCCTCCTTTGAAGAAGCTTTGGCATCCTCTCCTTCTCCAGCTAAAAAGAAAAGGGCGTCGGCTCTGACCAGTCCGTCGGATCCGACCGCCTAAAGACATAGGCAGGCTTCTCCTTCGGCTCCAAGGACTTCGGAGCCGAGGGCGGAACGGTCTGCCTCGATGCCACCAGTCTCGACTCCTCTGGCTTCGGAGCAGATGGCTGGGGCATCGAGAGGCGGGTCACCTTCGTCGGCTCCACTGGTCTCGGAGCCGACAAAGGTTGCCCGCCAGACACTTCTCCTCGGTGCAAGTCCTCCTCGGCACCGATGGAAACTAGTGTGGGTATTCCTTCGGCGCCGATAGTCATCGGGTCGCCGAGCCGGTCCCCTAGCCCTTTGGGGCCGTTGGAGAGGCCATCTCGAACCGTTCAGTATCCTCTCGGTCATCGAGGATGTCGGATTCGGATATAGACAGGGTGCTCCAAAGACTGTTCCAGTCCCCAGTCTTTCAAAATTTGTTTCGCTCCGACCCAGTTGGCTTCGGAGCCGATGGCCCATGCCCATGTCATTGCTATTCCTCCTCCGACCGCTTGGCTCCGGAGCAGGTGCTGTTGGAGCCGGTGGAGATCTTAGGGTCGGCTCCGACCCTTACTCCAACCCCGCCTTCGGGTCTGAGTTTGGTACACGGACTTCTTTGGCTGGACCTGGGGTGATGTTTGGGACCTATGCTATCGGTTCCGAGCCTCCCTCTCGGTGCTTCGCTGCGGGACTTCCGTCTGCTATCATGGCTCCGGGGACCGGACACTCCCAGGATTCTGGGGTCCGGCTTTCAGAGCTATGAGGAGTGCCTTGGCCAAGTCTTCTTCGCCATCTCCCGGCTTTACCAGCACCTTCCGTGGGCGTGGAGACTGGGTCTTTGGCAGTTCCCTGTCCGTAGCAGCGGAGCCCCTGGGCCTGAGGTTACCCCCATTGGGGTTCCCTCCTCCTGAGGGTTCTTCGGAGTTGTCTTCAGAGGAACCCCAAGGAAGAGATCGTGCAAGAGGAAGCACGTGGACTCCCGAGTCTATTACATCTGACACTGATCTTGATGATGCGGAGGGGTCCCCGGTGTCGTCCTCGGAAGATGTCTCATTTGCAGACATCTTAGAGATCCTCAAACAATGAGGCGGCTGGATATCCAAACCCCCCTCTGCTGATGAGTCAGTGCTCCTCAAGGCCTTTGGGGCTCAGCCCTCCGCCTCCTGGGTGTCTCCGCCCTTCGACGAGCTCCTGGATTTAGTTTGTCGGAGGGCGTGGGAACATCCAGATACCGTGGAACCAGTCCCTTCTCGTCCTAACAAATTTTTGTCTGCCCCACCCGAGAAGGAGTTCCTGACTAAAGGCGTGGCTGTAGATGCCATGGTGGTGGCATCTGCTACACAACAGGACGTGGCAGAGGCTTCAACGTCCGTCCATCCTCCTAATAAGGAGTCTAGGAGCATGGACCGGTACGGGAAGCGCACCCTGACTTCAGCGGCCTTTACTTTAAGGTCCCTGAATTATTTGGCATATTTTACCAGACTTCAGAGGGATCTGGTCAAGGAGCTGTCAGATTCCCTCTCGGGTAACCTACCTGAGCAGCTAGCCCAGTCGGTTAGCTCTGTTGGCTATCCTTACGTCAATTTCTAACTCGTCCATGAGGCTCATTTCATATGCGGCCGAAGGGGCGGGTAGAGCGGCAGGCACAGGCGTGGCTCTACGGAGACAAGCCTGGCTCCGTTTGTGTCAGTTTGCGGAGGCCTTCAAGTCTTCCTTCCGACGCCCTTCGATGGGTCCTCTTTGTTTGGACCTAAGGTTAAAGACACCCTTACCCGCTGTGAGCAAGAGGGAAAAACTTTATCTGCCGTAGGTGCCCGTTATTCCACTCCCTTCGGCCTTATCCCAAGGCTAAAGGAGGAGGGAAGATGTGGTTCCGTAAATCACGTAAGTTTTTCCTCAACAGCAGGAAGATTCCCTTCCAGAGGCAGAGGACGGGAAATTTTTCTGGGAGACGCGCCCCAGAGGCGGCAGAGGGCCCCGCAATTCTGGAGACCGCGAGTCCTTTCGTGGCTCTTCAGCCTCCCACACCTCATGAGGGATTGCCCGGCTGTGCTGCTCCGGAGCCAGTCGGGTGCCGTTTTGCCAAGCACCTAAAAGCCTGGGAATCAATCACTCAGGACAGATGGGTGCTTCGGATCATTGCCGGAGGTTACACCATCCCATTCACATGCTCACCCCCACCGTCCAAAAAAATCCCGGACCCACCACCCAGTCAAAGGGAAATTGCAGCCACAGAAGCTTTAAAGCTGCTAGAAAAAGGAGTCATCCAACCGGTCCCCACAGACCAGATTGGATCCGGAAATTACTCTAGGTTCTTTTTAGTGCCAAAAAAGACAGGGGACCTGAGACCAATATTGGATCTCGGCAGACTAAACCAATCCGTCATGAAATCCAAATTCCGAATGGTCACGTTACAATCCATTCTCCCATTGTTGGAGAAGGATGTTTGGATGTGCTCCATAGACCTCAAGGACGCCTATTATCACATACCGATACATCAGGCGTCCAGGAGGTATCTGCGCTTCAGCCTGGGAGACAGTCATTTCCAATTTTGTGCACTGCCCTTTGGTCTCACCACAGCCCCCAGGGTGTTCACCAAGTGTTTGGCAGTAGTGACTGCTCACCTGAGGAGTCTTGGATTCCAAGTGTTTCCCTATCTGGACTGGCTCCTGACTGCCACCACCAGGCATCTACTAATGGACAACCTCAAAGCCACCATCTCCCTGGGTGCTACCCTGGGAATTACATTCAATTGGTCAAAGTCTGTCTTGCTGCCCTCTCAGCGCATAAGGTTCATAGGAGCAGAGATAGACTCAAAATTGATGCGCGTTTTTCTTCCTACCGAAAGGATCCAAACTTTACAAGGCCAAGTTCAAGCCCTGATTTCAAGATCCAAAGCCCCAGCCAGGATGGTCCTACAAGTTTTAGGTTCGATGTCTGCCACGGTTCTTCTAGTTCCTCTGGCAAGATTGCACATGAGGATTCTTCAGTGGCTATTGTCAACTCAATGGTCCTTTCAGGACCTTCCCCTCAATCATCCCATTATGATTACAGAAACATGCAAACGGGACCTTCGCTGGTGGCTTCAGACATCCAATCTAAATGAAGGAAGCCCCTTTGTTATTCCCTCTCCAGTGGTTACCCTGACGACAGATGCCTCCCAGATAGGGTGGGGGGGGGCATTGTCTGGGCAGGTTAGTTCAGGGCTCCTGGCTTCCAGACGAAGCTCTTCTCCACATCAATGTATTGGAGATGAGGGCTGTACTTCTGTCCCTACAGGCCTTACACAAGTTTCTCCCTCGGGGCATAATCGCCATCCACACAGACAACATGTCGGTGGTCTGGTATCTAAACAAACAAGGAGGGACCAGATCTTACCCCCTTTGCAGAGAGGCCATGAGGGCGTGGGAATGGGCTGTAGCTACCAGCCGTTTCTTGGTAGCGACCCACATTCCGGGGAAATCAAATATATTGGCAGACAGATTGAGCAGGACAATTCTCTCTCCTCACGAGTGGTCCCTAAACGAAACAGTAGCAGCTCAGGTTTTCAGGAGATGGGGGATGCCGTGCTGCGACCTATTTGCAACACCACTAAACACGAAGTGCAAAAGGTTCTTCTCCTTGACTCCACATCAAGGGGAAGCAGCTATGGATGCTCTAGCACAACCTTGGCCAACGGGGCTACTTTATGCCTTTCCTCCGATTCCACTTCTCTCCAAAGTCATTAAAAAAGCTTCTCAATTGGGGTCCACAATGATACTGATTGCTCCATACTGGCCTCGTCAGGTATGGTTTCCCTACCTGAAGAAACATGCGGTGGACTATCCTTGGACTTTAGATCTAACTCCGGATCTGCTAATTCATCAGTCGGGACGACAGCATCAGTCCCTACACTCCTTGAAGTTGACAGCTTGGCTCCTCCACTTCCGACTTTAGTCAGAAGTCACACATTAGACCCGGAAGTTATTCACATTTTATCTTCAGCCCACAAACCCACCACTAAGAAATTGTACCTCAGTAAGTGGAAGAGGTTTGCTATCTGGGCTCAACTCAGGGGCTTAGACCCTATCACTGCTCCAATCCCGGAAGTTTTGAAATTCTTAACATCCCTGTTTAATCAAGGATCTTCTGTCTCTACTATTAAAGTCCAACTGGCGGCTATCTCTAAATTCCACGAATCCATGGATCCTCCATTGAGCAGCAGACTATACAAAACTTTCATTAAAGGTGCGGGCCTGTTAAGACCCCCAGTTTTTCATCCTGCGCCTCCGTGGGATCTTGATTTGGTGCTTCGTGCATTAACATCTTCCCCTTTCGAACCGGCTGCTACATGTGAGTTAAAATATCTGTCTTGGAAAACTGCCTTCTTAGTTGCAATTACTTCTGCAAGAAGAGTTTCAGAGCTTCAAGCCCTGTCTATTAAACCACCGTACTTGATTTTCCACAAGGATAGAGTATCACTTAGGCCTAATCCATCCTTTGTCCCAAAGGTCTGTTCTAATCTCTGTCTCCAACAATCTCTAGAGCTACCAGTTTTCTTCCCAAAATTCTCCAATGAAGCAGAATACACTCTCCATAAATTGGATGTTCACAGGCAATTGCGCTTCTATTTAGACAGGACTCAGCAATTTCGTAAGTCAGACCAGTTGTTTGTGTCCTTCTCAGACAATAAATTGGGTAAAACCATCACAAAAGCTACTATCTCCAAATGGATTAGAGATTGTATAACTCAGGCTTATTCTTCTTCGAATAAGCAACTTACAACATCTATCAAAGCTCACTCTACCAGAGCTATGGCGACTTCTATAGCTTTTCATTCCAAACTCGCTATATCGGAGATTTGTGCTGCTACTTGGTCCAATCCGCACACTTTCATTTCCCACTATAAATTGGATGTGGCATCTAAAGGGCGAGCATCATTTGGTTCCACGGTACTCAGGAGTGTTTTCCAGTGAGCCACCCAGGATTCAGGTGCTAGGACGCTGTCCCATCAGTCAGAATGTAGGCGAGATAGGATCACATAACATCTTTTAGTTATGTACTCACCATAACTTCAGATGTTTGGGATCCATCTCGCCTACATTCCTAATACCCACCCTCCTTCCCCCTGCCTTGGAGATCAGAAGAGATTGAACGGTTTGAGTTCTACTGTTTTTATCTTGTTTCATCTGACGATGTTATATAATCAGAGCGTGCATGTGTGCATGTATGCGGACAAACTAGATCTGGGGGACTGGTAGTGGTGCATCCTGGGATATAGTAAGCTCAGCCAATAAGAGACTTCGCTCTTTGGCATAAGCGTGCCGAGTCGGAGCCGAGGGATCGGCTCCGAACCCATCAGTCAGAATGTAGGCGAGATGGATCCCAAACATCTGAAGTTATGGTGAGTACATAACTAAAAGTTCTCAGTTCTTTAATTCTTTCTCCTTTCGAACCTGCAGCTTCCTGTTCTTTAAAATTACTATCATGGAAGACTCTCTTTCTAGTAGCTATTACTTCAGCTAGAAGAGTTTCAGAACTTCATGCACTCAGCTGCCGACCTCCTTATCTGTTCCATAAGGACAGAGTATCTTTACGAACCAATCCGTCCTTTTTACCAAAAATAGCCTCCTCGGCTAACCTAAATCAAAGCATTGACCTCCCGGTGTTTTTTCCAGAATATTCTAACAGATCTGAACAAAGATTGCATTGGCTAGATGTTCATCGTCAGTTAAGGTACTATTTGGATAGAACAAAACAATTCAGAAAATCTGACCAGCTGTTCGTCTCTTATGCAGAAGGCAGAAAGGGACTTTCAGTTTCAAAGGTATCATTATCCAGATGGCTAACATCTCTGATCTCCCTTGTTTATGAAATTAGACACCAAAAGCTGCCTAGCAAACCTAAAGCCCATTCTACCAGAGCTTTGGCTACTTCTATAGCTTTCCAAGATAGGCTGCCTATTGACACCATTTGTGCAGCGGCTACTTGGGCTACTCCTCACACTTTCATTTCTCATTATAAGCTGGATTTAGCCTCTAGACATAGAGCTAACTTTGGTTCCACTGTTCTCAAGAGTCTGTTCCGTTAGGCCACCCGGGACAAGGTGCTAGGGACGCGGTCCCATCCAGCAAGAATGAAGGCGAGATAGACAACTTAACATATAGAAGTTATGTTCTTACCATAACGTTCCATGTTAGTTGTCTTCTCGCCTCCTTCTTGCGTCCCACCCTCCTTCCCCCTGGCCTGGACAGACCTAGAGGAGTTTTGATTGTGACCTCTCTTTCTACCACCTCTGTACTTTAGGTATATGCTCTGCTGTGCATATTTCCTGGATCAGGATGTAGGTCACCCTTCTCTTCTCCCTTGTTTATAGAGGTGGACTTTGTTACTAGTTATTCTATTACTATTATAGGCTGGGCCTAGCTTACAAACGAGATCTGAGGTAACTCATGCCTAGCATTGTGGGATATAAGGGGAGCCTCGAGCCGGTGGAACCAACTCTCGAGCTTTTAGAGTGGCCGAGTCGGAGCCGAGGTCGGCTCCGAACCCATCCAGCAAGAAGAAGGCGAGAAGAAGACAACTAACATGGAACGTTATGGTAAGAACATAACTTCTATTTTTCGAGTTTCAGAACCGAAGTCTTCAACTAAAAAGCTAAGTACCCCATTGGGGAAACTTTTTCTTGCTCCTTACTGATGTCAGTAAAAGTGACTAATTGCATTACTTGTGGGAAGCAAATACCTCAAGGATTTTCATTTGTACTGTATTCCTTGCCTAGGCCCTGACCACAAAGTACCTTGCTGTTGGTTTTGTGCTAAATTTAATCAAGCACTATTGAACGTCGGTATATTTCTGCTTCTAAATATTTTGGGTCACGCTTTAATTATCCAGAAATGTAGTCTGTTAGCTATCCGACTACTGGAATACCTAACAAAACGCAAAGAAAAAGGTTGCCTAAGTCCAAAACTGACTAGGACACTTCTCCTAAGCCAGTCGCCAGTTTGCCGGTACTCAGCGAGGCGCTTTTGCAGCCCCTGATACCTGCTACTTCTGATTCACAGGCCTCTACTGAGACCCATTCTGTGTCCGGTATGCCGCGAAATGCTTCAATTATGGAACTTCGCGGATGTGTCTACCTTGGATAGGAACGGAGCCGCTGTGCAGGTGCAGTCTTCTGAGGGTGTTTTCAGGCCTAGAGATTTTTATATTGGACGCCATCTTCAAAACTAAGGCCAAAATCTAAACCTATGTATAAAAAAAGACACCTGGGCCGCATGTGCAGGCCCCATATGCCTAAAAAAAATGATCAAAATGGCTGAAGATTTAATTACTTTGATCAGGGGTAGTCAACCCCCCCCCCCCCCCTTTCTAAGAGGCCTAGGCAAGACATTGATTATGAATCTTCTGAAAAGGATTCTATTTCTTCTGACTCTTCTAATGAACAGGATTTGTGTATTCCTACTTATGAGGACTCTGATGCAGAAGGTTCCATTCCTTCTGCTTCTCTCCCTGAGTATTTTTCTTTTGGAGAAACTTTGCATACCTTAAGGGAACATTTCCACTGGGAAAGTCAGGATTTCTCTGAATCTAAAAAGAGATTTGGGGATTTTCTTCTTCCTCAGCTTAGGCCTTTGGGTATACCTCCTTTTCTAGACATTGTTGATGAGTTTTTTTCAGAATGTAGTATGGCTCCTGATTCTCTGCCTCTGGCTCCTTGTAAGCCAGACAGATACTACAGGGTTCCCGACTCCTACAAATTCCTTTTCAAAAGTCTTATTGCAGATCCTGAAACCATTTTTCAGGGTCCCAAGGGTATTAAGGCTTCTACTGCTAAAAATCATACCCCTTCTGATAGAGATTCCAGGGTGCTGGGTAGATGGGGTAAGAAGGTTTACACTTCTGCAACCTTGGCAATTAGGGCTTTAAACTGTCAATTTCATATGCTCCATTTTAGCATATCATGGGACTGCGTAAACAGAAAATGTTAATTTCAGACTGTGTGGAAAATAGATTTACAGGATCTTATTGCATTCAGCTGAACAAGTTGGAAAACACACTTTGCAATGTGGTTTTGTTTCTTTGGAAGCCTCTTGCAGGTCTGTTGTAACTGGGTCTGTGCTAAGAAGGCATGCTTGGTTTAAAGAGCAAACTCTGCCTGATCATGTTAAAACAAAATTGTTGGATGCTCCTTTGCAACAGGACCATCTCTTTGGTAATAAAGCTGAAGTTTTAAAAAAGATGCAAGATAAAGCTAAATCTATGCAAACTGAGTAAGATTTTTTTTACAAGTGCAACATTCAAGATTTAGTAGGCACTGGCCTAAGAACTGGTCTTTTCCAGTTCCTTCGAGAGCCATTCAAGTCAAACCTAGACATTCCAAAGGCTCCTGGTTTCAGTCACAAGGGACTTTTTAGAACAAAACAATGGGGTGCCTCCTCCAAATCTGTAAACAGCCAAACACCTCCCTATGATAAGCAGCTTCAATGACTTCCCTCTACACTTACCAAGCACTTGACTTTTAGCCGCCCCTTTGGGGGGAAAACTGGCACTTCATGCAAGAAACTGGCAACTTGTAACCCAGGGCAAATGGGTTTTAATTATAGTATCCCAGGGATACATATTTCATTTCCACACTTTGCCAATCCCAAACGGATGGCCGAACCTGCCCCCAAATAAGTGGGCAGAGGCCCAGAAGCAAGTACTGTCCCTCATTAACATGGGGGCTATTCAGCCAGTGCCAGAAGAGGAAAAGGGACAAGATTTCTATTGAAGACTTTTCCTGGTACCCAGAAAAGAAAAATCATGGTGTCCAATTTTGGACTTATCTACTCTAAACACATTTCTGGACATTCCAAAATTCAAGATGCTGACTCTTCATTTATTTCCTATGCTGGGCAGAGATGCCTGGTTGGTAACTCTAGACTCAAGAGGCTTACCTGCATATCCCAATCAGGGAATCTTGCAGAAGATACCTCCGCTTCAAAGCAGGCCACTTGCATTTCCAGTTCTCTGCACTGCCCTTTGGCTTATTTACTGCGCCCAGGGTCTTCACAAAGTGCCTGGCTCCAGTAATTGCATTTTGCAGGCAAAGAAATATTCAAATATATCCATACCTGGACGATTGTCTAATTCAGGTAGAAAACAGGGACATTCTTTTAAAACATCTGGCATTTGTAAAAAGGGTTCTAACCTGTCTAGGGTACACTAAACAAAAAGAAATCACAACTGGTACTCTCTCAAAAAATTACATTCCTGGGTGCAAGCTTGAATACAGCTGCCCGGATGACTTGCCTTATGCCAGAAAAGCAAATTCTTTTGGTAACTTACTTCAAACAGGTGGCCACAAAAACCCTGCTATCTGCAAGACAAATTCTGCAAGCTTTGGGGTTCATGGCCTCCTGCATTCTTCTAATTCCATATTCAAGACTGCATATGAGGAAACTTCAGTGGTACTTGTGTATGGAGTCAACATTATCACAGCCTGGAAACGATTCCTGTCATACCTTGCCTGCAACTAGAGCTCCTATGGTGGACAGAGGCCTGCCACAAAAACAAGGGACTGTCACACTCCACCCCCTGCCGCCCAAACCCCAACTACAGACGCATCAGACTTTGCTTGGGGGGCTCATCTGGCAGGGAAGTGCATTCAGGGCAAATGGAGCCCAAATCAAATGCACCTTCATATCATTCAAAAAGAAATGCTAGCTGTACAGAATGTACTGGCAGCCTTCAAGGACTACCTTCATCCAGGACAATTAATGATAGACAGACAACACCACAGTTGTGGTACATAAACAGGCAGGGGGGGGTACACACTCCTACCCCCCCTTGCAGACTAGCCATGACATTGTGGAACACGGCCTTGACCCATCAAATACAAATACAAGCTCCATTCCTGCCTGGAAAGCTGAATACTCTGGCAGACTAAGCAGAAATCTCATGGACCCACACGAATGGAAACTAGAATCATGGATTTTCAACATGTTAACACGCAAGTAGATGTTCTTCGTGTTTCACTGTTGCAGTCATTACATTTGGGTAATCTGCTGGCAGGTTGCCCTCAGTCGGCCTGAATTCCAAAGTCTTGGGTCCTGCGTCGGCTGCTGTCTTCTCTTCCATAACGTCAGGTCGTCAGGGGTGTGAAACATGCAGCAGACGCCATTTTCTTTAGTCTTTCTTGCGCGGTGCCCGAAGCAGAAGCATTTCGCAAGTGCTGGTCAGCTGACTACTGAAATATTCGATTGAGTTTCAGAACTGAAGTCTTAACTAAAGCTAAGTACCCCGTTGGGGAAACTATTTTCTTGCTTTTTACCGATGTCAGAAAAAGTTAATTGTATTACTTGTGGGAAGCAAATACCCTCATAAGGATTTCTATTTATACTGTATTCCTTGCCTAGGCCCTGATCACAACATGCCTGGCTGTCTGTTTTGTGCCAGATTTAACCAACGCACTATTAAGCTTGGGTATGTTTTTGCCTCTAATTATTTTGTAAACAGATTTAACTACCCAGAAATGTCATCGGATAGCAATCAGACTACCGGAGTACATAAATACTGCAAAGAAAAGGACAGAGAAAGGGCGGTACTCAGTGAGGTGCTTTTGCAGCCCCTGATACCCACTACCTTCGAGTCACAGGCCTCTACCGGCACCCATGTGGAGTCTGGCATGCCGCAAGATGCTCAAGATATTGGACCGATAGATGTATCTTCCTCGGATGTGTCCGGAGCGGCTGAGGAGGCACCGGTTTCTGAATGTGTATTCAGACCTCAACATTTGTGTATCAGACGACAGCTGCAAAACCAAAGACAAAAGCAACTTCTAAAACTAAAAAAACGACACATGAGCCACGTGCACTGGCCTCTATGCCTAAAAAACAGATGATCAAAATGGCTGAAGACCTTATTACCTTGATCAGGGTTACCTGTCCCTCTCCAGATAGGCCTAGGAAAGACACGGGTTATGAATCTTCAGATCAGGTTTCTATTTCTTCTGATTCCTCTTCTGATCAGGAATTATCTGTACCTCCCTATGAGGATTCTGATGAGGAGTCTATTTCATCTACATCTCCTCCTGAGGATTATTCATTTGGAGAAACCTTGCATACTTTGAGGGATCATTTTCACTGGGAGAGTCAAGACTTCCCAGAATCAAAAAAGAGGCTCAGGGATTTCCTTCTCCCTCAGCACAGGCCTTTAGCCATTCCCCCTGTTTTAGACATTGTGGATGTTTTCGGAGTCTAGCTTGACCCCTGACTCCTTGCCTCTGGATCACAGTAAGCTTAACAGATATTGCAGGGTCCCTGACTCACATAAATTTTTGAGAAACCCTGCTGCTGACCCTGAAACTATTTCACAGGGTCCAAAGGGAGTAAAGGCCTCAACAGCAAAAAATCCTGCCCCCTCTGACAGATTCAAGGGCACTGGACAGATGGAGAAAAAAGGTTTATACATCTGCAACCTTGGCAATCGGGGCCTTAAACTGTCAATTTCATATGCTTAAGTACCAACAATGTTATGGGATTGCTGAAACAGAAAATGATCATTTCTGAATGTGCAGAAAATAAAGAATTGCAGAAATTATTGCATGCAGCTGAGCAAGTTGGAAAGCATGCATTGCAGTGTAGTTTTGATTCCTTAGAGGCCTCCTGCAGGGCCGCAGTTACTGGAGCTGTGATTAGGAGGCATGCCTGGTTAAAGGAACAAAATTTGCCTGATCATGTTAAAGCTAAATTGCTAGATGCACCTTTACACCATGATTCTCTGTTCGGTATTAAGGCAGAAGAGGTTTTAAAGAAAATGGAAGACAAAGCTAAGTCTATGCAAACTGTTAAAGACTTCTTACAAGTGCAACCACCAACTTTCAGTAGATACTGGCCTACAAAAAAATGGTCCTTTCCTGTGTCAAACAGAGCTCAATGGGGCAAATCCAGGCACCCTAAGGGTTCCAGATACCAGGCGCAAGATTCATACAGGTCAAAGCAATGGGGAGCTTCCACCTCCAAATCTGGATGAGATAAAGCGCAAACCTACAGAAAGCAATCCCAATGACTTCCCTCTGCCTACACCAAGCACTTACCTTTTGGCAGCACCCATAGGGGGAAAACTAGCACTTTTTGCTCAAAATTGGCAGTTAATAACCCAGGACAAGTGGGTACTAAACATTGTATCACATGGATACAGATTCCATTTTCACACTCTGCCAATGGCAAGTGGTTAGCCAGGTCTGCCAAAACATCAGTTGGCAGAAGCACAGAAACAGGTTACATCTCATGGATATGGGGGCCATTCAGACAGTACCAGAACAGGAAAAAGGACAAGGTTTTTACTCTACTGTTCTTGGTACCCAGAAAGGACAAGGCCTGGTGACCAATACTGGATTTATCAATTTTGAACACATACTTGGACATTCCAAAATTCAAAATGCTGACTTCGCAGCAGCTTCTGCCCATCCTGGGCAAGAATACTTGGCTGGTGACTTTAGACCTAAAAGAGGCATACTTGCATGTCCCAATAAGACAGTCGTGCAGAAGATGCATCAGATTCAAGGCTGGCTTAATGCCTTACCAATTCTCTGCACTGCCCTTTGGCTTATCTACTGCACCCAGGGTATTTACAAAGTGCCTGGCACCAGTAACTGCATTTTGCAGACAAAAGTATACAAATATACCCTTACTTGGACGACTGTCTCATTCAAGCAGAGAACAAGGACACTTCGAAACCACTTCGAAACCTGGCGTTTGTGCAAAGGCTTCTAACATGCCTAGGGTACACAATAAATGAAAATAAATCACAACTAGTGCCCTCTCAAAAGAGAACATTCCTGGGTGCAAGCTTGAATACAACTGCCCAGATGGCTTACCTCACACCAGACAAGCAAAGGCAGCTGACTACTTATTTCAAACTGATGGCAACAAAAACCCAGTTATCTGCAAGACAAATTCTGTAGGCTCTGGGCTTCATGGCATCCTGCATTTTACTGATTCCATATGCAAGACTGCATATGAGGAAATTTCAGTAGTACCTAAAATGTTTATGGAGTCAACATTCTCAGTCTGGAAGCAATGATTCCTCTCATTCCCTGCCTACAACAGGAGTTTCTATGGTGGGCAAAGGCCTGTCACCAAAACATGGGACGGGCCTTCACTCTCCTCCCCTGCCAGCCAAAACCTTAAGACTCATCGGATTATGCCTGGGGGGCCCACATGGCAGGAAGATGCATTCAGGGCATATGGACCCCAAAACAAATGCATCTACATATCAACCAGAAAGAGATGCTAGCTGTTCAAAATGCTCTAACAGCCTTCAAGGACTTACTTCGTCAAGGACAGCTACTGGTAAAGATGGACAACACCACAGTCGTGGTATTTAAACAAGCAAGGGGGCACACACTCCTACCCCTTTTGCAGATTAGCCATGGCACTGTGGGACACCGCTTTGACCTACCAAATACATCTTCAAGCTCAATTCCTGCCAGGAAAACAAAATACACTGGCAGACGATTTAAGCAGAAACCTTATGGATCCTTACGAGTGGAAACTAAATCAACAAGTCTTCAGCATAACAGAGAAATGGGGGAACCCAGACATAGATCTGTTTGCCTCTCCTCAAAATTATCAATTGAAAAGATTCTGCACAAGGACTTATCACAGACAAGCATGGAAAGTGGACGCCGTATCCTTCAGTTGGAAAAACCTATCAGTTTATGCCTTTCCTCCTCTGGCTCTTCTCCCCAAGGTCCTCCTAAAAGTCAGATGAGAAACCAAAGATACTAATTGCGGAGATGATACTAATTGCCCCAGACTGGCCCCGCCAGTACTGGTACCCAATCCTAAGGAACTTGTCTCAATACCCAGCTTGGACCTTACCTCAAAGACCTCAACTACTGTCCCAGCAAAACAATCAGATCCTGGACAATCAACTACAGACACTGAACCTGGCAGCATGGCTGATCATGTAGTTATACAAACACCTTTCAGTAAAGCTGTGATGTATGTCATTTTGGAAGCCAGATGGCCTAGTACTGGAAAATCTTATGCTGACAAATGGAAGAGATTGAGCTTAGAATCAAGCACAAGGAACTGATACAGCAGAACCAAATATTCCTCAGATATTACAATACTCAACTGAGATGGTTGACAAAGGCCCATCTTTTTCATCAATTAAAATCCATGCCTCTACCATTTCGGCTCATTACAATACAGAGCCACCAATCTTTTCTCATCCTGTACTAAAGCAGTATCTTAAGAGGAGCCAAACATGTAAGGCCTCCTAGAATATCACCATTACCTGCATGGGACCTCAGTTGTGTTGGAAAAGCTCACCCTGCATCCATTTGAACCCGCTGCTACCACTGATATGAAGTTCTTATGGAAAACAGCTCTGCTACTAGCAATTACTTCAAGAAGAGTTTCAGAGCTACAGGCCCTCATGGCTGCAGAGCCTTTTATCATATTTTACCCAGACAGGGTGTCTCTAAGGACAAATCCTACTTTTATGCCTAAGGTGGTTTCCAGTGTGGCTCTTAACCAAACAATTCATCTGCCAACCTTTTATCCAAATCCGCAGAACAAGGGGGAGAGAATTCTGCATTCCTTGGATGTACACAGACAGCTAAGATTCTACTTGAGCAGGACTAAAGCTCTTAAGAAAAACTGAGCAATTACTAGTGTCATATGCTGCAGGATCAGAAGCAAAGGCTATTACAAAGCATCCAATTTCAAAGTGGATAAGCCACTGCATCCGTTTCTGCTACTTACACCATGGTAAAATTGTGCCCAAGGGCATTAGGTCTCATTCCACCAAAGCTGCAGCTACTTCGGCAGCCTTTCTCAGAGGAGTACCAACCAAAGACATTCTAGAGGCTGCTACTTGGAGTTCTGTTCACACCTGTACAAAGCATTATCATTTGCCTCTACTCTAAGTCCAGAGCAGGCTTTGCCACTGGCCTTATAGCCGCACCTAATGCTGTTTAGCTCCTGCCTCCCAACCATAGCTTTGGGATTTTACCCAAACGTAATTACTGCAACAGTGAAACACTAACAACGTAGTACAGTTGTGTACACTTACCATAAATGTAGATGTTTGAGTGTATTCACTGTTGCAGTCCAGGTTACCCTCCCACCATCCCCCTGTCATTCTGGAGTTTATCTTTCCTTCTCTAACTTCTACAACCTATGTGGTGTATTTTCTTGTAGATGAAGGTAAAGTTTATATTGACGCATGTATATACTTGCATATATATTTTTGCTATCTATTTGGGGGCACCTGACATCGGGGGCAAGAAAAACTAAAGAAAATGGCATTTGCTGCATGTTTTATACCCCTGATGTCATGGAAGAGAAGACTGCAACCGAAGCAGGACCCAAGACTTTGGAATTCAGGCAGACTGAGGGCAACCTGCTAGCAGATTACCCCAAATGTAATGACTGCAACAGTGAATACACTTTAACATCTACATTTATGTTAAGTGTACACAACTGTACTTAAAAAGATGGAAGATGAAGCTAAATCTATGCAAACTGTTAAATATTTTTTACTGGTTCAGCCTCCTAGATTTAGTAGGCACTGGCCCTCTAAAAAATTTATCCTTTCCAGACCCTTCCAGGTCTTCTCAGGCCAAACCCAGACACAGCAGAAACCCCAAGTTTCAGTCCCGGGGGGAGACTGGACTGAGCAGTGGGGGGCCTCCACTTCCAAATCTGGGAGTAATGACCCCCCCCCCCCCCATGGTAAACTGTCTCAATGACTTCCTTTTAAAATTTCCAAGCATTTATCAACTGACTGCCCCTTTGGGTGGGAAAGATGGCTCTTCATGCAAAGAACTGGGAGCTCATTACCCAGGAAAAATGGGTTTTAAATAGTGTCCCATGGATACAGATTTCACTTCCACACATTGCCAACACCAAACAGCTGTCCGGACCTATCCCCAAATCAGTGAGCAGAGGCCCAAAAACAAGTACTTTCTCTCTCAAGCATGGGGGCTATTCATTTGGTACCAGAAGAGGAAAAGGGACAATGTTTTCTACTCGAAACTTTTCCTGGTACCCAGAAAAGACAAACCATGGCGTTCTGTCCTGTACCTGTCTACTCTAAACACCTTTTTGGAGTTTCCAGAATTCAAGATGCTGACTCAACCAATTGTTTCCTGTGCTAGGCAAAGACGCCTGGTTGGCAACACCAGATATAAAAGAAGCATACCTGCACATCCCAATCAGGGAATCTTGCAGAAGATACCTTGGCTTCAAAGCAGGCTACACACACAGTCAGTTCTCTGCACTGCCCTTTGGCTTATCTTCTGCGCCCAGGGTATTCACAAAGTGCCTAGCTCCAGTTATTGCATTTTGCAGGCAAAGAAATATTCAAATATACCCATACCTGGATGATTGTCTAATTCAGGCAGAAAGTCAGCACATACTTTTGAATCATCTGGCCTTTTGTACAAAGGGTTCTAACCTGTCTGGGGTACACAGCTGAAAAATTGCTTGAAACCACCACGAAATAGATCCAACAGCATTTAATGATAAAGACAAAAACAGAAACAAGCGCTTTCACGCAATAAAATTGCGCTTCCTCAGGTTACAATCTCACAGAAATTTTCATTGCCTTTTATACCAGTTCATCAAACACAATTAATCAATTAATTCAAAAAATCACATTGTTAAGGTAAAGTTCATCAAAATTCATATTAACAACCTAGCATTCCATTTAAAACCGAATAAATTGTTTATATTTATAAATTCAGTAATTTCCATACTTTAAAATTTAATCAGCAAGTTAACATCAAGAAATACATATAGTTTCCACAATTGCTAGTGATATACCTCATTAATTATAATTGAGGAAGTAATGCCCATATTTAGAAAGAAGCTTGCTTAGGGTATGACATTACTTATAGATCATGTTACCAAGTTAAAACACCAACATTATTATATTGCATTGGGTTCGTGAATGCAAAGGCATAAGATTAAAGTATTAATTGTGACATTAAAACAACACATAAACAGAAATAGCAAAAACAAAAGCATGATGAAAAACCAACCATGCTAACAAAGATATAAATGGCCACAGTGTAAACTTAAGCGTTCCACAGAACATTAACAAAAGTCTTAAATGATGCACGGAGGCCAGTTAGTACAAAATGGCTTGTTATTTAAAGGCACGCTTTCAAGCGCAAGCAAAACAGAAACCAGACATCATCTGGGTTATGCTAACTGCATAACTATCGCAATGATGTTACATGTCATTTCTGCCCAGATTATGACAGTAAGTCATAATTATTGGGGCAGACTTTATGTAAATTACATTGAGTAAAATACTAAGATGTAATGAATAAATACAAGGCGGCCAAACATCAAGCAACTGCGCTCACAGCACACAACACAATGATGTTCATAAACTCCATTTCACCTCCAATGAACACCATTTGCTACTCAAATTGGAACCTTAAATATTCCTGTCATCAAAATTGGAATTCAATATATATAAAGTCGACCAGTAGCGTAAAGTATATATATTAGTTATAAAACATTAAATAACTAAATCTAAGAAAAAACGACCATATATATAAACACATACCAACAAATGTACAAAATTATAAACAGAAAAGCTCTTAGTCACAAAAAATATCTGCACGAGAAAGGTTGTTGTCCACACCAAAGGTCAACACCTAGTAATGCCGTTAAAAGCACATCAATTAATCAAACCCAAATTAACTTTATAGCCTCAGTAGTTATATACAGAATCTGCATACATAGTAATATAAAAAATATAAAAATGTATAAAAATATAAAAATAATACAAAAATACAAAAAATACGTGAGTTTCTTCTCATCTTCATTTCCTAATCACATTGGCCATTACGTCAATGTCATCATTTAAATAAAGATAAAAACCAAAGTCATATAACAATATGGATCCGGGTAGTTCCTTACACTATAGGGGGCCCAAGCAGATGATCAGACTATCCAAATAAACCACAATAAATGACGATGCATTGCAACAAAAAATTAGCTATGAAAGTTGTGCAATATGCATATTAACATTAGTAGATGGAAAATAATATTTAGCATCTTAGACTTTTATCATGGTGAATCACCTTATCCAAATCTTTGATCTTTATGAAAAGGTCCTAATTGCAAAACATCAGTGATAAAACATATATTATAAGTTCTTATTCAAATCAAACATAATAAAATGTCTGGGGTACACCATAAACGAAAAGAAATCTCACCTTGTACCCTGTCAAATTACGTTCCTGGGAGAAAGCTTGAATAAACCTTCCCAGATGGCTTACCTCACGCCAGAGAAACAATTTCATTTGACAACCTACTTCAAACAAGTGGCCACAAAAACCCTGCTATCTGCAAAACTAATACTGCAAGCCTTGGGGTTCATGGCCTCCTGCATTTTTCTAATTCCATATGCAAGGCTGCTTATGAGGACACTGCAGTGGTATGTAAAAAGCCTATGGTGTCAACATTCTCAGGATCTAGAAGCAATGATTCCTATCATACCTTGCATACACCTAGAGTTCCTTTTGTGGGCAGAGGCCTGCCACCAAAGCAAGGGAATACCTTTCACACCAGCCCCTGCTGCCCAAACCCAAACAGACGCATCAGACTGTGCATGAGGGGGCTCACCTGGCAGGGAAGTGCATTCAGGGCAAATGGAACCCAAGTCCAAATGCACCTGCATATCAATCAAAAAGAAATGTTAGCTGTATAGAATGCTCTGACAGTCTTCAAGGACCACTTTCTTCCAGGACAACTAATGGTAAAGACGGGCAACACCACTGTTATGTGGTACAGAAACAAGCAGGGGGGGTACACATTCTTACCCCTTCTGCAGACTAGCCATGGCATTGTGGAACACAGCCTTGAGCTACTGAGTGCACCTTCAAGCTCAATTCCTGCCAGGAAAATTAAATACACTGGCAGACGGGCTAAGCAGAAATCTCATGGACCCACACGAGTGGAAACTGGAACAAAGGATTTTCAACATGTTGACAAGTAGATGGGGGAGCCCAGATATAGACCTATTTGCCTCTCCCCAAAACTACCAATTGGACAAATTTTGCACAAGGACTCCCCTCAAACAAGCCTGGAAAGTGGATGCTCTGTCTTTCAGCTGGAAAAACCTGTCAATTTATGCCCCCCCGCCTCTGCTCTCCAAAGTACTACTAAAAATCAAACAGGACAAACCAAGGATTACTTTGATTGCTCCAGACTGACCACGCCAACATTGGTACCCCCTCCTGCACAGTGTCATGGTTTTCCCCATGGCACCTGCCTCAGACTCCTTCCCTGTTGTCTCAGCAGGAGAACCAGATTCTACACCCTCAGATTCTAATACTGAACCTTGCAGCATTCCCTAATCTCTCTTACCATCCCTCAGTAAACCTGTGATGGACATTTTAGAGGCAAGGAGGCCTAGTACTAGAAAATCTTATGCTGAAAAATGGAAAAGATTATGTGCCTGGAACCAGTCTCAAGGGATGAGCACATCAACGCCCAATTTACCTCAGATTTTACAATACTTAACTGAGATGCTTCACAAGGGCCTGTCTTTTTCCTCCATTGAAATCCATGCCTCAGCCATTTCAGCTCATTATAGCACAGAACCTCCCCTCTTCTCTCATCCACTGCTCAAGCAGTGCCTCAGAGGGGCCAAAAACTTGAGACCACCCAAGAGAGCTCCAACCCCAGCCTGGGACCTTAACTTTGTTTTGTCGAAACTCACTCTAGCTCCTTTCGAGCCAGCTGATACTTTGGACTTAAAATTTTTTTCTTGGAAAGCAGCTTTCCTTTTAACAATCACTTCAGCTAGAGGGGTATCTGAATTACAGGCCATTATGGCAGTGGAGCCTTTCATAATCTTTCATGCGGACAGGGTGTCCCCCCCGAACCAATCCATCATGCCCAGGGTGGTATCCAGTGTGGCTCTTTCAGTCTATTCATTTGCCAACCTTATTTTCCCAATCTACAGAACAAAGGGGAACGGATACTGCATTCCTTAGATGTGCACAGACAACTTAGATTCTACTTGGACAGGACTAAACCTCAAAGGAAGTCTGAACTGCTGGTGGCATTTGCTGGAGGGGCAGAGGGGAAGGCTATTTCAAAGCAAACCATTTCTAAATGGATAGGCCATTGCATTCATTTCTGCTATAAGCACCATGGAAACCTATTCCCCTGGGGATCAGACCTCACTCCACCAGGACTGCATCTGCCTCTACAGTCTATCAGAGGCGTACCTACCAGACACATCCTAGAAGCTGCTACCTGGAGTTCTGTACATACCTTCACCAAGCATTATTTGCCAATTTTCTCTGAATCCATTGCTGGCTTTTCCCACTGCAGTCGGTCCTAATGATGTTTAAATTCCTCCTCCCAACCATAGCTTTGGGAATCTACCCAAATGTAATGACTGCAGCAGTGAAACACGAAGAACATAGTACAGTTGTGTACACTTGCAATAAATGTAGATGTTAGAGTGTATTCACTGTTGCAGTCCTGGTTGCCCTCCCTCCAGCCCCATAACTTCTTTTGGTTATACCTCTACTTACCTTTACTATGCTTAAAAGCTTTTTGGTGTATTTGCTTTTTTGTTGGAGGGATATCATTTTACTTTTATATTTAATTGCTTTTTATTAGGGAGCACCTGACATCTGGGGCAAGAAAAACTGATGTAATGGCATCGGCTGCATGTTTTTATACCCCTGATGATAACGTCATGGAAGAAGGGACAGCAACCGACGCAGGACCCAAGACTTTTTTAATCAGGCCGACTGAGGGCTACCTGCAAGCAGATAACGCAGATGTAATGACTGCAACAGTGAATACACTCTAACATCTACATTTATGATGTGTACACAACTGTACTTTCTGTGCACTTCCCTTTGGTTTATCTACTCCGCCCAGGGTATTCACAAAGTGCGTAGCTCAAGCCATTGCATTTTTTAGGCAGAGAAATATACAGAGTTACCCATACTTGGGCGATTGCCTGATTCAGGCAGAAAGTCTGGACTTGCTGTTACAACACCTGGCGTTTGTAAAGATACTTCTAACCTCACTGGGGTACACAGTCAATGAGAAGAAATCACACCTAGTACCTTGCCAACAAATTGTATCCCTGGGAGCAAGCTTGAACCCAACTTACCAGATGGCATTCCTCACTCCAGAGAAGTTTGACAACCTACTTCAGCCTACTGGCCACAAAATCCCAGCTATCTGCAAGGAAAATCCTGCAAGCCTTGAGGTTCATGGCCTCTTGCATTCTGTTTATTCCAAATGCAAGACTGCAAATGAGGAAACTTCAATGATATTTCAAAAGTCTGTTGTCAACATTCTCAGGACCTGGAAACAATGGTTCCTATCATTCCTTGTCTAATGGCAGAGTTCCTTTGCTGGGCAGACACCTGCTACCACAACAAGGGACTCCCTTTCACTCTACCCCCTGCTGCTCAAACCCTAACAGACTCAGACTATGCATGGGGGACTCACATGGCAGGGCGGTGCATTCAGGGCAAATGGAACCCAAAACAGATGCACCTGCATATCAATCAGTGTTAGCTGTACAGAATGCTCGGACAGCCTTCAAAGACCGTATTCTTCCAGGACAGCTATTGGTAAAGACAGACAACACTACAGTTGTGGCATATAAACAAGCAGGGGAGAACCCATTCCTACCCACTCTGCAGACTAGCCATGGCTCTGTGGAACACAGCTCTGACCTACCAAGTGAACCTGCAAGCTGTATTCTTGCCAGGCATACTCATTTCACTGGCAGACGACTTAAGCAAAAATCTCATAGCCCCACACGAATGGAAACTGGAACCCAAAATATTTAAGCTTTTGAGGAACAGGTGGGGGGCACCCAGAGGTGGACATTTGCTTCCCCTCAGAACTATCAGTTGAGCAAATTGTGCACCAGAATTCCTCGCAGCCAAGCTTGGAAAATGGATGCCCTGTTATTCACCTGGGAAAAGCTCTCAATCTATGCCTTCCCCCTCTGCCCCTTCTCTTGTACGTTCTACTAAAGATCAAACAGGACAAGCGAAGAACAATCCTGATTGCACCAGGCTGGCCACACCAGCACTGTTACCCTCTTTTGCACAGCCTGACAGTGCTGCCACCATGGCACCTGCCTCAGACTCCTTCCCTGCTGTCCCAGCAGGCGGTCCAGATTCTCCACCTTCAGCTGCAGACCCTGAACCTAGCAGCCTGGCTCATCCACTGAATTCTTCACCAGCAATTCTCAGTAAGCAGGTGCTGGATGTCATTCTTGATGCAAGGAGGCTTAGTACTAGAAAATCCTATTCGGAGAAGTGGAAAAGATACTGCTCCTGGAGCCAGTCTCAGGGAATGGACACAACTGTGCCCAACTTACCTCATATACTAGATTAACAGAAATGCTCCACAAAGGCCTATCCTCTTCAATTAAGATTCATGCCTCTGCCATCTCAGTTCATTATAATACTGAACCACCTCTGCTCAAACAGTTCCTGATAGGAGCCAGAAATTTAAGACCCCCCCCCCCCCAGGAGAGCTCTCACTCCTGCCTGGGACCTTAATTTTGTATTGGAAAAGCTCACTCTTCCACCCTTTGAACCTGCTGCCTCAGCAGAGCTAATATTCCTCTCATGGAAAACAGCTTTACTACTTGCCATCACTTCAGCAAGAAGTGCCTGAATTGCAGGCCCTTATGGCCGTGGAACCCTACATTATCTTGCATGCTGAGAAGGTCTCCTTCAGGATTAACCCATGTTTTATGCCCAAGGTGGTATGTAGTGTGGCTTTAAGCCAATCCATTTATTTGCCAACTTTTTACCCTAAATCCTCAGAATAAAGGTGAAAGGATCCTGCACTCCTGGACGTACAGAGGCAGCTCAGGTTCGATCTTCACAAGACTAAGCCTTTCAAAAAATCTGACCAGCTGCTAGTCAGCTTTGCTGCAGGGGCGGAGGGCAAGGCTATTTCAGAGCAGACCATTTCTAAATGGATACCACACTGCATACATTTCTGCTAAAAGCACCATGGGAAACCTACCCCACAGGGGATCAGAACACATTCCACTAGGGCTACATCAACCTCTACAGCATTCCTCAGGGGAGTCCCAACAAGGGACATCCTGGAAGCTGCAACCTGGAGCTCTGCACACACTTTCACCAAGCATTACCACTTGCATATATTTTCTAAATTTAGAGCTTGATTTGCCCCAGCAGTCGTACAGGGCCTGATTGTACACTTACCATAAATGTAGATGTTGGTGTCCACTGTTGCAGTCCTAGTTACCCTCCCTCTGCCCCCCTGACTTCTATTCTTTCTACATGCCCTCTTATTTTTTTGGCCATATCTTATGGCAGTGGTATTTACTTTCTAATGGAGGTGTTCATACCAGGTAATTGCTTCCTATTTTGGGGGGCTCCTGACATCTGGGGCAAGAAAAACTGATGTAATGGCGTCAGCTGCATGATGTTCATAGTGTTTCACTGTTGCAGTCATTACTCTTGGGTTATCCTGCTGGCAGGCTACCCTCAGTCGGCCAGAGTTCCGAAGTCTAGGTCCGTCGTCGGTTGCTGTCGCCTCTTCTCTGATGTCAGTGCGCCAGGGGTATAAAAGATGCAGCCAATGCCATTTTCCTCTGTCTTTCTTGCTGTGCGGTGCCCGAAGCAAAAGCAGTTCAATTGCCGGTCAGCCAACTCGAGATTTTCAAATCCAAATTTCAGAACCGAAGTCTTCATTAAAGCTAAGTACCCCATTGGGGAAACTTTTTTCTTGCTCCAGACCTATGTCAGAAAAAGTTAACAATTGTATTTCTTGTGGGAAGCAAATACCTCATAAGGATTTTCACTCTTACTGTATTCCTTGCCTAGGCCCTGATCGCAACGTTGCTAGCTGTCTGTTTTGTGCTAGATTTAACCAACCAATCAGGCGTCTGTTCGATTTTGCATTTCATTACTTTGGCTGAAGATTTAATTATCTAATGCCGTCGGAACAACCGACAAACGGAGTTTACAAAAAATGCAAGGACAAGGATAGGCATCAGAGGTCCAAAACCGACAATGAAGCCTCTACTAGGCCAGTCACCGGTTCTCAGTGAGGCGCTTTCCCAGCCCCTGGCACCCGCTATAGACTCCCACGTGGAGCCGATTGGGCCTCTGGAAACTCAAGGTATTGGACACTCTGAAATCACTCCCTCAGATGGGCCCGGAGCCGCTGAGCAGGCATCGGCTTCTGAGGGTGTCTTCAGACCTACACAACTATATATTATTTATTTATTTATTTATTTATTTATTGCAGTTGGTTTACCAGGATAGTCCATTGGGCCAAATGAACCCGTTTTCAATGGAGTCCTGGGGAGAAAAGCTCCAAAATACATTCAAAGTTACATAATAGGTACAGCAGGTAGTAAAAAAGAAGACAATATCAAATAGTACAGCAAGTATACAGTTAAATACATTGTGCAGAAAAACATATTAACTATTTAGCACAGCAAAAATATCCATTTATACAGAAAAGTTAGGAAAACATAGTTACTAAAAAGGAAGAGGAGGTACAAAGACATAATATAGTGGGGGAGGAAGAAACATAAGGACTTGTTTAATAAATTCTATTGAATTTTCAGGGTATATTAAAGATGTAAGCAGAGCAGGGAGGGGTGTGAGAAGGAGTAGAGTAGGTTATGTAGGGTGGGAGCAGGAGCATTCCCACTGTGATGCTAGATGTGTATAAAGAGATTTTTTGAAAGCAGAGTGATTAGAGGTGGTGCGGATGAGTGGAGGAAGGGAGTTCCAGAGGTGAGCTAGGTTGAAGGATAGAAGGTTTTTGCCTGGGGGATGTATAGGTTTATGGACTTTGAGTAGGTTTTGATTGTTTGATCTTAATACTCTATTGGGTAGGTGCATTTTAAAGGCAGTAGAGAGGGAAGGACAGAGGGAGGGGTTGAGAATAAGCTTATGGGCTAGAGTTAGTTGAGTGTAAGTTAATTGATTGGGAAGTTCTAGCCATTTTAGTTTCTGGAGGGAAAGACAGTGGTGGGTGGAAGACTTGTGGCTGGTGGCGAATTTTGCAATTTTGTTGTAGCAAGAGGAAAGTTGTTTTTTGAGAGAGGACTGAAGATTAGTTAGGAGTGGGGCGCCATAGAGAAGGGAGGGGATAAGGAAGGAAGTTGCGAGTTATTTTAGTAGCAGAGGTAAGGCAGGCATTTTGTCTATAACGCATGCCAAGTTTTTGATGGTTTTTTTGATATTTTTTTGTAAGTGAGAGGTAAATTTAAGTTGGTTGTCAATTAGTACCCCAAGTAGCTTGGTCTCTGAAACCATTTCTAGGGGTGAGTTATTTTGGCTACTGATTGAAAATGTATTCATATTGAGAGAAGTAGTTTTAGAAGGAGTAAATATCATAAGCTTGGTCTTGGAGGCGTTGAGAGCTAGGTGATTATTTAACATTCATTTCTCTGTTGTAGAGAAAGCATCTTGAGTTAGTTTTTGAAGTGTGGTGATAAGAGGTGGATGAGCAAATGATAGTTGAATCGTCTGCATATTGGATGATGTTTGAGAATGGGATTGATTTGTGGAAGTCATTTATAAATATGTTGAAGAGAACGGGACCTAGAATGGAGCCTTGTGGAACACCTGTGGGGGTACTAAGGAATGAGGAGGTAGCTTTTTTCCATTTTACTGCTTGAGTTCGGTTGGATAGGTAACTAGAGAACCAGTGTAAGGAGGAGGAAGAAAGGTTAAGTTCTGAGAGTTTAGTTAAGAGCAGGCTGTGTGAGATGGTATCGAAGGCTTTGGAGAGGTCGAGTAGTAAGGTAGAAACAAGCAGGCCAGAGTCACGAGCTCTATTTACTGTTTCAAGGAAGGAGAGGAGGGCTGTCATAGTGCTGTGATTAGGTCTGAAGCCGTGCTGTGTGGGAGTTATAAGATGATTTTCTAGGAGATGAGGAGAAGTTGAAGATGGACACATTTTTCTAGGATTTTAGAAATGGGGGACAGAATGGCTATGGGACGGAAGTTAGTGACATTGTTATTGTTGCTCCCTTTGTGGAGGGGAATAATATATGCCTGTTTCCAAATTTGGGGAACTGTGCATTCTTTTAGGGAGCGGTTAATTAAGATGCTAATGGGATATGCAAGTGTTTCAGCAGCTATACTAAGAAAGTAGGAAGGGATATTATCAGTGGCGTTGGTACATGGTTTCAATTTCAGAAGGAGTTTCTTTATAGTAGATGTAGGCATGGGATTTAATGAGAGGATAGTGGAGTTGGGAGAGTTGGAAGGTGGAGGTGCTTGGGGTAAAGGTTGGGTAGTAGAAGAGGTAGAGGAGTTAGAGGATGGGAAGCAGGAAGAAGTGGAGAAAGATAGTGTGAGGGGAGGGTGAGGGGGTGTTAGAGAATATGGTGGGGTTGGAGAATGAAGAGGTCAATTTGGAAATAGTCAATAAAAAATGAGTTAAATTGGGTGGCCAGATCTAGTTCAGAGGCATTTGAGTCAGGGGTGGGAGTATCTGGTGTACTAGGATGAAGGAGAGTAGAGATCCCTTTCCAGAATTTCTGAGGGTTGTTTATATTATGGTTTTGGAGTGTAGAGAAATAGTTTTGTCGATCAGAAGTGATGAGTTTCTTTACTTTATTTCGAAGCATTTTATATTCGTTAAGGAGCAGATCTGTCTTAAGTTTCTGGTAGCGTGCCCAGACTTTATCTCTGTCTCATCATAGCAAGAGTATGTTTAGAGAGCCAGGGGGCTGATTTTGTTTTTACTCTTTGTCCTTAAGGGAGCTTGTGAGTCAAGTAATTTCAAGAATGTATTGAAGTGTGACACTGCCATGTCTAGTGGTAGTGTTTTTAGACAGTTCCAATTAATTGCTTGTAAAGAATTTACGAAGGTAGTTGGGTTGAACTTTTTCTGGTCACGGATAGTAATATAGCTGTGGGTTTGTTGAAGGACAGTGGGAAGTCGGTTGGTGAATATGGGTGAATGATCACTAAGGGAGTCTGGAAGGGTGCCACTGTTTGAGAAATAGTGAGGATGGGAGACAAGGATCCAATCCAGTATACTTCCACTGGAGAGGTTTTTTGCAGGGCGAGTTACTGAGTTGATTAGTTGAGAGAAATTGTAAAGGTTAATATTTAAGGAGTTTGTTGGAGATTGAATACAGGCCCAGTTGATGTTTACATCTCCTAGGATTATGGTTTCGTTGCTAATGTTACTAGAAATCCAAGAAAGGATAAGTTCGAGAGTGGAGATATTATCCCCTGGGGGTATATAAAGGGAAGCTAGACATATGTGTTTGTGATTGTTGATTTGTAGTAGAGTAAGGAGAAGTTCAGCATTGTTAGTGTGGAGTAGGTTTATTGTAGGGAGTGACTGCTAGGGAGGATGAATATATGAGGGCAACCCCTCCACCCTTTTTGAGAGACCTGTCTTTCCTAATGATGGAGTAGTTTGGGGGAATGATCTCAGTCATATGTGGTTTTAACCAGGTTTCAGAAATAGACAGGATGTCAGGTTTATTGTGTATGAGCCAAGCATGGAGGTTTGGGACTTTATTTACTATACTTTGGGAGTTTAGGGAAGTAAATAATGATTTATTTGTGGCTGTTATAGGGGGGGGGCCTGGGTTTGGGTGGATATCACCAGAAATGAGAGTGCTAATAAGATGTAGTATGGAACAGTTTGTGGGCAGATAGCAAGGTAAAGAGATTGGGTTCTGTTGTAAATTGGAGGGATTTGCTAGTTATAAAAATGGGGAATGTATGGTAGGAGAAAAGTTTGTATTGGGGAATGTATGGTAGGAGAAAAGTTTGTATTGGAACAGAAGGAGATTGTTAGAGGGATACAAAAAGGAGGAAATAGAGTATGAATGTGAGAGGTGAGTTCTGATAATTAGTTATGTGAAAGTGTTGGGAGTGTAGGGGAAAAGTGGGTTGGGAGAGATGGTGGCAATAGAATGAGGAGAGGAGAAATAAAAGAAAAAGGGGGATGAGACAGTTTTGAAAGCATGTTGGGAACGAGATGACAGAATAATAGTGAGTAGAGTTATATGGTGTATAGAGGACACTAAGTATAGAGCAGCAGGTAGATTTCCTATCTATTATAAGTATGTGGAGAGTTGTACTGTATATGGGGGGGGTGGTGTGGGAAGGAGTGGTATTAGGTCAGGAAAGATGATGATAGGGGTTTGTATGAGGGCTGGTTTTGGCGGGAAAAAAGGAAGGTGTGCCTAGATGTATGTTAATGATTGGAGTAGAGTAGCAGTGGGTGTGGTTTATGGAGGGATAAAGGTAGACGTGTTGGGGGTGTGTGGGAATTGGGGGCAGGGTAGGGGAGCGGGTAGAGCCCAGTGGAGCAGAAGAGGAGCGAAAAACTATCAGTAGAGCAGTGTTCAAGAAGGGTAAGTAGTAGAGGGGTAAGTGGAGAGGGCCTAGATATGGTAGGGAAAGTGGACTAAAAGTATCAGGGGAAAGAGTGAGGGACTGAGATGTGAGAATTATGAGTCTGAAGGAGAGAATGTCAAGATCAGTATAAGTCTATTATCAAGGGATATCCTCTAGTGGATAGAAGCTATTTACTCACCAGGGGATAAAGAATAAAATAGGGCTAGGAAGATGAGGGGAGAAGGGAGCAACAGTACAGGGAAAGAGTGAGGTATGGAGGACAAGGAGTAGAGTTGGGGGGGGGGGGTTAGGCTGCTGGCACTCCAGACAGGGAGAATATGACTTCAGCTAGTAGGAGTACAGGAGTTTCAGGCTTAGCAAAAACACATACTTTCTTGAGATCTTTTAGAGAGCCTCTCGGGAGCGTTATCCTCAAGGAAGTTGAAGCAGCACAGGGTATTTATTGCTATAGCAATAGGGAGTACAGCTTTGGTTGGGTCCAGTATCCACCCAGGCAAAAACACAGGGGGAGATTCAGGGCAAGAGAGCGAAGAACACACTCGCAGCCAGGGATGCACAGCAGCCAGGAACGGGCAAGTTTAAGCCATCTTCAGCTTCAAAGACAGACTAAAGCAGCTCTAAAGACAAAGAAACAAGTACAGCATTCTTCTACTCAGACTTCCATGCCTAAAAAACAGATGCTCAAAATGGCCGAAGACCTAATTACTTTGATCAGGGGCTCCCATCCCCCTCCTGATAAGAGGCCTAGGCAAGAGAGAGAGTATGATTCTTCTGATCAGGTATCTATTTCCTGATTCCTGTTCTGAACAGGATTACTCCATGCTTCCTTATGAGGATTCTGATGCTGAAGAATCCATTCCTTTAGCCTCTCCTCCCGAGGACTATTCTTTTGGGGAAACCCTGCATACTATGAGGGAGCATTTCCACTGGGAGAGCCAAGATTATTCTGAATGTAAGAAAAGGCTCAGACTTTCTGCTTCTTCCTCAGCACAGACCCCTTGCTATTCCACCTGTTTCTAGACATTGTAGATGTATTTTTAGAGTCCGGTCTGTCTCCTGACTCTCTACCCCCTGCACCTGCTAAGCCAGACAGATGCTACAGGGTCCCGGATTCTCATAAATTCCTATATAAAAACCCCGCTGCTGACCCAGAAACTATATCTCGGAGTCCCAAGGGGGTTAAAGCTTCCACTGAAAAAACTCTGTCCCCTCTGATAGGGATTCTAGGGCTCTAGACAGATGGGGGGGGGGAAGTTTACACTTCTGCCACCCTGGCTGTAAGGGCTTTAAATTGTCAGTTTCATATGCTTAAATATCAGCAATATTTAATGTCACTAAAACAGAAAATGTTGACAAATACTGAATGTTCAGAAAACAAGGAATTGCAGGATTTATTGCATGCAACTGAACAAGTGGGAAAGCATATTTTGCAATGTGGTTATGATTCACTGGAGGACTCTTGCAGGGCCGCTGTTACAGGTTCTGTTATTAGAAGGCATGCTTGGTTAAAGGAACAGAATCTGCCTGATCATGTTAAAGCAAAATTATTAGATGCACCATTACAACATGATACTTTGGTACTAAAGCAGAAGAGGTGTTGAAAAAATGGAGGATAAAGCAAAATCCATGCAGACAGTCAAGGATTTCTTACAGGTACAGCCACCCAGGTTTAGCAGGAACTGGCCTTCTAAAAATTGGTCCTTTCCAGTCTCAGACCACAAAGAGGCAGGTACAGGCGTCCCAGAGGCAGATCTCAGCCCCAAGGCTCATACAGGCCTAAACAATGGGGTGCTCCTACCTCCAAAAGCGGAGAAGACAAATCACATCCTTGCAGGAAACAGTCCCAATGACTTCCCTCTACCAGTTCCAAGCAGTTTTCTTTTGACAACCCCCTTAGGGGGAAAACTAGCACTTTTTTCATCAAATTGGCAAATGGTTACCCAAGACAAATAGGTCCTGAACAGTGTCCCAAGGCTACAGGTTCCATTTTCTCACACTACCAAGGTCAAAGGGCATGCCAGACCTGCCACACAATCAATGGGCAAGAGGCACAAAAGCAAATTACAGCCCTCATGGACATGAGCCATTCAGCAAGTACCACAACAAGAGCAGGGGCAAGGATTTTACTCCAGACTTTTCCTAGTACCCAGGAAGGACAAAACCTGGAGACCAATTCTGGACCTGTCTATACTAAATACGTTTCTGGAAGTTCCAAGATTCAAGATGTTGACTCTACAGCAGCTACTGCCCATGCTGGGCAAGAGGACTTGGCTCGTAACTTTGGACCTAAGAGGCATACCTGCATGTCCCAATCAGACAATCTTGCAGAAGATACCTCAGATTCATAGCTGGCTCAATGCATTACCAATTCTCTGCACTGCCCTTTGGCTTATCTGCTGCGCCCAGGGTCTTCAGAAAATGCCTGGCACCAGTAATTGCGTTTTGCAGACAAAAAGGAATTCAAATATATCCTTACTTGGACGACTGCCTAATTCAAGCAGAGAACAAAGACACTCTCCTAAAGCATCTGGCGCTTGTAAAAAGATTACTAATTGGCCTAGGGTACACAGTAAATGAAAAGAAATCAAAACTAGTGCCCTCTCCAGAGATATTCCTGGGTGCAAGCTTAAATACACCTGCCTAGATAAGAAATTGGCAACAAAAACCCGCTTATCTGCAAGGAAAATTCTGCAGGCCTTGGGTTTCATGGCATCCTGCATTCTACTAATTCCATATGCCAGACTGCATATGAGGAAACTACAATGGTATCTGAAAAGTTTGGACTCGGCATTGCCACAGCCTGGAGACAGTAATTGCACTCTCATTCCCTGTCTACAACAGGAGTTTCGATGGGCAGAAGCCTGTCACCACAAGGGTCTGCCATTCAGTTTACCCACAGCCAGACACTGACAACGGATGCATCAGATTATGCCTGGGGGGCCCATGTGGCAGGAAAATGTATTCAGGGCACATGGCCTGCAAACCAGATGCATCTTCACATCAATCAGAGATGCTAGCTGTTCAAAATGCCCTGACAGCTTTCAAGGACCTGCTTCATCCAGGACAGTTACTGATAAAGACAGACAACACTACGGTCATGTGGTACATAAGCAGGGAGGTACACATTCCTACCCCCTCTGCAGACAAGCAGTGACCTTATGGGATACAGCATTGGCTTTTCAAGTTCACCTGCAAGCACAATTTCTGCCAGGAAAAACAAATACTCTGGCAGACTAAGCAGAAACCTCATGGATCCCCACGAATGGAAACTGGATCCACAAGTCTTCAGCATAAGGAAATGGGGATGCCCAGACCTAGATCTATTTGCCTCCCCTCACAACTGTCAATTGCAGAGATTTTGCAGAAGGATTTATCACAAGTAAGCATGGAAAGTGGACGCCCCATCATTCAGCTGGAAAAATCTAACAGTATATGCTTTCCCCCACTGCCTCTCCTTCCCAGACTACTACTAAAGGTCAGACAAGAGAAGCCAAAAAATGATTCTGATTGCACCAGACTGGCCACGCCAGAACTGGTACCCAATCCTAAAGAGCTTGTCTAAAGGTCCAGCATGGATATGGCCTCAAACTTCTCACTTGCTGACCCAACAAAACAGTCCGATCCTGCACAGCCAACAAAGTACCTTAAATCTGGCAGCATGGCGGATAACGTAGCCATTCAGAACACTCCTCTTTCAAAAGCTGTTATGGATGTTATCTTGGAGGCCAGGAGGCCCAGTACCAGAAAATCTTATGCAGAAAATTGGAAGATTCTGTGCTTGCATTGACGCGTCTGTACCGAATATTCCTCAGATTTTACAATACCTAACTGAGATGCTGAACAAAGGCCTTTCTCATCAATTAAGATTTATGCCTCTGCCATTTCAGCACATTACAATACAGAACCACCTATCTTTTCTCATCCTTTAAGGCAGTACCTCAGAGGGGCCAAAAACATTAGGCCTCCAAGGAGAGCACCAGTTCCGGCCTGGGACCTCAGTTATGTGTTGGAAAAACTCACACTTCCTCCTTTCGAGCCAGCATCAACAGCAGATATAAAATTCTTATCCTGGAAAACAGCTCTGCTCCTAGCCATAACCTCTGCAAGGCGAGTCTCGGAGTTACAAGCACTCATGGCTGTGGAACCTTTCATCATTTTTCATCCAGACAGGGTTTCTCTGAGGACAAACCCTACATTTATGCCTAAGGTGGTGTCCAGTGTGGCCCTCGACCAAACCATTCACTTGCCTACCTTTTACCCAAATCCACATAAGGGTGAGAAAATTCTGCATTCTTTGAACATACACGGGCAGTTGCACTTCTACTTGGACAGAACTAAAGCTTTCAGAAAGACTGAGCAACTTTGTGTCATATGCTGCAGGATCACGAGGAAAGGCATCTCAGAACAGACCATTTCTAAATGGATAGGCCATTGCATCCGTTTCTGCTGTTTCCAACACGGCAAATCGGTGCCCAAGGTCATTAGGCCTCATTCCACCAGAGCAGCAGCCACTTCAGCAGCCTTCCTCAGACGAGTACCAACTAAAGAAATCTTAGAGGCTGCAACTTGGACTTCAGTGCACACCTTTACAAAGCACTACTACTTGCCTCTCTAAGTCCAGAGCAGGCTTTGCCACTGCAGTTCTGCAGGGCCTCCTAACCTCTCCTAATCCTGTTTAGCCCAGCCACCCATCCTCAGCTTTGGTATTCTACCCAAGAGTAATGACTGCAACAGTGAAACACGATTAACATAGTACAGTTGTTTACCTACCATAAATGTAGATGTTAGTGTATTCACTGTTGCAGTCCAGGTTACCCACCCACCATCCCACTTCTCTTTGCTGGGACTTATCTGCACTTCTCTATCCTATACAACCTTTTTGGTGTATTTGCTTGTAGATGAAGGAAATGTTATTTTTGTGCATGCATTTCTTATTGATATATTTTTTAGCCTACCTATTTGGGGCACCTGATATCTGGGGCAAGAAAAACTGAAGAAAATGGCGTCTGCTGCATCTTTTAATACCCCTGGTGCACTGACATCAGGGAAGAGGTGACAGCAACAGACGCCGGACCTAGACTTTGGAATTCTGGCTGACTGAGGGTAGCCTGCCAGCAGGATAACCCAAGAGTAATGACTGCAACAGTGAATACACTCTAACATCTACATTTATGGTAGGTACACAACTGTACTTTTTTATACCAGACTACCTGATGTCATAGAAGAAGTGACAGCATCCGATGCAGAAATCCCGAGGCTCTAGTATTCAGGCCGAATGAGGGCTACCTGCAAGCAGATAACCTGAGTGTGATGACTGCAACAGTGAATACACTCTTAACATCTACATTTCTGGTAAGTGTACACAACTGTACGTACTTGTTATAACGTTCCATCTGTAGTGTTGATATTCATTCATTACATCCCACCCATCCCCTTCTGGAAGACTCCTGGAGGTTCGGATTTGGCCCAAGTTCCTTGAGAAGGAATTTGCTCAGATAAAGCCTCCGCTTTCTTGTGGGCAAACTCTTGACTGTGATGAGACAGGGGTACTATGGGTAAGCTTAGCGTGATAGGTTTTTTTGGCTTGTGCGAGCTTGTTGCAACTGCCGACTCTATTCTGAGGACGGAACTGACACCAGTCAGTAATGAATGAAGATTAACACAGATCGAATAACTTAACCTTTGTTTTCCATGTGTACTTCAAAAGTCAGGTAACTTACGAACTGTATGGCATTAGGTGAAACCTTGGAGTTTGAAGAGAACTGATGTATAGTGAGTTTCTTCTCCAGTATTTGTATTGCTAATTATATAATTAAACATGTTTTTTATATTTCTGTAAATTTCAAACCTGCACTTAAGAGTACTTGTGCAGAATCTTGTCTGTTTCAGTCTGTGTCGAGGTTGTATAGTTTTCAAGATGAAAGTTTGTGAAAGTTTAGAAAATGAGGTTGGTGTACATTGTAATAAAGTACTTATGGAAAAGGCTATGTACGAAGTATTACTGTGAATACTTATAACATTGTTGTTTTACAGTTAATAGCTTTTATTCACAATGTTTAGTTTTATTTTTCAGAAGTTACTCTGTAATCAGAGGTGTGTAGGTTGCTAGATGTGTGATATTCCTCACCATATAGGTGTTAAGGAGTTAAGTTGGTCATGGGAGGGGTGGCCTAGTGGTTAAGGTGTTTGCCTTACAAACACAAGGTGCAGGCTTTGAGTCTCACAAGGGATAATTGGCTAGGCTTAAAATGGCTTGCAAGGGCAATTAGCCTAGTACTAATCTATGAACCTATGAAGCTATACTGATTTGCTTTATCACTGGTATGTGTACGGTCTGTAAACGTTGGGGTCTGAGCACTATTAATAATTTGAAGTGCTGTAAAATTGGAAACTGATTGTGCTTCACATTTTGAGAGTATGCCGAAACTGAAATGAGATGCTTTTTTAATGTATGGCAGGGATATGTGGCGCTCTGCTCTAGTGCTTTAAATTTATAGTATAATTCTGTTTCCTGTTGTAGGACATTGGAGCTGGCAAGGGGAAATACTATGCAGTGAATTATCCTCTCAGAGATGGTATAGATGACGAGTCTTATGAAGCAATTTTCAAACCAGTAAGTATCTTAGAACTTCAAATGGATCAAAGTGTTTATGGTGTTGGGTTTTAAGAATACCCTCTGATTTTCTGTTATCTTGTATAGAGACTAAGACTCTAGTATCCAACGGTGCAGAGAAGTGGCTTGAAATGGTTAATTGTGGAGCTAGTGGGTACACATGCCTGTGCCAACGTTTGCATGCTGTGTGGTAAGACTGCAGGAAGTCTGTTTAGTGGGGATGTCCAATATTTGAAACATCAGTGGCTTATTCTGCTCACTCAATTTCTATTTTATTGGGAGGAGACTGTTTATTTTTGGTGGTAGTAAAAGTGGCAGTGAGCTTTGCAACAGCCCTATCCCATGTTTTAATAGCACGCCCTCCCCCAAGAATGAATGGTTAGTAAACACTTTTTCCAACCACAGATACAGTCCTTAGTTTCTTCCCCTTCAGTTACAGGTCTGTCATTTGCGCTCCCCTTTGGCGGCTTGGTCTTTTAACTTTCCACATTTAGTCTGGTTCTGTGTTAGAGAGGGGGAGGGATGAAGTGGTGTGGCCTGCTTACCTATCCCTAGGGTGAATGTGGGGTTTAAGTGCATTTGTAGGCACAAAGTATAATCTGGTGGATTTCAGGGAGACCACTACTTATGATGCAGGGGTGGGGCCCAGCTGCCTGTAGATTTCACTCCAAGCAGAAGTCAAGGATGCCTACCTCCTATCAACCTATTTTACATATTCTCCCTCTGGTTTGATGAGTGCCTGCATATTAAGGTCAGGAGAAAAATGGAGAACCATCTGTCTTGCCTGGATGGCATCTCTTAGCTCTCGCCTGGTGAAGGTGCAAATGGGCTGATGGTCAGAGAGGGGCTTATGGTAACTGGTAGAACCACAAAGACCAACTTCCACATTTTTTAGTGTTTCTGGGTTAAATAGTAAATCATAGTGGTGACTTATAGTAGTTATGGTTGTATTTTCTTGTCCATTGGTTTGGTTACAACTATATGTTCACCTTCAGTTTTGACTGCCAGAGCTTTCAGATGGTTCCCAGCAAAGAATGGGTCTTTCCTCAGACTTAGGGCATCAGCAAATGCCCATCTTGAGTGGACCAGCAGGCCATGTCACATTTTATCGAACTGGATCCAATCAAAGCACAGGGAGGAGACTGAATTAGTAATGGTGACTTGAGAACACTTCAGTAAGAACTTGAGTATCTTTATTTACTAAATCATACAAGTGTGGAGAGTCCTGAAGACTGGAGACTTGCACTTATTATACCTGTCTGAAGGGAGTAGGACAAACCCACAGTCATATAGTCTCTTAAGTCTATTTTCATGTTGTAGAAAAATAATGGAGATGTTAATGGGATAAGTTGTCAGAAGTGGATAGGTTGGGACTTGACATTTGCCAGCATGAATGTTGAAAATCACCTGTAACGTGATGTCCTATTTCTATGTTGCAGTATTCTAGGTGTGGGATTTCATGCCCTAAGGCAACTCGTACGTATGCTGCTATACAAAAGCTTCAGCTTGGCTGTTGCAGTGTGCGTGGGACGTCACACATAGGGCCATAAACCAGGGGCCTTAAATGTGACGTCTGCACGCACAATCCTCTGAACTTTTCAGCTGCAGACATTCGCATCTTACGATCGCTTCTCCACAGATGCCGCATCCTAAGATAAGTAAACCGTTGGGTTTCTATTTTTCTTATTTTTGACTATTCTTGCTAACGTTTGGTTGTTGTAGCCTTTAACTGATGGGGAAAAAGGGAAGTACTAATGTGGGTGCCAGATACCCCATTAAGGCACCCATGACAGGTGTGTTTTTTTGCCTAGGCTGGGAACACTATCACTCCTGTGGTATTTGTCAGTCATTTGTGCCCAAGACCTTGCACAGAATTCTAGCCACGTTAAACTTCTACCTGGAGAACCAGCGCCTTAAGAGGTTAGCCCTTAGGATGGATCCTACATCGGAGGTCGCACCTGAACCCTTGTGCAAGAAGGCCAAGGCTCCTAGGCCTTCACCTGCTGCTCCGCTTCCCGACGCAATGCCAGTTGCCATTTTAGGGGTTGAGACATGCCCGGAAGATACATCGACTGCAGCAAAGTCCCTCGTGGAAGCAATTTTGCAGCCAACGACCGGCACGTCCGCTGAGCTTATCCAGACATCGACAGTCTGTAGAGGGGGAACCAATTTCGGTGGTACCTCCGGCAGGGATCCAGACTTAAGGATGTTACTGGTCAAACCAGATGCCAGGCCTCTCTACTTCCTCCCAGGCCAAATGGAAGCTAAAATCTAAATGTACCTCCACCTATTCAGAAGTACTGGATTGGCGGGTCTTCACCTCTTCTCTCATGCAGGCCTTTATGGTCCTTTAGCCTCAGCCACCTCCTCCCTGCCTCTTCTGAGCACTAGGCCTGCCTCAGCTTCTTCCCTCCCATCCGCGACCCCTCAAGTCAAAGAAGAACATGATTCTTCCTTCTCATCCTCAGAGTCCATTTTTTGTTTCCTGGATTGCCCCCCCCCCTAGGAATATTACACTCCTGATGAGGAATCTGCGGAATGGGATTCTCCCTCTGAGGACGTTACTTTTGGTGAAACCATCACCAAGATGGATTAGTTTAAATGGGATGTGTCCCAAATGAGACTCCCAAAAAAGGTGCTTTGAGCTGCTGCAACTAGAATCCCCCTCCCCTTCAGCAGTTCCTCTTGTTCTGCCTGCTTACTTGGATGCCTTCCACGCTGCTTACAAAGCCCCTGACTCCCAGCCTCTGGCCTTTAAACGTCCTGTCTGCTTCTGTTAAGGACTAGAGGACCAAAAATTCCTGGTCAAAGCACCCTTGGCAGACCCAGCTGTTGCCACAGCTGCAGATAAGCAATCTAGACTGCTGCTCTCTCCCTCCCTACTGCCCACTGACAAAAGACATAAAGTACATTGATAGGATGGGGGAGAAGGTATAGACTTCAACTTTGGCTTTCAGAGCCATAACTTATCAGACCCACATGACCAAGTATGCAGTAGACTTTCTTTCAGGCCTCCTCCATACTAGCATCCTTGCCTGACAAGCCCCATCAAGATGGACATCTCGGCCAAACTTTCCTTGGCACAACAGGTAGCCAGGCATTCCATCAGATGCCGCTGTGGTGCTGCAGAAGCATCCGCCAGGTTTGCAGCATCTGCTCAGCCCTCAGGAGGAACTCCTGGCTAAGACTCCAGAACCTATGAGGATTTCAAGTCTAAGATCTTGGATGCCCTTCTGGCCCACAAAGTGCTTTTCAACAAATCTGCTGACCTTTTCAAAAATCTACAAGAAAAAAATCAAAGAACTCCAGCACATCAAGCACCTGCTGGTGTCAACCATCCCAAAGTATTATAGAAACTACACTGCTAAGGCCACCTTTGTGAGACATGCTCCTCAGCCCTCCTCCTCTTCCAGGTCCAGGAGAGGGGTTAGAAGACCTACCAACTCCAGATACTCTGCTCCACCTCAACCAAGACGGCCCTTTCAGGACAGAGGAGGTGCCAGTAATGCGTGACTGCCTTGCCCCACCTTCTGCTTTCAGCCCGCCTTTCCCACAGTCTTCCCTTTTGGCAATCCACTTCAGACCAATGGGTCTTAAACTTTTTTCAAAAAGGGTACTTATCCTGGAAAGAGAAGCCACCCAGAAGAGGCATTCCTCTTGTCCCCAAAAACCAGGCCCATCTCATGCCACAAGTTCGGGCAGACCTTTTAAAACTAGGCACCATAGAACCTGTCCCTCCAGGATGGGAAGGGGTTTTACTCCCACCTCTTCTGGCTCCCAGAAAAGACGTCCCCTAGAGACCCATCTTAGACCTGTCCTTCCTAAACCTTCATCTTGAGGTACCAGCTTTCAAAATGCTCTCTTCCCACTCTGCTGCCCCTCATTACAGCCAAGGCCCTCATGGCCACCCTGGACCTAAAGTAGGCCTTACCTGCACATACCCATCCGGAATTACCACAGACAATTCCTGCATTTCTCTGGACCTGCCTCTCATTTCCAATTTACTGTGTTACACTTTGGTTTATCCACCCCCCCCCCCCCCCCCCAAAGTCTTTACAAAGTGCCTAGCTCCAGCCATTGCATTCTGCAGAACTCAAGGTTTACAGATTTACCCTTATCTGGTATCTGGATGATATTCTGATACTGGCAGCGTCCATGGGATGCTTTATTGAAGCATCTGCATTTCACTGTCCCTTCTACAGAACCTAGGATTCACTATCAATCTCCCCAAATCCTCTCTGATCCTAAGCCAGAACAAAATTTTCCTAGGCTGCAGAATCAGAACAGACAAAGGCCTTTCTACCTCGGGACAAGGTTCGTTCTTTGACTTCCCACTTCCAGAAAGCTCTACTATCTCAAAAGGTGACTGCAAGGCAATTTCTTCTTCTCCTGAGATTAATGGCAGCAATCAACTCCAAGCTACCACTGGCAAGAATGCACATGTGCAAGTTAGTGGTTCCTGAAGAACACCTAGTCCCAACACCTTTGTTTCCTAGAGCAGGGCATCCCCCTCCTTCCCTGTCAAAGCAGAAATCAGCTGGTGGATCCAGCAAGTGCGGCTGAACCTAGGGCTCCCACTACAACCACTCACCCCAGCCCAAGTAATGCATAGAGATGCCTCAGATTCAGGTTTGGGAGCAACTCTGGCCTTTTACAGGATTCAGGAAAAATGGCATCCCTCTCTTCTGGCCAAACACATCAGTATCGGGGAAATTACAGCAGTCTTAGCTGTCAAGACAGTCACTCTTCTTCTGGTTTCAGGGGTGCTCCAGATTGTCACAGACAACACTACGGGTGATGTTGTACCTCAACAAACTGGGAGCAACAAAGGCCTGTCAGCTGTGCAGATTATTCCTGCTATATGGGACTTAGCCTCTCATCTCAACTTAGTCCTGCAAGCGGCCTACATCCCCTCACAGGACAACCACCAAGAATATCTCTTTAGCAGGACCTGCTCACCTCGGCACGAATGGATGCTAAGCAGGGAGATATTAGACCTATTCCACTGGCGGGGTGCTCCACAAATAGACCTGTTTGCCTCCCCCCAGAACAAGCAACTGCAGAACTTCTGCTCAAAAACCCACTCCCTCTAGCATGTAGAGGGGATGCTTTGAGCTTCCCCTGGGAGGGGGAGTTCCTTTATGCCCCTCCCACCATTCACACTGATTCAGAAAGTCCTGAAAATTCAGAAGGACAAACCAAAGATCTTGTTAGGGACTCCCTACTGGCCAAGGCAGCACTGGTTCTCCCTACTTCACAAACTAGCTAAGTTACCCTACAAGGTGGACGTACTGATACAAGACAAAGGAACTCTCCTACACCCACACTTAGATGTCTCTGACTCTGTGGGTAATAAACTTTTGATCCCTTTCAGACACCACTATTCAGTGGATGTGCTTTCAGTCCTAATGGAGGCAAGGAAACCTACCACCAGAAAATCTTACCTCTCTAAGTGGGAAAGATTTGCAAAATGGTGTCTGAACAAAGGAAAGGGACCCCAGCTCTGTTGAGGTTCCCCTGGTTCTAAACTACCTGTGTCAATTAAGAGTGTGCTTTCTTTTGCTTGTGTAAAAGTACACCTCTGCTATATCAGCTTGCTTGCTTCCCCTGGATCCCACCTTGGTTGCCAGGCTCAATGTAAAGCCCTTCTTTAAGGGGGGTCTTGTACATGAGACCACCTAGGAAACCTATCCCCCCGCCTTACGACCTTAACTACATGTTAGAGAAATTAACCCAGCACCAATTTGAACCCACTGGGGATTTTTCCTTAGATGTGCACATGGAAGACTGTCCTACTAGTGGCCATCACATCAGCCAGCAAAGTATCAGAATTGCATGCCTTAAAGGCCTGTCCCCCTACAGTCTTCACAAAGTGTGTCCCTGCAAACCAGCCCCTCCTTTATGCCCAAGGTGGTCAATTACCTCTCAACCAATCCATTCATCTACCCATGTTCTTTCCCCTTTGTTAAAGGCTGAGGGGGAGGATACTGCACTCCCTGGTTATGCACAGACAACTTGGGTTTTTACCTAGACAAGACCAAAACCATCCGGAAGACTAACCAGCTTTGCCTCCTTCCACCCCAGAGCCTTGGGCAAGGCACTCTGCAAGCAAACCATCGCATACTGGATCAGGAAACAATTTGCTTCTGCTACTCACGATGGAAGGGAACCCCCAGGGGGAATCTGCCAGTTCTGCTAGAGCTATGGCCACCTCTAGGGCCTTCATGAAGGGCCTAGACAGCATCCTTTTTGGAAGCAGCCACTTGGGTCACTGTCCAGTTTCACCAAGCATTACAAACTGGACCAAGTTTCCAGAGCTAGGACAGGATTCACCAGGGTAATCCTGTAGGGTCTGGTAGAACCCTCTTCATCTCCCTCTTCATCTATCACCTCCGTCTCATCCGCATACGTTGTGGTTTGCTCCCACACCTAGAATACTGCAACATAGGAATAGAAGGACACAGTAGTTGTGTAAAATCTTACCATAACCATAGATGTCCTTCTCTTCCATGTTGTAGTATTCCTTCCTGCCCACCAATCCCCCCAGATCCTTTTCCTTACCCTGTACTACCTCCATTACAGTAGGTCTGCAAGTCACACACCTGGAAACTGGCATTTTTCCTGCTTTCTGCCTGCTGGCCTTCAATTTCGTGCAGATGTCACATTTAATGCCCCTGGTTTGTGACCCCTACGTGTGACATCCCAAGCACACTGCAACAACCAAGCTGAAGATTTTATATAGCAGCTGACTTGCGAGTTGCCCGAGGGCATGAAATCCCACACCTAGAGTACTGCAACATGGAAGAGTACATCTGTGGTTATAGTAAGATTTTACACAACTGTTCGTTCTTGAACAGCCATGGATGAAATTTTGCTGTGGTGTAATTTATGCACATTTAATTTCAACATTTGACAGGGTCATACACAAAACACTGATCAGTAAATTAAAACTAGGTATTGATGCAGTCTTGATAAGATGTATAACTGCATGGCTTACAAATAGGACATGGTAAATATACAGTAATTGGATAGGTGAAATTCCTGGTTAGTCAAGGTGTTCCACAGGGCTTTGTCCTAAGCCCTTTATTTTGCATCTTTCAGACCTAACATTTTCATCCGATGTGTTCTGTAGTCTATCTGCAGATGACCTGAAATTGGGTAAACTGATTTACATTTATTATAGATAAAGCATGTCTGCAAAAGAATGACTAAATTTACCATTTGGGCACAGGAAAATAGGATGATAAATGCATTAAAACTAAGCATATGAGGTTTGGGAGACATAAATTGAAAGGAATGTTTAATACAGCACACAGTGAAAAACTGTAGATTAATTTAAGGACCTGGATATATGGTAGATCAGCTTTGCGTTTTTCTAATATCAACAAATTGGTTAATGGTTATAGAGCTGTCTGTTGTGTAAACAGATTTATAAAATCAAGGAAATCAGAAATGAAGTCATTGTTATTACATTAGATTCATAGGTGGGTACTAGGCTATCTGCCCGAAGGCATTTATAAGCATAGCCAGAATGTGTTGGCTTTCGCCGCCCCCTTAGGTTAGTTCCCTGTGCCTCTGTCCAGCAGAGCCACTGAAGTGATCCCTGAGATAAACTTTGTTTCCCATCCACTCGTCAAGGTTTCTTTTGAAGAGTGTTAGCGGGGAGCTCTGCCTAATGTAGATTGAGATCTTGTTCCAAAGCATGGGAAGTCTCGGACAGAAATCTCCCTCCTGCACGTCCTATTTATTGTGGTGAGGTTTAGATCCCTAGAGCATGTTGCTGGAGGGGATAAGGTTTTCTTTAGGTGGAGCATGTCCATCAATTCTGGGTTGGACATGGCCTTGTATGTCAGGCAGAGATCACATCTGAGTAGGTGGTATGCAACAGAGTACAACTGAAGTTTCTTCAGTCGAGCTGCATAGGGCATCTGTTTGAGGCCGTTGATCCTCGTGGTGAGGTACTTCTGTGGTCCTTCCAGCTGTTGCAGGTGTCTTGTAAGGTACATCCTAAATGGGGCGATGTTCATTGTGTTACCCTGCTGCAGTCATCACACTTGGGTTATCCCGTCGTCAGGCGGTCCCGCAGTCGGCCGGAATTCCAAAGTCTTGGTCCGGCATCTGTTGCTGTTTCTTCTTCCCTGACGTCAGTGCGCCAGGGGTATATATAATGCATCCGACACCATTTTCTTCAGTCTTTCTTGCCGCGTGGTGCCCGAAGCAGAAGCAGTTCGCAAGTGCCGGTTGGCCGACTCCTGAGATTTTCTAAGTCTAATTTCAGATCCGAAGTCTTCAATAAAGCTAAGTACCCCGTTGGGGAAACTTTTCTTGCTTCAGACCGATGTCAGAAAAAGTTAACAATTGTATTTCTTGTGGGAAGCAAATACCTCATAAGGATTTTCACTCTTACTGCATACCTTGCCTAGGCCCAGACCACGACGTCACTGGTTGTCATTTTTGTGCTAGGTTTAAGAAGCATACTATAAAAAGACGCTTTGATTTCACACGACACTACGGTAGAAAATTTAACTACACAATGCCGTCGGAGCAACTGACTACCGGCGCGCACAAAAACCGCAAAGATAAGGACAGGCAGCCTAGGCCCAAGCCAGACTCCGAGGCCTCGGCTGGACCGGTCTCCGGTTCACTGGTCTTCAGTGAGACTCCCGACGCAGTCCCTGACTACCACAGATTTGGAACCCGAGACCGCTTCGAAGCCTTTGGCGGACAGCGCTTGGCAGACGCAGCCATTTTGTTCATCCCCATGCCTAAGAAACAGATGCTTAAAATGGCTGAAGATTTGATCTCTTTAATCAGGAGTTACCAACCCCCACCCGACAAAAGGCCTACACGAGAGGAAGATTATGCCTCCTCTGATCAAGTGTCTATTTCCTCAGGCTCCTCTGAGGACCAAGATTACTCCTCCTCCCCTTATGAAGATTCTGATGCTGAGAATTCTATTCGCTCAGCTTCTCCTCCTGAAGACTACTTCTTTGGGGAAACTTTACACACTATGAGGGAACATTTTCACTGGGAAGGTCAGGACTACTTTGACTCAAAGAAAAGGCTCAGAGATTCTTTTACTCCCCCAGCACAGACCACTTGCTATCCCCCCAGTTTGACATTGTGGATGATGTTTACTTAGAATCTAGTTTGAACCCAGATTCTCTGCCTCCTGCTCCAGCCAAACCAGACAGATACTGTAGAGTGCCTGATTCCCACAAATTCCTTTATAAAAGCCCTGTTGCTGATCCAGAGACCATCTCCCAGGGTCCCAAAGGGGCTAAGGCTTCTATGGCAAAAAATCCTGTACCCTCTGAAAGGGACTCCAGAGCACTAGACAGGTGGGGGAAAAAAGGTTTACACCTCAGCCACTCTAGCTATGAGAGCACTAAATTGCCAATTTCACGTGCTAAAATATCAGCAATTTCTTGTCTCAGCTAAAACAAAAAATGAGCACTCCCTCAACAGCCTGAATTGAAAGAAACGCAGGATCTCTTGCATGCAGCTGAACAGGTGGGCAAACATACTTTACGATGTGGTTTTGATTCTTTGGAGGCTTCCTGCAGAGCAGCTGTCACTGGGTCTGTTATACGTAGACATGCTTGGTTAAAGGAACACTCTGCCTGATCATGTTAAAGCAAAGCTTGTAGATGCTCCCTTACAGCAGGATGTTCTATTTGGAGTTAAGGCAGAAGAAGTCTTAAAGAAAATGAAGGATAAGGCAAAAATCTATGCACACAGTCAAAGATTTTCTACAGGTACAGCCCCCTCGCTTCAGCAGAAATTGGCCAACTAAAAATTGGTCCTTTCCAGCTAGTGACAGACCACAGAGGGGTAAATACAGACGTCCAAGAGGCAGAGGACAACTACAAGCCCAATACAAACCTCGACAATGGGGCACTGCAACACAGAAGGGAGGAGAAGACAGGCCCCAATCTACCAGAAGGCAAACTCAATGACTTGCACCTCATCTGGCCAAGCAACACTCTCTTGGCAGCTCCCTTGGGAGGAAAACTCGGACTTTTTCAGACAACTGGCACGTTGTCACAAAGGACAAATGGGTCCTAGACATAATTTCACGAGGATACAGATTCCATTTCCACACCTTGCCAATGAAGAGGAATGCCAAACCTGCCACAAAATCAATGGGCAGAGGCACAAAAACAAATTACAGCTCTCATGGATATGAGAGCCATTCAACTGGTACCTACATGAGAGCAAGGCCAAGGATTTTACTCTACTCTTTCTAGTCCCCAGAAAGGACAATGCCTGGAGACCAATTCTGGACCTTTCAATTCTAAACTCCTTACAAGTACCCAAATTCAAGATGCTAACTCTACAGCAGCTTCTTCCCATGTTGGGCCAAGAAAGCATGGCTAGTAACGTTGGACCTCAAGGAGGCATACCTGCATGTCCCTATCAGACAAAGTTGCAGAAAACTCCGTTTCATTGCAGGTTCAACCCATTACCATTTCTCTGCACTGCCCTTTGGCTTATCTACTGCGCCCAGGGTCTTCACAAAATGCCTGGTACCAGTAATTGCATACTGCAGACAAAGGAATTCAAATATACCCATACCTGGACGACTGCCTCATCCAAGCAGAAAGCAAGGACATCCTCTTACAACATATGACTTTTGTAAAACATCTAAGATGTTCGTGTTTCACTGTTGCAGTCATGACTGTAGGGTTCTCCCCTGCCGGCAGGCAGTCCTCTGTCGGCCAGAATCCCAAAGTCTGGGTCTGGCGTCGGCTGGTCAGCCATGCTCCCTGATGTCAGAGCGCCAGGAGTACAAAGCTGACAGCCGACGCCATGTTCTCCAGTCTTTCTTGCTGTGCGGTGATAGCAGTTCGCAAGTGCCGGTCGGCTGACTCCTGACAATTTTTTCTAAACGTACTTCAGTCCGAAGACTGACTTCTACTCAAAGCTAAGTACCCCGTTGGGGAAACTTTTTTCTTGCTCCAGTCCGATGTCAGAAAAAGTTAATTGTATTTCATGTGGGAAGCAAATACCTCATAAGGGTTTTCATTCTTACTGTATTCCTTGCTTAGGCCCTGACCACGACGTAGCTAGTTGTCGGTTTTGTGCGAGATTCAATCAACGTACTATTAAGCGAAGGTACGGTTTTGCTTTTCATTACTTTGGTAGGCGCTTTAACTACAAAATGTCGTTGGATATGGTTCCGGCTACCGGAGTTCACAAACGTCGCAAGGATAAAGACAGGCCTCCGAGGTCCAAATCTAATAGCGCACAAGCGGAGCCAGCTTCAGGTTCGGCTGTCAGTGAGGTGCTTTTGCAGCCCCTGTCGTCGGCCATTTCAGAACCGATGGCCAAAACGGACTCATGAGGAGCCAACCAGGCCTTTAAATAATTCTATTGCAGGACCTTCGGACAATGCTCCTTCGGATGGGTCCGGAGCCGCTATGCAGGCACTGGCTTCCGAAGGGGTTTTCAGGCCTACTCAACCTCTAATAAAGGCAAAGCCAAAGGCAAAGACTCCTTCTAAATCAAAGACTGCAACACAGGCCTCTTCTGAACCGGCTCCCAAGTCACAGAAACAGTTACTCAAGATGGCGGAGGATTTACTTACTATGATTAGGGGTTCACATCCCCCTCCAGATAAAAGGCCAAGGCAGGATGTTTATTATGATTCCTCTGATCAGGCTTCTGTTTCTTCAGTTTCTTCTTCTGACCAGGAATATTCTTTCCCTCCTTATGAGGATTCTGATGCTGAGGAATCCATTCCTTCAGCTTCTCCCCCTGAGGATTTCTCTTTTGGGGAAACTTTACATGAAATGAGGGAACATTTCCACTGGGAAGGACAGGAGTATTCGGAATCTAAGAAAAGACTGAGGGAATTTCTTCTTCTTCCCCAACATAGACCCCTGGCTATTCCTCCTGTTTTGGATATTGTGGATGATGCCTTTTCGGAGGCTAATTTAACCCCTGACTCTTTTCCTCCTGCTCCTGTTAAGCCTGATAAATATTACAGGGTTCCTGATTCCCACCAGTTTTTATACAAGAACCCTTCTGCTGACCCTGAAACCATTTCTCAGGGTCCTAAGGGAGTTAAGGCCGCTTCTGCCAAAAATCCCATTCCTACTGAAAAGGATTCTCGATCCTTTGAAAGATGGGGCAAAAAGGTGTACACTTCTGCTACTTTGTCCATTAGGGCTTTAAACTGTCAGTTTCATATGCTGAAATAACAGCAATTTCTCTTGTCTGTTTTAAAACAAAAGCTTACTTCCATTTCTGCCTGTGCAGATAAGGAATTACATGACTTATTGCATGCCACTGAACAAGTTGGGATGCATGGTTTACACTGTGGATTTGATGCTTTGGAGGCTTCTTGTAGGGCTGCTGCCTCCGGTACAGTCATTAGAAGGCATGCATGGCTAAAGGAACAAAATTTGCCTGAACAAGTAAAGGCTAAATTATTGGATGCTCTTGTTCAGCATAATGTTTTGTTTGGATCAAAAGCTGAAGAGGTGATTAAAAAGATGGAGGATAAGGCGAAATCCATGCAAACAGTTAAAAATTTCTTACAAGTACAGCCACCTAGATTTAGCAGGAATTGGCCTTCAAAAAATTGGTCCTTTCCCACTTCAGACAGGCCTCAGAGGGGTAGATATAGACGCTCCAGAGGAAGGCCTCAAACACAAGCTTCTTATAGACCAAGACAGTGGACTGCTTCCACCTCTAGGGGAGGAGAGGACAGGTCACAAACTCAAAGGAAACAAACTGAATGACTCCCTCTGTTGGGCTACAGGAACTTTTTGCCTGGAAGCCCCTCTCGGAGGAAAACACTCTTTTTTTTTATCAAAATTGGACTCAAATAACCCAAGACAAGTGGGTTTTGGATGTGGTTTTAAGAGGTTACAAATTCCATCTTCATACCTTGCCAAGGCCAAGCGGATGGCCAGACCTTCCAAAACATCAATGGACGGAGGCCTTAAACCAGGTGGAAGCTCTTTTGGCTATGAATGCTATAGAACTGGTTCCACTTTCAGAGATGGGGAAAAGGTTTTTACTCTAGGCTCTTTCTAGTCCCCAGGAAGCTAAACTCATGGAGACCCATTCTGGATCTGTCGGTCTTGAACACCTTTCTAGAGATTCCAAAATTCAAGATGCTTACTCTACAGCAGCTACTTCCAATGCTGTCCAAAGATGCATGGATGGTAACTTTGGATTTAAAGGAGGCATATTTACACATTCCCATCAGGCAGGATCGCAGGAAATACCTCAGGTTCAAGGACGGATCGAGGCAATTTCAATTCTCTGCGCTGCCCTTTGGATTGTCTGCTGCGCCCAGGGTCTTCACCAAATGCCTGGCTCCAGTAGTAGCTTATTGCAGACTCAAGGGAATTCAAATTTACCCTTATCTGGATGACTGTCTTATTCAGGCAGACAGCAAGGATGTTTTACTCCAGCATCTAGAATTTGTTCAGAATCTTCTCAAGTTCCTGGGATTCACTGTAAACATAGTCAAATTTGGCACCCTCACAACAGATAACTTTTCTGGGTGCTTTTCTAAACACAACCCAGATGGCATTTCTGACATCCGAAAAACAATTACAGCTGGCTTCAACTTTCAAAACCTTGGCAACTTTAACTCAACTATCTGCAAGAAAATTCCTACAGGCTTTGGGTTACATGGCCTCCTGCATCCTTCTCGTACCATATGCAAGACTACACATGAGGAAAATACAGCGGTACCTAAAAAGTGTATGGTCTCAGCATTGCCACAGTTTAGACATACTGATCTCTCTCCTTCCTTGCCTTCAAAAGGAATTTCTTTGGTGGTCCAGGGCATGTGCTCTAAACAAAGGGAAACCCTTCCGTCTGCCTCCTGCCACTCAGATTCTAACCACGGACGCCTCGGATTATGCCTGGGGAGCCCATTTTCAGGGCAACTGTCTGCAGGGCCTTTGGACAAAGGATCAGAAGCACCTGCATATCAATTTAAAGGAAATGTTAGCCGTTCAGAAGGCTCTATTGGCCTTCAGTAATCTTTTACAACCAGGACAACTACTAATACGGACAGACAACACCACAGTTATGTGGTGCATAAACAAGCAAGGGGGATCTCATTCCTACCCCCTTTGCAGACTAGCCATGGATCTATGGAACACAGCTCTTGCTTGCAGTCTGGATCTTCAAGCTCAGTTTCTGCCAGGGAAACTAAATTTCCTTGCCGACAGTCTGAGCAGAAACCTTTCGGATCCACACGAGTGGATGCTGGACACCAAAATATTCAGGATGATAACAGCAGTCTGGGGATGTCCTCACATAGACCTCTTTGCATCCCATCTCAATCATCAACTACAGAATTTTTGCACCAGGTCTTTCCAGAGAAGCTTGGAAAGTGGATGCCCTGTCATTCAGTTGGAGGAACCTCTCGGGTGATGCCTTTCCGCCTCTTCCTCTTCTTCCACAGGTCTTATTGAAGATAAAACAGGACAAGCCCAAGATGATGATCTTGCTGGCTCCAAATTGGCCTCTGCAGTTTTGGTATCCAACTCTAAAAAAAAAAAAAAAACAAAAACCTATGTCTGGAGCCCCTTTGGGTTTTACCTCGGTCTCCGAACCTTCTGTCCCAACATCAGGGTCAGGTTCTACACTCATGTCAACTCTCAACCTGGCGGCCTGGTTAATCCAGGGTCTTTGATTTCTTCTTTCCTACCCAAGCAGGTTATGGATGTCCTTTTAGAAGCCAGTTGTTCTAGCACTAGAAAATCTTATGCAGGAAAATGGAAAAGATTTTGTTCCTGGATGCAGGCTCAGGATTCTGATCCTCTTCTTCCTAACATTGCCTTAATTTTACTTTACTTGACAGATCTCTTACATAAGGGTCTCTTTCTCTTCCATTAAGTTACATGCCTCTGCTATTTCTGCTCATTATAATACAGACCCTCCCATCTTTTCCCACCAGCTCATGAGACAGTTTCTCAGAGGAGCTAAGAACTTAAGACCTCCTAGATCTCCTCCCATTCCTGCTTGGGATCTCAACTATGTTTTGGAAAAACTAACCTTGCCTCCTTTTGAGCCTGCTGCTGCTTCTGACATCAAGTTTTTATCTTGGAAGACAGTTATCTTGTTAGCCCTAACCTCTGCCAGGAGAGTTTCAGAGTTACAAGCTCTTATGGCTGTGGAAACTTATATTATTTTTCATCAAGACAGGGTATCGTTGAGGACTAATCCTACCTTCATGCCTAAGGTGGTTTCCAAAGTGGCTTTAAATCAAACTATCCACTTGCCAACCTTTTTCCCCACTCCTCAAAATAAAGGGGAAAGGATCTTACATTCCTTGGATGTACACAGACAACTACGTTTTTACCTGGACAGAACCAAGCACATCAAAATCAGAACAGTTGTTTGTTTCTTATGCTTCAAGTTCAAGGTAAAGCCATTTCAAAACAGACCATTTCTAAATGGATTGCTCATGGAATCAGATTTTATTCACACCATGGAAAGCGAATCCCTGGAAGTATACGGACTCATTCCACCAGAGCGGCTGCCACTTCTACGGCCTTCCTCAGGGGAGTTCCTACCAAAGACATTTTGGAAGCTGCAACTTGGAGTTCAGTGCATACTTTTTCTAAGCACTACAATCTACCTCTCTACTCTAAGTCTAGGGCAGGCTTTGCCTCTGCAGTGTTGCAGGGCCTTCTAGCCGCCCCTTCTTTATGACCACCTCCCTTTATTTCACCTTTGGGATTCTACCCTACAGTCATGACTGCAACAGTGAAACACGATGAACATAGTACAGTTGTGTACACCTACCATAAATGTAGATGTTGGTGTCTTCACTGTTGCAGTCTGGGTTTCCCTCCCTCCTGTCCCCTCTTATTTTTACTTTTGTGTAGTTCCTTTTTTCACCATTCTTCTGAGGTGTATTTGCAAAGGTTATGGGACCTTTTTCATTTTGGGACTCCTGACATCTGGGGCAAGAAAAACTGGAAGATGGCGTTGGCTGTCAGCTTTTTACTCCTGGCGCTCTGACGTCCGGGAGCATGGTTGAACAGCCGACGCCAGACCCAGACTTTGGGATTCTGGCCGACCGAGGGCTGCCTGCCGGCAGGGGAGAACCCTACAGTCATGACTGCAACAGTGAAGACAGTCTAACATCTACATTTATGGTAGGTGTACACAACTGTACTTTTCTTCTGACCAGGAATATTCTTTCCCTCCTTATGAGGATTCTGATGAGGAGGAATCCATTCCTTCAGCTTCTCCCCCTGAGGATTTCTCTTTTGGGGAAACTTTACATGAAATGAGGGAACATTTTCACTGGGAAGGCAGGAGTACTCGGAATCTAAGAAAAGACTTAGGGATTTTCTTCTTCTTCCCCAACATAGACCCTGGCTATCCCTCCTATTTTGGATATTGTGGATGATGCTTTTTCGGAGGCTAACTTAACTCCTGACTCTTCCTCCAGCTCCTGTTATGCCAGACAGATATTATAGGGTTCCTGATTCCCACCAGTTATTATACAAGAATCCTAGTGCTGATCCTGAAACCATTTCTCAGGGCCCTAAGGGGGTTAAGGCCGCTACTGCTAAAAACCCCATTCCCACTGAGAAGGATTCCAGATCTTCAGAAAGATGGGGTAAAAGTGTACACTTCTGCTACTTTATCTATTAGGGCTTTAAACTGTCAATTTCATATGCTGAAATACCAGCAATTTCTTCTGTCTGTTTTGAAACAAAAGCTAACTTCCATTTCCGCCTGTGCAGATAAGGAATTACATGACTTAATGCATGCCACTGAACAAGTTGGGAAGCATGGTTTACACTGTGGATTTGATGCCTTGGAGGCTTCTTGTAGGGCTGCTGCCTCTGGCACAGTCATTAGAAGGCATGCTTGGTTAAAGGAACAAAACTTGCCAGATCAAGTAAAAGCTAAGTTATTGGATGCTCCTGTTCAGCATAATGTTTTGTTTGGATCTAAGGCTGAATAGGTGATAAAGGAGGACAAGGCAAAATCCATGCAAACGGTCAAAGATTTCTTACAAGTACAGCCACCCAGATTTAGTAGGAATTGGCCTACAAAAAATTGGTCCTTTCCCAATTCAGACAGGCCTCAGGGGTAGATACAGACACTCCCGAGGAAGGCCTCAAACGCAAGCCTCTTACAGACCAAGACAGTGGACTGCTTCCACCCCTAGGGGAGGAGAGGACAGGTCGCAAGCTCATAGAAAACAGGCTCAATGACTCCCTCTTGGGCTGCAGGAACTTCTTGCCTGGAAGCCCCTCTCGGAGGAAAACTTTCTCTTTTTCACCTAAATTGGACTCGTATAACCCAAGACAAGTGGGTTCTGGATGTGGTTTTAAGAGGTTACAAATTCCATTTTCATACCCTACCAAGACCAAGTGGATGGCCAGATCTTCCAAAACATCAATGGTTAGAGGCCTTAAACCAGGTGGAAGCTCTCTTGGCAATGAAAGCCATAGAACTGGTTCCACTTTCAGAAATGGGACAAGGTTTTTATTCAAGGCTCTTTCTAGTCCCCAGAAAGCAAAATTCATGGAAACCCATTCTGGATCGGTCAGTCTTGAACACTTTTCTCGAGATACCAAAAATCAAGATGCTTACTCTACAGCAGCTACTTCCAATGCTGACCAAAAATGCATGGATGGTAACTTTGGATTTAAAGGAGGCATATTTACACATTCCCATCAGGCAGGAATGCAGAAATTACCTCAGGTTCAAGGCCGGATCGAGGCACTATCAATTCTCTGCGCTGCCCTTTGGATTGTCCACTGCGCCCAGGGTCTTCACCAAATGCCTGGCTCCAGTAGTAGCTTATTGCAGACTCAAGGGAATTCAAATTTACCCTTATCTGGATGACTGTCTTATTCAGGCAGACAGCAAGGATGTTTTACTCCAGCATCTAGAATTTGTTCAGAATCTTCTCAAGTTCCTGGGATTCACTGTAAACATAGTCAAATTTGACACCCTCACAACAGATAACTTTTCTGGGTGCTTTTCTAAACACAACCCAGATGGCATTTCTGACATACGAAAAACAATTACAGCTGGCTTCAACTTTCAAAACCTTGGCAACATTAACTCTGCTATCTGCAAGGAAATTCCTGCAGGCTTTGGGTTGCATGGCCTCCTGCATCCTTCTCGTACCATATGCAAGACTACATATGAGGAAAATACAGTGGTACCTAAAGTGTATGGTCTCAGCATTGCCACAGTTTAGACATACAGATCACCGTCCTGCCTTGTTATAGGTTCATAGGTTCATACTAGGTTATCTGCCCTAGTGCATTTATAAGCCTAGCCAGAATGTTTGGCTTTCGCCACCCATTTTAAATTTATTTTGCTATGCCCTTTTTCAAGGTTAGTATACTGTGCCTCTGTCTAACAGTGGCACAGAAGTGATACCCGGGGTAAACCTATGATCTCTCATCCACTCTTCAAGATTCCTCTTGAAGAGAGTCAGAGGGACTCTGCCTAACCTGGACTGGGATTTTATTCCAGTGTGAAGGGAGCCTCTGGGTTATGAATCTGTCCCTCCAGCATGTCCTATTTATTTCAGTGCTGAGGTTCAAGTCTCTCGAGCGCGTAGCTCGATGGGATTTGGATTTTCTGAGGTGCAGCATGTCTATTGATTCTGGGTTGGACATGGCTTTATACGTCAGGCACAGATCGCCTCTGAACAGGCGGTATGCCACTGAGTAGAGCTGGAGTTTCTTTAACCGGGCAGCATATGGCATCTGCTTGAGCCCTTTGATCCCCTTGGTGAGGTACTTTTGGGGTCTTTCCAGTTGCTGCAGGTGTCTGGTAAGGTACATCCCAAAAGGGGCATTGTACTCCATTATGGGCCTGATGAGGGATGAGTAAAGAGGCACGATGATCTCCCCTTATCTAGATGTGAATCCCTTCATGATTAGGTGGGCTATATAAAATGTTTTTCTAACCACTTTGGCCACGTGGTTGTCAAATGAAAGATTGCTATCAACTTGGGTCCCCAGGTCCCTAATTTCTTCTTCTGTACTTAATGGATTACCACCTATGTGGTAATTTGTGGGCACTTTGTTTTTGCCAAAGGGTATGACTATACACTTTTTGGCATTGAGCTTGAGGCCATGGCTGTGGCACCAGTTGTCTGTTTCTATGAGGCCCTTTTGTAGGATGCTTGTCGGCTGAAGAGTCTATTATGGCGCCCAGTTTGCAGTCATCTGCGAACTTGTCAGCCACAGTCCTTCCGTGTTGGCCTGTACCTCCGAGAAATATATACCGAACAAGAGGTCCCAGGACTGAGCCTTGTGGGACACCACTTGTAACTGGTTTGGGGTCTGACATGGCTCCAGCAATTCTAACCATGTGGGTTCTGTCCTTGAGCCAGTTTGCAATCCATCTAGTGACATAGGGTTTTATGTTTAAGCTGGTGAGCTTATCTATAATGCCCGAGTGGGGTATTGTATCGAAGGCTTTTGCGAGGTCCAGGTAGGCTGTGTGGACCACCTTCCCCTCGTCAATGGCCTTGGTGACTGTTTCAAAGAAATCAACCAGGTTTGAGGCAGGATCTGCCCTTAAAGCTGAACTGGGTAGGATCCAGTGTCTGTAGGTCCCCAATATCTTTATTTGAGGTCCATGATGATCCTTTCCATAGCTTTGCAGACCAAGCTAGTCAGGCTTATGGGGCGATAGTTTCCAGGATCCGTTGAGGCACCACCTTTATGTAGAGGGACCACTGTTGCTGTACGCCACTCTTTGGGCACATATCCTGTAGTTAGGCTGAGATTGAACAGTAGTTTTATGTTTGGGTTTAGCTCTTCTTGGAGTTCATGTAGGACGCAGCCCAGGACACCATCTGGTCCCATTGATGCTGTGTTTTTTGCTTTGGAGAGGGTGGCTGTTATCTGAGCATCTGAGATGTCAGGGGGGCAGCACTGTGCTGGGATAGATATTTGCCCTTTTGGTGGGGAGGGGGGGAGAAGTTTGCGCTGAACCTGTCAGCTAGGATGTTCTGTGGGTTCAGTGTATTTTTTTGTCATTTTGGACTAATTCTGAGCATATCTGGGAATTACGACCCAGGTTCCTAACATAACTAAAGAAAGCCTTGTGATTATCCTTAGTGTCCTGTGCAATTTTTCTCTCGAAGCTGGCCTTAGACAATTTTATGAGTGCCCGTAGTTTTTTGCTAATACTGATCAGTGTTGCCTTCCCTTTTTGGGATTTTGCTCTCATTTAGTAGTTTCCTCCTTCTATTGTATAGTTTGTTTATGGCTGGGGTCCACCAGACAGGACGTCTGCCTTTGGAGGATTGGGTCTTGGTTTTTTTTGGGATCGCATGATCCATGCATTCCTGAAGGTGTTCATAGAATGTGTGTTTATAAAGGATTCTGCGGTCTGGGCCGTATTTTCCACAGGCCCGGGGGCTTTGAAGGTTTCCCCTCGGTTTTGAGGAGTGTGAAATTTGCTTTAGAGAAGTTTTTCACTGTGGTTTTCTGGGCAGGGGGTGGGGTCGGGATGTGAATATCCAGTGAGATTAGTTTATGGTCTGATCTTACCAGTGAGGGATACACTTCTGGTCTGGAGCATAGAGTCCCCATGTTGGTGATGATCAGGTCCAGTATGTTTCCCCTCTTGTGGGAGTGGTAACAAGTTGTTCCATAGCATTTGAGTTTATAAATTCTAGAAACCTTTGGGCTAGGGTGTTGGAGCTAGAGTAATGCTCCCAGTCTATGTTTGGGTAGTTGAATTCGCCCAATATAATGGTGTTTGGAGACGCCTTCATATTTTCCAGTGTTCTCAGGAAGGCCGAGTGGGGTTCCTGGGTTTGGGAGGGTGGTCTGTAATAGGCTATAAACTGGAAAGTAGTTTTACCCACTGTTAGTTGCACATGGATAGTCTCTGATGCATCGTGCTTTGCCACCAACCTGGAGGTGTGGGTATCTTTGAATATCGATACTCCCCCTCCTTTTGTGGTTCGGTCCAAGTTTTGGGGCCGAAAAGCATGGTATGAGGTATAACCTGGTAGTGCTGGGGTGCTCTCGGGAGCCCTGAACCATGTTTCTGTTACTGCACAGATATCGATGTTCTCCATGCTAAGGAGAGTTTCGAGTGCGTGCATCTTGAGGTTTAGACTTCTGGTGTTGAGTAGCATTGCTCTTAGTTTCTTATCCCTTGTCTTCAAAAGGAATTCCTTTGGTGTTCCAGGGCATGTACTCTAAACAAAGGAAAACCCTTCAGTCTGCCTCCAGCCAGTCTGATACTAACCACGGACGCCTCAGACTATGCATGGGGAGCCCATTTGCAGGGCAACTGTCTGCAGGGCCTTTGGACAAAGGATCAGAAGCACCTGCATATCAATTTAAAGGAAATGTTAGCCATTCAGAACGCTCTATTGGCCTTCAGGAATCTTCTACAACCAGGACAACTACTGATACGGACAGACAACACCACAGTTGTGGTATATAAACAAGCAAGGGGGATCACGTTCCTATCCCCTTTGCAGACTAGCCATGAATCTATGGACCACAGCTCTAGCTTGCAAACTGGACCTTCAAGCTCAGTTTCTACCAGGGGAGCAAATCTTCCTGGCAGACAGTCTGAGCAGAAACCTGTCGGACCCACACGAATGGATGCTGGACACCGAAATATTCAAGATGATTACAGCAGTCTGGGGATGTCCTCACATAGACCTCTTTGCATCCCACCTCAATCAACTACAGATTTTTTGCACCAGGACATTCCACGAACTAGCTTGGAAAGTGGATGCACTATCATTCAGTTGGAGAAACCTCTCTGGGTATGCCTTCCCGCCTCTACCTCTTCTTCCACAGGTGTTATTAAAGATCAAAGAGGACAAGCCCAAGATGATAATTTTGCTGGCCCCAAATTGGCCTTGACAGTTTTGGTACCCAACACTGAAAAACCTTTCTCTGGAGCCCCCTTGGGTTTTACCACAGACTCCGAACCTTCTGTCCCAACACCAGGGTCAGGTTCTGCACTCCCATGTCATAATTCTCAGCCTGGCGGCCTGGTTAATCCAGGGTCTATGATTCATTCTCTCCTACCCAAGCAGGTTATGGATGTCATTTTAGAAGCCAGACGTCCTAGCACTAGAAAATCTTATGCAGGTAAATGGAAAAGATTTTGCTCCTGGATGCAGGCTCAGGATTCGGATCCTCTTATTCCTAACATTCCTCTGATTTTACTTTACCTGACAGACCTCTTTCATAAGGGTGTCTCTTTCTCTTCCATAAAGATGCATGCCTCTGCTATTTCTGCTCATTATAATACAGATCCTCCAATCTTTTCCCACCAGCTCATGAGAGTTTCTCAGAGGAGCTAAGAACTTAAGGCCCCCTAGATCTCCACCCATTCCTGCTTGGGATCTCAACTATGTTTTGGAAAAACTCACCTTACCTCCTTTTGAGCCTGCTGCCACATCTGACATCAAGTTTTTATCTTGGAACACAGCCATCCTGTTAGCTCTGACCTCTGCCAGGAGAGTTTCGGAGTTGCAAGCTCTCATGGCTGTGGAACCTTCTATTATTTTTCATCAAGACAGGCCTACTTTCATACCTAAGGTGGTTTCCAAAGTGGCTTTAAATCAAACTATTCACTTGCCAACTTTTTTCCCCAGTCCTCAAAATAAGGGGGAAAGGATCTTGCATTCCTTGGATGTACACAGACAACTACGTTTTTACCTGGACAGAACCAAGGACATCAGGAAATCAGAACAATTGTTTGTTTCTTGTGCTTAAAGTTCCCAAGGTAAAGCCATTTCAAAACAGACCATTTCTAAATGGATTGCTCATGGAATCAGATTTTGCTATTCACACCATGGAAAGCAACTCCCAGGGAGTATAAGGACTCACTCTACCAGAGCTGCTGCCACTTCAGCTGCCTTCCTCAGGGGAGTTCCTACCAAAGGCATTTTGGAAGCTGCAACTTGGAGTTCAGTGCATACTTTTTCTAAGCACTACAGTCTTACCTCTCTACTCTGTCTAGGGCAGGCTTTGCTTCTGCAGTCTTGCAGGGCCTTTTAGCCGCCCCCTCTACTTTATGACCACCTCCCTTTTATTCTGCTTTGGGATTCAACCCCTACAGTCATGACTGCAACAGTGAAACACGATGAACATAGTACAGTTGTGTACACTTACCATAAATGTTGATGTTCGAGTGTCTTCACTGTTGCAGTCTGGGTTATCCTCCCTCCTGTCCCCTCTTATTTTTTCTTTTGTGTGGTTCCCTTCACCCTTCTGAGGTGTATTTGCAAAGGGTATGGGATCTTACTCATTTTGGAACACCTGACATCTGGGGCAAGAGAAACTGGAGAACATGGCGTCGGCTGTCAGCTTTGTACTCCTGGCGCTCTGACGTCAGGGAGCATGGCTGAGCAGCCAATGCCGGACCCAGACTTTGGGATTCTGGCCGACCGAGGACTGCCTGCCGGCAGGGGGAGAACCCAACAGTCATGACTGCAACAGTGAAGACACTCTAACATCTACATTTATGGTAAGTGTACACAACTGTACATTGCCTGGGGTACACAGTAAACGAAAAATCAAAACTAGTACCCTCACAAAATGACATTCCTGGGTGCCAGCTTGAATACAATGGCCCAGATGGCTTATCTGATGCCAGACAAACTACAACTGACTCAATATTTCAAAACAATGGCAACAAAGACCCTGCAAGAAAAATTCTGCAGCCCTTGGGCTTCATGGCATCTTGCATACTACTACCATTTGCAAAGCTGCGTATGAGGAAATTAGTGGTACCTAAAAAGTGTATGGTCTCAACACAGCCACAGCTTGGACACTATCTCTCATTCCTTGCCTACAACAGGAGTTTCTTTGGTGGTCACAGGCATGTCACCTCAACAAGGGTCAGCCTTTCACCTTGCTCCCAGCCAGGCAAACTATGACAACAGATGCATCGTACTACGTCTGGGGGGCACACATGGCAGGACAGTGCTTTCAAGGCGTATGGACTGCAGATCAAAGAAATCTGCACATAATCAAAGAGATGCTAACTGTACAGAATGCTCTGAGCCTTCAAGAACCTATTGCATCCAGGACAACTTACAATAAGGACGGACAACACCACAGTAATGTGGTACATAAACAAACAAGGGGGTACACACTCCTACCCTCTATGCAGGCAAGGAATGACCTTGTGGAACACGGCACTGGCTTACCAAGTTGTTACAAGCTCAATTCCTACCAGGAAAAAATAACACATTGGCAGACGACCTCAGCAGAAACATGGATCCCCACAAGTGGAAACTGGATCCACAAGTATTTGCAATAACTCAATAATGGGGCCTTCCAGACATAGACCTGTTTGCCAGCCCCCAAAACTATCAGTGTACAAAGTTATGTACAAGGACACTTCACCATCAAGCTTGGAAAGTGGACGCAGTCTCATTCAGTTGAAAAATCCTGACCGTATATGCCTTCCCTCCATTGCCTCTGCTCACAAAGGTGCTTCTGAAAATCAGAAAGGAGAGACCACGACTGATACTCATAGCCCCAGACTGGCCACGCAAGCACTGATACCCACTATTAAGGAATATGGCCCAGGGCCCACCTTGGATTTTGCCACAAATTGCTCATTTGCTCACGCAGCAAAACAATCAGATTCTACACAGCCAGCTCAAAACCTTAAATCTGGCTGCATGGCAAATCAACTAAGCATCCAGCCAGCTCCTCTTTCCCAAGCAGTTATGGATGTTCTTATGGAAGCTAGGAGGCCCAGCACCAGGAAGGCCTACTCGGACAAATGGAAAATATTTTGCGCCTGGAACCAAGCTTAAGGCCAAAACACACTTCAGCCTCACATGCCTCAGATTCTACAGTATTTAACTGAGATGTCGCACAATGGACTTTCTTTTTTTCCATTAAAATCCACGCATCAGCTATTTCAGCCCACTACAACACGGATCCACCCTTATTTTCAGATCCACTTCTAAGGAACTTCTAGTTTCTGGGTACTTTGTTTTTTCCAAAGGGGATGACTATGCACTTTTTGACATTTAGCTTGAGGCCATGATTTTGACACCAGGTATCCGTCTGTCAGACCCTTTTGGAGGATGTCTGTCAGCAGTCTCAGTGAGACCCTTTTGGAGGATGTCTGTCAGCTGGAGTGTCAACTATAGCCCCTAGTTTGCATTAGACTGCGAACTTGGTCAGCCATAGTCCTCCTGTTCTTGCCTGTACCTATGAGAAGTACATGTCGAACAGGAGGGGTCCTTGGACTGAGCCCTGGGCAATGCCACTTGTAACAGATTTAGTCGGACCTAGCTCCCGTAACTTTCACCATTTGGGTTCTGTCTTTGAGCCAGTTGGCAACCCATCCTGTGACGTAGGGGTTTGTTTGGGCTGGTGAGTTTGTCTATAGTACCAGAATGGGGAGTGGTGTCGAAGGCCTTAGCGAGGTCTAGGTAGGCTGTGTACCACCTTTCCCTAGTCTATAGCCTTGGTAACTGTCTCAGTCCACCAGGTTTAGGAGGCATGATCTACCCTTAAAGCTAAACTGGGTAGAGTCCAGTGTTTGGAGGTTCCCACTGTTAGTTCCATGATGATGCGCTCCATAGCCTTGAAGACCAAGCTAGTCCGGATTATAGGGTGATGGTTCCCAGGGTCTGTTGTGGCTCCACCTTTGTGGAGCGGAATAACTGTTGCTGTGCCCCACTCTATGGGCATGTAGCCTGTGGAGAGGCTGAGTTTGAACAGTGTATTTAGGTGAGGGGTAAGTTGGTCTTTGAGCTTGTGTAGGATGCAGCCTGAGACTCCGTCCGGTCCCATTGATGCTGTGTTTTTGGCTTTGGAGAGAGCTGTTTTAACCTGAGTGTCTGATGTCAGGGACCCTGCATTCTTCTGGTATGGTTATGAGCCCTTTTGGGGGTGAAGTTTGCGCTGAACCTGTCTACCAGGATGTTGGCGATATCTGTTGGTTCAGTGTATTTTATGCCATTCTGCACTAAATCCGAGCAGATCTGAGCATTGCCACTTAGATTCTTGACATAGCTAAAGAATGCCTTGTGGTTCTTTGGAGTCCTTGGCAATTTTTCTTTCAAAGCTCGCCTTTGATGATTTTGAGGAATCTTAGTTTCTTGATGATGCTGATCAGGAATATCGTCCCTTAGGATTTTATAGGTTCATAGGTTCATACTAGGCTATCTGCCCTAGGGCATTTATAAGCCTAGCCAGAGTGTGTGTGGCTTCCGCCACCCATTTTAAATTAATTTTGCTATGCCCTTTTTCGAGGTTAGTATACTGTGCCTCTGTCTAACAGTGACACAGAAGTGATACCCGGGGTAAACCTACGATCCCCCATCCACTCATCAAGATTCCTCTTGAAGAGAGTCAATGACGGACTCTGCCTAACCTGGACTGGGATTTTATTCCAGAGTGAAGGGAGCCTCTGGGTTATGAATCTGTCCCTCCAGCATGTCCCATTTATTTCAGTGCTGAGGTTCAAGTCTCTCGAGCACGTAGCCCGATGGGATTTGGATTTTCTGAGGTGCAGCATGTCCATTAATTCTGGATTGGACATGGCTTTATACGTCAGGCACAGATTTTTTCTTTTCTGTACTAGTTTCCTCCTATTGTATAGCTTGTTTAGGGCAGGAGTCCAGCAGACTGGTTTCCTTTTCTTGGAGGAGTGAGTCTTGGTTTTGCTTGGGATGGCATGATCCATGCATTCTTGTAGCTGCCAGTAGAATGCATTAGTAAAGGATTTTGCAGCTTGGACAGTGTTATTCTTCAGCATGTGGGCTTTCAAACTTTCCACCTCTGTCTTAAGTAACGTGAAGTTTGCTTTTGAAAGTTTTTCACTGGTTTTCTTGTCCGGGGGTGGGGGCAGAATATGGATATCTAAAGTGATTTGTTTATGGTCTGATCTAACCAGCGAGGGGTTGATCTCTGGTGTGGAACACTGGTCGCCCATGTTAGTGATGACCAGGTCCAATATGTTGTCACCTATGAGTGTTGACCAGTTTAACCAGGGCGTTTTGAGTTTATAAATTCTAGGAAAAGTTGGGCAAGGGAGTTGGTACTTGAGTAGTTCTCCCTGTTAATGTTTGGGTAATTGAAATCGCCCATTAGGGTGTTTGGTAGGACCTTTGTTTCCCAGTGTTTTCAGAAACGCAGAATGGAGGTCCTGGGACATGGTGGGTGATCTGTAGCAAGCTACAATTTGAATTGCAGTTTTGCCCATTGTTGCAAGTGGATGATCTCTGAAGCATAGTGCTATGCCACTAACCTGGAGGTGTGGGTATCTTTGAATATTGATACGCCCCAGCCTTTTGTATTTCTGTTTGGGTTCTGTGACCAAAATGTATGGTACGAGTTGTAGCCTGGTAGTGCTGGGGTGCTCTGGAGCCTTAAACCAGGATCTGAAGTAGGGACTTAATTTGTCAGCAACCTTTGGGTCTTGGATCCGACTTCGGATCCGAGCCGGCAACTTATTTTACAGCTTATGGATCCAAGCTCCTAGCTCCTCCCCTTACCCATAATCCCCTGCCAACCCTGATTGACCTCAGATCTAGTTTGCCGCTCTTAGAAGAGACAGCTGGATTTCAGAGCTCCTGGCGACTTTCAGATAAGTTTGAGAGAAAACTTAAGACAGAAAATCTTTAAATCTGAAGTAGGCAGACTTCATTCGTCTGCAACCTGTGGGTATCGGATCCGATCTCGGATCCGAGCCGGCAATTCAAAAGCTTAGGCTCCGAGCTCCTAGCTCCTCCCTCTTACCCATAACCCCTTGCCAAGCCCTGACTGACCCCAGATTTCGTTTGCCGCTTTTCAAGAAGCAACGGAATTCTTGAGCTCCTGGCGTGGTTTTGAGATAAGTAGTTTTCTGACAGGAAAATTGTTCAAATTCTCTTTTTTTGTTACAAATATAGTTAGTGTTGTGTGTGGTTAAGGCTTTAGTTAATTTTTCTCGGGTTTTTCGTAGTTTGTTTGTGTGTGTGTGTGTTTAGGCCTTAGGTGTAATGTCCGAAGCCCCTAAGGCTGTCTTTTCGAAATGTACCGAGTGTGGCCATAAGCTGTCCCCAGCAGATGGCCACACTCGGTGCGTTAAATGCTTGGGGGTTGAACACCTGTCTTCTGGTTGTACCATTTGTGCAGGGTTCAACCCCCGGGCTTTAAGGGAACGGAGGTCGGTTAGTGCTGGCGGGTCTTTTACCCCAGATACTGCTTCGCCTCTGCCCTCCAGTCAGCAACTTGTTGCTGTGAGTTCTCCCTCCGGCTGGGACTCAACCTCCCTTAAAATGCCGGAGGAAGGATTCTACTAGGGAGAGACAGGAGAGGCACAGGAGAAGCACCACAAGAGGAGAGCCGGCTTCCAGCTCGGCTCCTCCATCTAAGCGGGCTTCCCTGTGCCTTCTAGCTTTCCTCCTCCTCGGCTCCACTCCCTCGGTTCTCTCCTGGACCCGAGGAGGAGGAGGCTAGCCCTTCCAGGAGGTCACCGAGACGGTTCTCTAGGTCCGCCGGTGGCCTCCTCTAGATCGACCTTTCGATGAGCGAAGCTGATATGGACCGGATGATGAGGAAATTCATCCAGGCCCAAATGCAAATGGGAGTGCTCCTAGCCCCCCCCCAACTGGGAGGGGCTTCGACCCCTTTTTTCGCCCCCGTAGCTCCTTCTCCGACCCATACCACGGGTTCGGAGCTTTCGGCGCCGTGCAGATTTGGATCCGGGGGTGGGTCGGATCCGATTGGTCGGCGCACCTCGGATCCGTCCCATCCCTTGAGTGCTTCGGGTACTTCGGACCCGACCTCTCGGAGCCGAGGCCGAGCCTCGGATCCGAGGGAGCTGGTGTGTCTTCGCTCCGCCCAGGTCGGAGCACACTGGTCTCCCGGATCCGACGGTTCCGCCTCCGACTCCGATCCGTACGTCGGATCCGAGTGGGGGTCGGCTCTCGGGGCTTAGAGAAGCTGGCTCCCACTCGGCTTTCAACGTTATGGAAAGGGCACTGTCGAGGACATCCGGACCCCCGGTCCCTGCCACGGCTCCATCCCGCACTCCATTGCAGTTGGGCCAGGCCCCACCAGCCGGTCCCAGGGACAGCCCGCCTCGATGTCCCAAGTGGTTCCCTTGGAACATCCATCTGCTGAAGAGTACTCCTCGGACAGCCTCCCCGATGAAGTACCTCGAAGCGCAAGTGCAAGAGGAGGCACATGGACTCCCCTGAGTCCGTCACTGAAGACACGGACTTGGATGAAGGGAAGGCTCCCTAGGTCACCCCTGAGGACGTCTCATTTGGAGACATCATGGAGATGTTAAGGATCAGGGGGTGGTCTGCCCCAAGGCTTCTTCGGACGAGTCTGTGTTCTTGGAGGCATTCGAGGCGGGCCCTTCTACCTCTTGGGTGTCCCCTCCTGCTGACCCCTGGTAGATCTTATATCTATCAGGCGTGGAAGGATCCGGACACCATTGAGCCTATCCCAAAACGCCCGGACCGCATTCTTTCTCCTCCATCAGACCGCACCCACTGGAGTAAGGGTCCCCCAGTAGATGCCATGATGATGGCTGCAGCCACGAAGAGGGAATTGGCCCAGGAGAGTTCCTCCGTCCATCCTCCGGGCAAGGAGTCCCGTTCGATGGATCGAATTGGGAAGCGAGTGTTTAGTTCAGCGACCTTCTCCTTGAGAGCGCTGAACTACATGGCACATGTCATTAGGATGCAGCGAGATCTGATTAAAGAGTACGCTGCATCTCCCCGAGTCCATCTCGAGTGAGGATAAGCAGGTTTATTCCACCCGAATGGCCACTCTCAGATCTGTATCCAATACATCTATGTGGCTGCTGTCTCATGCTACTGAGGGAGCCGCTAGAGCCAGCGGAGCAGGCCTTGTCATGAGGCGACAGGCCTGGCTCCGCCATTGTGATTTTGCTGAGCCCTTTAAGGCGACCTTCGCGAATGCCCCTTTCGATGGTTCTGCCTTGTTTGGCAAGACTGTTCGAGACACTAGTCCAGAGCGAAAGGACGGAAGACGCTGTCTGCCGTCGGAGTCCGCTTCTCAGCTCCCCAGAGGTCCTTCTCTAAGAACCAAAAGGGACAGAAGAAGATGTGGTTCCGAAGTCGCAGCAGTCCCAACCTGCTCCGGATAACCAGTCCTTCCGTGGCAGAGGAGGACGGGAGGTCGTCGTGCCAGAGGCAGGGGGCTCCTGGCAATTTTGGGTCCAGAGAACCCTTCTCTGAGACACCCACGCAGCAGCCCTGAAGGGTTGCCCGGCTGTCCGTCTCTGGAGGCAGTCGGGGCGGTTTCGATGCACCTGACTTCTTGGGAGTCCATAACAACAGACAGTTGGGTGCTTGACTCATATCCAGAGGATATTCAATACCCCTAATCAAGATCCCCAAATCTCGCAGCCTCCCAGATGTTCCACCCGACCAAGGAGGCGGCAGCTCAAATCGAGCAGCTGCTAGGAAAAAGAGCCATCCAGCGTCCCCAGATCAAGCCGGATTAGGGTTTTACTCCAGGTTCTTTTGGTGCCAAAGAAGACGGGGACTTAAGACCAATTTTAGACCTTTCCCTGTTGAACCTGTCAGTAACCAAGCAAGAGTTCCGGGTGGTCACCCTGCGATCTATACTCCCCTTTGAGGGAGAACGACTGGATGTGTTCCATAGACCTCAAGGATGCGTACTACCACATTCGGATGGACAGACGATCCAGGAGGTTTCTTCGCTTCCGGCTGGGAGCCAGTCATTATCAGTTCAGGGTCCTGCCCTTTGGTCTCACCTCAGCCCCCAGGGTGTTTACCAAGGTGTTAGCGGTGGTAGCGGCCCACCTGAGGCTCCAGGGATTACAGGTCTTTCCGCACCTGGACGACTGGCTCCTGACTGCATCATCAAGGCATCTTCTGTGCTCAGCCAGGGATTACTTCCTTCAACTAGCACCAAGGCTGGGCATAACGATCAACTGGGAGAAATCTTTCCTGAATCCAACTCAAATTATAGATTTCATAGGAGGAAGACTAGACACCAGATCAATGCGAGCCTTCCTCACCCCAGACCGTATCGTCAGCCTGAGGTGTCATGTGACAGCAATCCTTCAACCTTCACCAACTGCAGCTTCGGTCCTGAGGGCCCTAGGTTCTATGGCGGCAGCTATACCGCTTCTAATTCATGCCCGCCACGCATGCGGGTTCTTCAATGGACCCTTCAAGTTCAGTGGTCTCCTCTTTGTTCGGCTCTAAACGCTCCAATTGCGGTCAGCAGAGCGTGCAGGGACTCCCTTCTGTGGTGGCTTCTTTCTCCGGAGCCCCTAGCAGGAAGACCCTTTTGCTGCATTTCCCGAGCCACAGTGACCACGGACGCTTCTTGCCTCGGGTGGGGGCATTCTGGGAAAGATTGTCCAAGGTACGTGGAATCCCACAGAGACGTCATTGCATATAAATGTCCTGGAAATGAGGGCGGTGCTCCTAGCGTTGCAAGCACTTCACCACGTTCTTCCTACAGGGACTATTGCGATTCAGACAGACAATATGTCCGTAGTCTGGTATATCAACAAGCAGGGAGGAACCAGGTCTTACCCCTTTGTCGAGAGGCCATGAGAGTCTGGGAATGGGCAATTTCCACCAAACGCTTTCTGATAGCAACGCATTCCGGAAAGTCCAACATCCTTGCGGACAAGCTCAGTCGCACCATCCTTTCTCCACACGAGTGGTCCCTCAATCTTCAAGTAGCGAAGAAGATTTTTGCCGCTTGGGGGCAACCCTGTTGCGATCTTTTGCTTCTCCTCAAACGCCAAATGCGACAATTTCTTCGCTCTGCTTCCCCACCAGGAGTTCGAGGGATGCTCTGGTGCATGCTTGGCCTCCCGGTCTCCTTTATGCCTTCCCTCCACTTCCTCTGATGCAGAGGTTTCTGCAGAAAGCCAACAGTTTGGGGAGCAGAATGATTCTCATTGCCCCATTCTGGCCTCGACAACCTTGGTTCCCTTTCGTATGGTCTCACAAAATCAATCCACCATGGATTCTGGATCCACTGGATCTCATCTCTCACCCTCTGGGAATGCCAGTTCCCAATCTGCGTAACCCTGAAGTTGACAGCTTGGCTGGTCCAATTCCAACCTTAATTAGGACTCCCGGTATCTCTTCACCGGTCAAAGCCATTTTGGTGGCTGCTCATAAACCTTCTACCAGACAGGTTTATCGGAGTAAATGGAAGAGGTTCTCTATATGGGCAGGGCAGAGAACGGTGGATCCTTTTTCAGCACCTATCTCTGCGGTGCTAGAATTTCTAACAGACCTCTTTCATCAAGGGGCCAGTTCTTCCACGATTAAAGTACAATTGGCTATATCGCATTATCACATTGGACAGGACACAGCTCCCCTTATGACAGCGAAATTATGCAAATCCTTTCTCAAGGGAGTTTTTTATTAAGGCCTCCAGTCAAGGAGGTTGTACCCTTGGGATTTGTCTTTAGTCCTGCAGGCCCTTACTGCTCCACCCTTCGAGCCTGCAGCTTCTGCTGATTTAAAATTCCTTTCCTGGAAGACTGTCTTTCTGGTAGCTATCACTTCAGCCAGAAGGGTGTCTGAGCTTCAGGCTCTTTGTGTCAAACCGCCTTACCTTTCTTTCTTCCCTGATAGGGTGTGCCTCAGGACCAATCCATCTTTTCTTCGAAGGTCTCTTCTGAATCCAATATTAACCAGTCAATCAATTTGCCTGTCTTTTTCCCAAGTATTCAAACAAAGGGGAATACAAATTGCATTCATTGGATGTTCATAGACAATTACGTTTTTATATTAACAGGACAGCTGGCCACAGGAAATCAGATCAGCTGTTCGTCTCCTTTGCTAAATTTGCTCTGGGTAAAGCAGTGTCTAAAGTCACTCTGTCTAAATGGATTGCTAATTGCATATTGCAGGCATATGACACTTCAGGCAGACCTGCTCCTCAGAGGGTTACGGCTCATTCTACTAGGGCAGTTTCTACGCCAGCCGCCTTTAAGTCCCGTGTTTCGTTGGATGATATCTGCTGCAGCTACTTGGGCCTCGCCTCATACTTTTATTTCTCATTACAAGGTGGATGTTGTTTCTAGAGGAAGAGCATCCTTTGGCTCAGCGGTGCTCGAACATCCTTCCATGACGGCCGCCCAAGATTCAGGTAGCTAGGGACTCTGTCCCACAGGTTGCAGACGAATGAAGTTATGTACTCACCATAACGTTCCATCTGAGTAGGTGACTTCATTCGGATGCAACCATCCCCCCCTCCACCCCCCTGACCTTTTTAGAGCGAGTATTTATGCTGTTTTAGTATACTGTGGTCAGTATTTGAGGCAAACTCAATCTGAGGTCAGTCAGGGCTTGGCAAGGGGTTATGGGTAAGAGGGAGGAGCTAGGAGCTCGGAGCCTAAGCTTTTGAATTGCCGGCTCGGATCCGAGATCGGATCCGATACCCACAGGTTGCATCCGAATGAAGTCACCTACTCAGATGGAACGTTATGGTGAGTACATAACTTCTAATTTCTTAAATAGTGTGTGTGTTTAGGATTCCCTTTTGTTGTTTTTATTCTTTTTTAGTGTATTTCCTCCCCTCGCTGGTTCGTAGAGTGTGTTGCTTGTGTTTTTTGGGACCTGGTGTGTTTGTGTAGATATTTTTTTCTTTGAAAAATGTCGGAGGCCCCAAAGCCCATTTTTTCTAAGTGCACCCAGTGTGGCCATAAGCTTTCACCGGCGGATGGCCACACTTGTGTTCGGTGCCTTGGGGTTGAACACCTGTCCTCAGGGTGTTCCATCTGCGCAGCGTTCACCCCCTTCGGGGGGGGGGGGGGCTCGACACCTTTTTTTTGCCCCGATAGCTCCTTCTCTGACCCGCTTCTTGGGTTCGGAGTGCTCGGAGCCGGGCAGCGTTGGAGCCGGGGGTGGGTCGGCACCGACAGTACTGGGTACTTCGGATCCGATCCTGCCCTCGAGTCTCTCTGGTCCTTCGTCGGATGCGACCTCTTGGAGCTGTGGGCCGAGCTTTGAATCCGAGGGATTCAATGTGAATTCAGCTCCGTCCAGGTGTGAGCACACGGGTCCTTCGGATCTGGTGGCCTCTGCGCCGGTTCCGATCCCTTCATTGGATCAGAGTGGGAGCTGGCTTTTGGATTCCAGGGAGAGAGGCTCCCCCTCGGCCTTCGATGTAGTGGAGAGGGCTCTGTTGAGAGCATCCGGACCCCCGGTCCTTGCATCGGCTCCACCCTGCACTCCCTGTCTGCTGGGCTAGGCTTCCATCACCCAGCCACAGGGACAGCCTGCTTCGATGTCCCAGGTTGTTCCACTGGAACAGGATATTGCTGGTGAGACCTCCTCTGACAGAGGAGACATGTGGACTCGGAGTCCTTAACAGAGGACACTGACTTGGATGAAGGGGAAGGCTCCCCAAGGTCACCCCCCGAGGATGTCTCCTTTGGAGAGATCATGGAAATGCTCCGAATCGGGGGGGGGGGGTCTGCCCCCAAGGCTTCCTCAGAGTCCGTGTTCCTGGAGGCATTCGAAGCAGGCCAGTCTACCTCTTGGGTGTCCCCTCCGGCCGACCCCCTGGTGGACCTCACCACCAGGGCGTGGAAGGAGCCGGACACTGTGGAGCCAGTACCCAAATGCCCGGATAGGATTTTGAGTCCCCCTGCAGACCGGTCCCATTGGAGCAAGGGTCCCCCTGTAGATGCCATGTTGATGGCGGCGGCCACGAAGAGGGAATTAGCTCAGGAGAGCCCCTCGGTGTATCCACCGAGCAAGGAGTCCCACTCGATGGATCGCCTCGGGAGGCGGGTATTTAGTTCAGCGACCTTCTCAGTAAGGTCCCTGAACTACATGGCACATGTCATCAGGATGCAGCGAGATCTTATCAAAGAATACGCTGCCCCCCCCCCCCCCAAGAGTCTGTCGGTGGAGGACAAGCAGTTGTACTCCACTCATATGGCCACTCTAAGATGTGTTTCAAATACTTCTATGCGGCTTTTGTCCCACGCCACAGAGGGAGCTGCTAGAGCCAGCAGAGCGGGTCTAGTCATGAGACGTCAGGCCTGGCTCCGACAGTGCGACTTCGCTGAGCCCTTCAAGGCGTCCTTTGCGAATGCCCCCTTTGGTTCTGCCTCGTTAGGCAAGACCGCTCGCGAGGCACTTGTCCAGAGTGAAAAGGACGGGAAGACGTCTGCCGTCTGAGTCTGCTTCTCTGCCCGCCAGAGGTCCTTCTCCAAGAACCAAAAGGGACAGAAGATGTGGTTCCGGAAATCGCAACATTCCCATCCTGCTCCGGACAACCAGTCCTTCCGTGGCAGAGGAGGACAGGGAGGACGCCGCCCTAGAGGCAGAGGGGCCCCGAGAAATTTTGGGTCCAGAGAAGCCTTCTCTGATCGGCCCACGCAACAGCCCTGAGGGGTTGTCCGACTGCTCCACTCTGGAGGCAGTTGGGGGGCGCTTCTCGAAGCACCTGGCAGCTTGGGAGTCCATTACGTCAGATCGCTGGGTGCCTCGTATCATATCCAGAGGTTACAAAATTCCACTGCACCATGTCCCCAGACTCAAAAACCTCCCTGATGTACCACCCGATCAGAGGGAGGCGGCAGCTGCAGAAATCCAGCAGCTGCTAGAAAAGAGCCATCCAGCCCGTCCCCCCAGATCAACTTGGATTAGGGTTTTACTTCAGGTTCTTTCTGGTGCCAAAAAAGACGGGGGACTTGAGACTGATTCTCGACCTTTCACTCTTGAACCTGTCAGTAACCAAAGAAAAATTCCGGATGGTCACCCTTAAATCCATTCTCCCCGTCTTGCGGGAGAGCGACTGGATGTGCTCAATAGACCTTAAGGATACGTACTACCACATTTTAATGGACAGACGATCCAGGAGGTTTCTCTGCTTCCGGCTGGGAGCCAGTCACTATCAGTTCAGGGTCCTTCCCTTTGGTCTCTCCACAGCCCCCAGGGTGCTTACCAAAGTGTCAGCAGTGATAGCAGCCCACTTGAGACTCCAGGGAATGCAGGTCTTCCTGTACCTGGACGACTGGCTCCTGTCCGCCCCAACAAGGCATTTACTATGCGCAGCCAGGAATCACCTTCTCCGGCTAGCTCCCCATCTAGGCATTACGATCAACCTGGACAAATCCTCCCTTGCTCCAACACAAGTGATAGATTTCATAGGAGCCAAGATAGATATGAGAAGTCTGCAAGCGTTCCTCACTTCGGAGCGACTTCAAAACCTGAGACTTCATGTGCGGGCCATCCCCCAATTAAAAACCCCACCGGCAGAATTGGTCCTGAGGGCTCTAGGCTCCATGGCAGCAGCAATAACTCTTCTTCCATACTGCCTGAATATGAGGGTGCTACAGTGGACCCTTCTAGTCCAATGGTCTTTTCAGTTTCTCCCCCTCAGCCATCCTATCTCACTCAGCATGGCTTGCAGGAGGGCCCTCTTATGGTGGCTCCAGTCCCCGGACCTTCATATGGGACGACCCTTCTGCACGCCACCTCCCCTCGCCACGGTGACCACGGACGCCTCTTGCCTCGGGGTGGGGGGGGGGGCATTGCTCAGGCAGAATGGTCCAAGGCACGTGGAACGACAGATATCTCCTTGCATATCAAAGTTCTGGAGATGAGGGCGGTGCTGTTGGCATTGCAAGCACTTCAGAACCTTCTCCCCATAGGAACTATTGCGATAGACTGACATGTCAGTTGCCTGGTACATCAACAAACAGGGGGGAACCAGGCCCTACCCTCTGTCGAGAGACCATGAGGGTGTGGGAATGGGCGATCTCCACCAACCGCTTCCTTATCGCAATGCACATTCCGGGACGGTCCAATATTCAGGTGGACAAGCTCAGCCGCACTATTCTTTCCCCTTACGAGTGGTCTCTCAATTCCCAGGTAGCGAAGTGGATTTTTGCAGCATGGGGGCAACCCTGCTGCGATCTTTTTGCCACTCCCTCAAACACGAAATGCTCCAGCTTCTTCGCTCTGATTCCCCCCTTTGGGGAAGCCCCGAGAGATGCTCTAGTGCATGCTTGGCCTCCCGGTCTACTTTATGCCTATTCTCCTCTACCCCTGATGCTGAAACTAATACAGAAAGCCTCTCGGTTGGGGAGCAGAATGATCCTCATTGCCCCATTCTGGCCTCGTCAAACTTGGTTCCCTTACCTGTGGTCTCATCTGGTGAATCCTCCCTGGATTCTGGATCCCATTCCGGATCTAATATCCCATCCCTCAGGCCTACCGACCCCGAATCTGGACAACCTGAAGCTGACAGCTTGGCTGCTCCAGTTCCACTCTTAGTCAGGACTCCCGGCATCTCCTCACCAGTTAAAGCCATCTTGGTGGCAGCACATAAGCCTTCCACTAGAAAAGTCTATCGCAGTAAATAGAAGCGTTTCTCCATCTGGGTGGAACACCATAACATCCCTTCACGGCTTCGTTGCCATCCGTATTGGATTTCCTCACCAGTCTTTTTCATCGGGGAGCTAGCTGTTCTACAGTCAAAGTTCAATTAGCAGCCATCTCATGTCCATGTAGGACATGAGTCTGGTCCCTTGATGACTGCGAAATTATGTAAAACCTTCCTGCTCAGGTCTCCTGTCAAGGAAGCGGTACCCCCTTGGGATCTATCATTAGTCCTTCAAGCTTTGACTGCTCCTCCATTTGAACCAGCTGCCTCGGCCGAACTTAAATATCTTTCCTGGAAAACTGCGTTCCTTGTCGCCATCACTTCAGCGAAAAGAGTTTCCGAACTTCAGGCCCTTTGTGCGAAACCTCACTACTTTATTTTTCATCAGGATAGTGTACCTCAGGACCATTCCCTCCTTTCTTCCTAAGGTGGCCTCAGAAACCAATATCAATCAGTCCATTAACCTGCCAGTTTTCTTCCCCAAGTACCAGAATAAAGGAGAATACAAGCTGCATTCCTTAGACGTGCACAGACAACTGCGCTTCTACATTCATAGGACTGCTGGTCACAGACAATCAGATCAGTTGTTCATTTCCTTTGCCAAATTCAATCTGGGTAAAGCTATTTCTAAGGTCACCTTATCACGATGGATTTCAGTGTATTCTTCTGGCCTATGAAACTTCGGGGAGGCCCGCACCTCAGGGAGTACGGGCGCATTCTACTCGCTCCATATCTACTTCTGCTGCCTTTAGATCTAGAGTATCATTGGATTATATTTGCTCTGCAGCCACTTGGGCCTCATCTCATACCTTTATCAACCATTATAAGCTGGATGTTATTTCCAGAGGGAGGGCATCCTTTGGCTCCGCAGTGCTCCGGAACATCCTTCCATGATGGCCGCCCAAGATTCGGGTAGCTGGGGACTCTGTCCCAAAGGTTGCTGACAAATGAAGTCCCTACTTCAGATTAAGAAGTTATGTACTCACCATAACGTTCCATCTGAGTAGGTGACTTCATTTGTCTGCAACCATCCCCCCCTCCTTCCCCCTGGCCTTCAGAAGTCAATTCTTGTATGTCCTTTCTTGGTCCCCTTTGGGACACTTGGTCTGAAATTTGGTATAAGGGCAAACTTGATCTGAGGTCAATCAGGGTTGGCAGGGGATTATGGGTAAGGGGAGGAGCTAGGAGCTCTGATCCATAAGCTCAGATCCATAAGCTGTAAAATAAGTTGCCGGCTCGGATCCAAAGTCGGATCCAAGACCCAAAGGTTGCAGACAAATGAAGTCACCTTCTCAGATGGAACGTTATGGTGAGTACATAACTTCTTATTTCTGTTACTGCACATATATCTATTTTTTCCATACTGAGAAGTGCCTCAAGTGTGTGCATTTTGAGGTTTAGACTTCTGGCATTGAGTAGCATTGCACTCAAGTTTTTTCGTACTTGTGCTATTTATGGCGATGGGTTTGTCTTTTGAGCCTTGCCTAAAAAAGACACTATGGGGGTGGCAAGAGCCTTGGCAAGTATTTGAAAGCCTAAGGGTGATGTGTAAGCAGTCTCTAGCTAAGCCGCGTGGCTTGTCGAGCATGTCTTCCCAGGTGGGCAGACACTGGATCCCCTTTGACACCAGAAACTTAGCCAATTGTTGAAATCGAGAATTTTTTCTTTATAGTGTGGTATCATTCTTGGTGAGGGCAGGATGCTACTCGGGGTCATGGTCATACCGGCCTGGGCTACGTGATCAGAGAGCTCTTCCATGTCTCATGTAGTCCAGGGAGGTACGGCTCAGGTCATTCACACCAACATGGACAGTGACAGTCGTATTTGTACCTGTTCTGGAGTGCCCTTAGTTCCTGTGTTGTGGCAGATCCTGGCATCTGGCAGGCAGCTTAACAGTAACCTTCTCCTTCAGCCTAGTGAGTGGGACATCAGTGTGCCTGATTATAGTCGCCTGTTTACTAGTATGTTGGGTATGTTTTGCCTTAAGGGCTGAGATTGCATGCCACACTGGTTTTGTGAAGTATGTGTTTCATGGTTTGTGTTGGGGGTGGAGGTTGCTTGGATGTTTTCTTTGGAGGTCTCTGGTTTGCAGATTTTTATTTAGAGCCTCCGAGTATGTTTCCATGTATTTGTGTGTGTTGCCGGTGCTGGTTTAATGGGTCTACGTAGATGTTCATCGTGCATACAGCTGCAGTAATCACAGATGGGTTCTCTGCCGTCAGGCGGTCCCTTGGTCTGCCGAATTCCAAAGTCTTGGTCCGGCGTCGGTTGTCGTCGCTTTCTCTACTGCCGTCAGTGAGGCCAGAGTATATAAGACACAGCCGACGCCATGTTCTTCAGTCTTTTTTGCCGCGCGGTGCCCGAAGCAGAAGCAGTTCGCAAGTGCCGGTCGGCCAGCTCCTGAATTACGAATGTTTTGGAATCCGAAGTCTTCATTAAAGCTAAGTACCCCATTGGGGAATCTTTTCTTGCCTCAGACCGATGTCAGAAAAAGTTAATTGTATTTCTTGTGGGAAGCAAATACCGCATAAGGATTTCCATTCCCGCTGCATACCTTGTTTGGGCCCAGACCACGACGTCTCGGGCTGTCGCTTTTGCGCTACCTTCATAAACGCACTATTAAGCGTCGGGCGGAGTTCGCCCAGCACTACTTTGGTAAAGCTTTTGATTATAAAATGTCGTCGGACACTCCAACTACCGTTTTGACCAAAAAACGCAAGGAAAAGGACCGACACGCAAGGTCCGTGGTCCCCGCAGACACCACGCCAAAACAGGCTACACGTGGTCCGGTTCTCAGCGAGACGCCTTTGCAGTCCCTGACTACCGACGACACTTCTTTGGCGGTGTCCTCTGTACCCGAGACCGCTGGGTCCTCGGCCCTTTCCCAGACTACAACTGAAGCCTCTGCTAATGTTGAGCCTACTAATGTGGACAGGTCCACCTCCACCCATGGTGTATTTAGGCCCTCATCTTCTTTTTCAATTAAGGCTTTTACTAAATCCAAAGCAGCCAGGCAGCCCATGAGGCCTGTTGTACAGGGCCCATCTCCAGGTCCCATGCCTAAAAAACAGATGCTTAGAATGGCTGAGGATTTAATTACTCTTTTCAGAGGTTCTCAACCCCCTCCAGACAAGAGACCCAGAGTGGGGGAAGATTCTCCCTCTTCTTATCAGGGATCCATTTTATTAGAACATTCTGATGCAGAGGAACACTCTTATTCTCCCTTTGAGGATTCGGATGCAGAACAGTCCATTCCCTCTGTATCCCCTCCTGAGGATTTTTCCTTTGGGGAAACCTTACACACCTTGAGGGAACACTTCCATTGGGAAGGCCAAGACTTTTCAGATTCCAAGAAAAGACTTAGGGAATTTCTTTTGTTACCTCAACACAGACCTCTGGCTATACCCCCTGTTTTGGACATACTGGATGATGTCTATTCGGAGGCTTGTCTTAACCTGGATTCTCTGCCTCCTGCACCAGTCAAACCTGATAGGTATTAGAGTACCCAGCTCTCACCAATTTCTCTTTAAAAGCCATAATGCTGACCCTGAAACCATTTCACAAGGCCCCAAGGGATTGAAGGCCTCTACTGCCAAAAATCCAATTCCTGCAGAAAGGGAATCAAGATCTTTGGATAGGTGGGGGAAAAAGGTTTATACCTCGGCCACCCTAGCCATGAGGGCTTTAAATTGTCAGTTTCATATGCTTAAATATCCACAGTTCCTGTTATCACAATTGAGGAACAAAATGTCGCAACCTGAACAACAAGATTTAAAGGAGTTACAGGATATGATGCATAGTGCAGAACAAGTGGGTAAACACACCCTACAATGTGGTTATGATGCCCTAGAGGCCTCAAGTAGAGCGGCAGCTACAGGATCAGTCATTCGCAGACATGCCTGGCTTAGGGAACAAAATTTACCTGATCATGTGAAAGCTAAACTTCTAGATGCTCCTTTACAAAAGGATGTGCTGTTTGGTACTAATGCTGAGGAGATACTACGGAAAATGGAAGAAAAAGCCAAATCTATGCAGACTGTCAAAGCTTTCTTACAGGTCCAACCACCATGTTTTAGCAGAAATTGGCCTTCAAAAAACTGGTCCTTTCCAGCCACTGACAAGCCCCAAAGAGGTAGATACAGACACACAAGGGGCAGAGGGCAATCACAAGGATCATATAGAGGCCGACAATGGCAAACTCCAGCACCAAGAGGTGGTGAAGACAGTGCACAACAATACAGGAAACAAACCCAATGACTCCCTCATTTCCATGCCAAGCATGTCTCAGCTGGCAGCACCTTTGGGAGGAAAACTAGCACTATTTGCAAGCAATTGGCATATTGTCACAACAGACAAATGGATCCTGGACATTATAAACGGAGGCTACAAATTTCAATTTCACACTCTTCCAAAAAAGAGGCATGCCAAACCTGCCACAACATCAAAGGGCAGAGGCACAACTGCAAATTTCAAAGCTCATAAGCATGCGAGCTATTCAAGAGGTTCCTACTCACCAACAAGGTCAAGGTTTTTATTCAAGACTTTTCGTGGTACCAAGGAAAGGAACCGACTGGAGACCCTTTTTGGACTTATCCACCCTAAACACATTTCTAATCGTACCAAAATTCAAGATGCTCACATTACAGCAGCTTCTTCCCATGCTGGGCAAGGAGTTCTGGCTGGTAACATTGGACCTCAAGGAGGCATACCTGCATGTCCCAATCAGACAAAGCTGCAGAAGATACCTCAGATTTCTTGCAGGTTCAATCCACTATCAATTCTCTGCATTGCCCTTTGGCTTATCTACTGCGCCCAGAGTATTCACAAAGTGCCTGGCATCAGTGATTGCCTACTGCAGACTTCAAGGGATACAAATTTACCCTTATCTGGACGACTGCCTGATCCAAGCCGACAGCAAGAACATACTTATGGAACATCTGGCATATGTGACACGGTTACTGCTTTCTCTGGGATATACAATCACCAAAAAGAAATCAAGGCTAGCACCATCCCAGAAAATAACTTTCCTGGGTGCCAACTTGGACACACACCCAGATGGCCTACCTTACACCAGAAAAAACAAGGGCAACTATCTCAGTACTTCAAAATCCTAGCAAAAAGTACCAGGCTTACTGCAAGGAAAATCCTGCAGGCTCTGGGATTCATGGCATCTTGCATTCTATTAATCCCATTTGCAAAGCTGCATATGAGGAAACTTCAATGGTACCTAAAAAACCTATGGTCTCAACAGTCACAGTTTGGAAACAATAATACCAATAATTCCATGTTTGCAAAAGGAATTTCTATGGTGGGCCCAAGCATGTCAAGCAAACAAAGGCCTCCCATTCTGCAAGCCTCAAGCAAAACAAGTCATAACCACAGACGCCTCAGATTACGCCTGGGGGGCGCACATGACGAACAGGTGCATTCAGGGCAAATGGTCCCAAAAAGAAAACCACCTTCACATCAATCAAAAAGAAATGCTAGCAGTAATAAATGCAATTACAGCTTTCAAGGACTTCCTGCATCCAGAACAATTACTGATAAGAACAGACAACACCACGGTAATGTGGTACATAAACAAATACGGAGGAACACATTCATACCCCTTGTGCAGACCAGCCATGACTCTTTGGAACTTGGCTCTGGAAAGACAAATCGAACTTCAAGCACAGTACTTGCCAGGAGTGGAAAACACACTGGCAGACAATCTAAGCAGAAAAATGACAGATCCACACGAATGGAAGTTACATCCTCAGGTGTTTGCAGAAATAATCCAAGCATGGGGGAGGCCAGACAGATCTTTTTGCCTCCCACAGGAATCATCAATTGGAAAAGTTTTGTTCAAAGACCTTTCACCCAAAGGCCTGGAGAGTGGACGCCCTTTCATTCAGTTGGACAGCATGGACAGTTTACGCATTCCCACCTCTGCCTCTTCTGCCCAAGGTGCTTTTGAAAGCAAGAACAGACAAACCGAAGATGATACTGATTGCTCCAGATTGGCCGAGGCAACACTGGTACCCACTCCTGAGGAGCCTAACACATACTCCTCCCTGGTCCCTTCCTCTAATGCCTCTTCTGCTGACTCAGCACAGCTACAAAACTCTTCACAGTCAGCTGAAAACACTCAATCTCGCTGCATGGAAAATTCCTTAACACCACAACAGAACCTACTCTCCAAGGAGGTACAGGATGTCATTTTGGAGGCCAGAAGACCAGCTACTAGAAAAGCTTACTCTGCAAAATGGAAGCGGTTTTGCTCTTGGAATGAGAAAAAAGGCCAGGACCATAGAAAACTGAACTTGCCTCAGGTATTACAGTACCTAGCGGAGCTATTGAACAATGGACTTTCTTTTTCTTCCATGAAAGTCCATGCCTCAGCCATCTCTGTAGAATTCAACACGGATCCTCCTTTATTTTCTCACCCACTCTTACGACAGTTCCTCAGAGGGGCTAAGAATATAAGACCACCAAGGAAACAACCAATACCAGCCTGGGATCTTAATTACATACTAGAAAAATTAACATTGCCTCCTTTTGAACCAGCTGCCTCAACAGATTTGCAATATTTGTCCTGGAAGACAGCCTTCCCTCTGGCTATCACTTCAGCTCGTAGGGTTTCTGAACTTCTGGCCCTCATGGCGGTGCAGCCCTTTCTCATTTTCCATCAGGACAGGGTTTCCCTTCATACCAACCCATCATTTATGCCTAAAGTGATATCCAGGGTAGCTTTAAATCAAGCCATATACCTACCCACCTTTTACCCCAATCCTCAAAACAAAGGGGAAAGGCTGCTACACTCAGACATCCATAGGCAGCTTTGTTATTATTTGGACAGAACAAAGTCCTTTAGGAAATCAGAACAACTCTTTGCGTCCTATGCTGTAGGGGCTCAAGGGAAGCCAGTTACAAAACAGTCTATTACAAAGTGGATAGGCCACTGCATACGGTTTTGTTACTCCTATCATGGGAAATCTGTTCCTGCAGGTATCAGATCACACTCCACCAGGGCCACAGCTACCTCTAAAGCCTTCCTCAGAGGAGTTCCTACCAAAGATATTTTGGAGGCAGCCACTTGGAGTTCTGTACATACCTTCACAAAACACTACCATCTGCCTTTACATTCCAGAACAAGAGCAGGCTTTGCCACTGCTGTTTTGCAGGGCATTCTGGCTCAACCCAGTTCCTCCTAGTACCTACCACCCAGTGCATAGCTTTGGGATTCTACCCATCTGTGATTACTGCAGCTGTATGCACGATGAACATAGTACAGTTTTGTACCTACCATAAATGTAGATGTTTGAGTGCTAATACAGCTGCAGTACAGGTTTCCCCCCCTCCTTCCCCACTTGGTAAAGGCATGAGGCCTAGCAACCTCTTCATACTACCTGACTGGGTTATCCGGCTATGTTTTATTTGCTTGCTACCACTGATTTTGGATTATACTGCATTGCTTGTATATGTATATAAACACTATTTAGGTATTGCCTTCCTTCTGGGGGCACCTGACATCTGGGGCAAGAAAGACTGAAGAACATGGCGTCGGCTGTCTCTTGTATACTCTGGCCTCACTGACGTCAGAAGAGAAAGCGACGACAACCGACGCCGGACCAAGACTTTGGAATTCGGCCGACCGAGGGACCGCCTGACGGCAGAGAACCCATCTGTGATTACTGCAGCTGTATTAGCACTCTAACATCTACATTTATGGTAGGTACAAAACTGTACTTTCAGGAATGAAGTCCTTGTTCTCTACATTAGATCCAAACTAGAATATGGAATAATATGGAAATCTTACAAGAAAACAAGCGCAAGTAAACTGGAAAGAGTGCAAGGGAAATCTTCACATCCATGGATGCTCTTGGTAATGAAAGACTAAAATATCTGAACTTCTACAGCGTCTCTTATAGATGTAAGAGAAAATATTATTCGGGTATATAGGGCATTTAGAGACTACTATCTCTGGCAATTTTTCAGGTTATCAAAAAGTACTTGACTCTGACAAAGACAACCTGTGTAGAAGATTCTGTAGGATCATAGGAGGTTACTGGGATATTGAAATGGTTATTTCAAGCTTACTCTATGTTCTTCATCTCACATTGCTGCAGTCCTTGCATATGGGTAGTCCGCTGTCCTCGGTCGGCCCGAATACCAAAGTATTAGGCTGACGTCGGTCATGGGCACTCAGATCTGACATCAGAGCGTCAGGGTATTAAAGCGCATGACTGACGTCATATTCTCAGTCTTTTTTGCCGCATGGTCCGATGCAGAAGCAGCGTTTGAAAGTGCCGTTGGGCGTTCTGAAATTTTCGTTTTCTGAGTTTCAGACCGAAACCAAGTTGGCTAAGTCCGCTAGAATATTTTTGTTTTTCTTGCCTCAGTTAATTCCGGATGTCAGAAAAAGTGAATAATTGTATTTTGTGGGAAACAGATACCGCATAGGGATTACCACTCTTTGTATTCCTTGTTTGGGACCTGAGCACGACGTAGTCGGGTGTCGCTTTTGTGCTAGGTTTAATAAGCGCACCATTAAACGTAGGTTAGATTGCGCTAGGCTCGTCTTCGGTAAGCGGTGTAATTATAATATGCCGTCGGATCCTCCGCCCGCTACCGCTAAGAAGCGCAAAGACAAATCTTTAAAGTCCAGGCAGGATGAGTCGTCCGTTCCGGACGCCAGTTCTTTAGAAACTACGGTGGAATCTGTGGATACAGCCGAGGTTTCAGTTGAGTTTCAGGGGGAAGCTTTAATATTGCAAGATGTGGTCTCTCAGGAGTCAGGTCAGGCTGAGGGGGCCTCTCAGGTTACTGTTCTCCCTTCCTTGCCTAAGGTGGTTAGGCCTTCTCCTTCTGTCTCTAAGGCTCCTTCCAAAGGCAGGCCTGGTTTGCCTTCCACGGGTGTCAGTCCTAGTTCTGCAGGTTCTGTGCCTAAAAAACACATGCTTAAAATAGCAGATTTAATTTCTTTAATCAGAGGTTCTATGCCCCCTCCTGATAAGAGGCCTAGGGGTGGAGCCAGAGGTGGAAAGTTTGGAGCAGGCTTCAGATTATTCAGAGTCTTTGGCTGAAGACATTCAGGATTTTCCTCCTTATTCTGATTCAGACGCAGAGGATTCCACTCCTGCTTCTCCTCCAGAGGATTTTTCTTTTTCAGAAACCCTGCATTCTATGAGGGAACATTTTAAATGGGAAGGTCAGGATTTCTCAGATTCCCGAAAGAGGCTTAGGGAATTTTTGTTTTTGCCACAACATAGGCCCTTGGCTATACCTCCTGTTTTGGATGTTTTTAAAGACGTTTTCTCCGAGGCTTCCCTTAATCCAGACTCTCTGCCTCCTGCGCCAGTTAAGCCAGACAGGTATTACAGAGCACCTGAGGCTCATAAATATCTGTATAAGAGTCCAAGGGCTGACCCAGAAACTTAGCCAGGGACCTAAGGGTGTCGGGGCTTATGTTGTAAAGAATCCAGTTCCTAGTGATAAAGATGCTAGAGCTTTGGATAGATGGGGTAAGAAAGTGTATACCTCTTCCACTTTAGCAATGAGGGCTTTGAATTGCCAGTTTCATATGTTGCAGTATCAGAATTTTCTCCTTGCTCAACTAAAATCTAAAGTGGATGCTTTGGCAGAGGGCATAGAGTGTAGAGAATTACAGGATTTGGTACATGCCTCTGAACAGGTGGGTAAGCATTCTTTGCAGTGTGGTTTTGATGCTTTACAGGCTTCTTCCAGGGTGGCTGCTACTGGTTCAGTTATTCGCAGGCACGCCTGGCTTAAGGATCAGAATTTGTCAGAGCATGTTAAAACTAGAATTTTGGATGCTCCTTTACAGTCTGAAGTTTTGTTTGGTTCTCCTGTGGAGTCTGTCTTGAAGAAAATGGAAGACAAGGCTAAGTCTATGCAGACTGTTAAAGATTTTTTGTAGGTGCAGCCTCCTAAGTTTAGCAGGAATTGGCCTACTAAGGGATGGGCTTATCCTTCTTCTGATTCACAGTCTAGGGGTAGATCTAGACGTGGTAGGGGCAGAGCTCAGAGTACTTTCAGGCCTAGAACGTGGAGTTCACCTGCACAATCTACAGGTGAGGGCAGGGGCCAGTCCTTTCGTAAACAGGCTCAATGACCTGCATTTTCAGCTGCCAGATTCTTCCTGTCTGGCAGCTCCTTTGGGAGGAAAGTTGGCACTCTTCAAGCAAAACTGGCTTTTAGTCACCCAGGACAAATGGGTGTTGGACAATGTTAAGTTGTGAATCTCGCCTTCATTCTTGCTTGATGGGTTCGGAGCCGATCCTCTGCTCCGACTCGGCACTTGCTAAGCTCGAGAGTCACTTTTACCAGCTCGAGGCAGCCCCATATGCCATGATGCAAGGCGGTAAGTACCCAGATCTCGTTTGCCGCTTCGCTGATGAGGTCCTCCTTTTACCAGCTCCTGGTAAGTGAATTGTTACTTTACTATTTTAGCCCCTTTTTACAAAAAACCTTAAAATTATTAGTTTTAACTTAGTTTTAATCCCTTTCTGACAGAAAATTTCCCTGTCTCCTCATAACTTTTAGTCAGACTTTCACCCATCCCATCCCCCCCTGTTAGGGTGTGTGTGTGTGTCTGTTATTGATACCTTTTGGTATATTTAATTTAATTTCTTGGACTGGTGTTGTGTGTGTGTGTGTGTGTGTGTGTTTTATCACCATGTCTAAAGAAAGGGTCTCAGGCTTTAAGAAGTGTGACTCGTGCTGTCAGAAGATGTCTCTGACAGACGGTCACACTTCTTGCCTTTACTGCCTGGGGCCTCTTCACCTGCAGGACTCCTGTGCAGGACTCCTGTGCTATATGTCATTCTTTTAGCCAGAGAGTCCTGCAGGAAAGAAGAAATAAATTGATTTTGAGGGGCCTTCTTAAGCCGGAGGGCTCTCCGGCTAAGTCGGCCCCATCTAAGACTTCTAAGTCTTCCAAGGCCCAGGCTTCTGTGTCCAAGCCTGTGGCCTCGGCTCCGACTCATTCAGAGTCTAGATCGGCTCCGGCTGGAGCCGATTCTGGGTTACCTAAACCTTCGGCACGGGTGGCTATCTGTGCCGACTCTGGTTTGACCACTTCGGTGTCGGCTCCGATCGGTTCCGACCACCATGTGACCCAGGCATCGGTGTCTGCTCCGATCGGCTCCGACACCCTTACATTTATGGCCGTATCGGCTCCGGCTGGAGCCGATGCATCGAAGCTACCTGTCGGTGCCGATAAGTTGTCGGCTCCGACAGTTTCAGTGGTTTCATCGGCTTCGATGGTTCCTTCGAGGAAGAGGTCTAGGTCCCCTTCCTTGGAGCAGATACTTTCGGCTCCGGCTTCGCCTCTCCTCTCGGAGCGGAGCCATCGGAGCTGATCTTCAAGGTCATCCAGGCTTTCTGACCATGATTTGGAGAGAGTGGTCAGTAGATTACTAAAGTCACAGGCACTGGCCCAAATGCTACATAGTCCGTCTCAGCAGACTACTATTAGTCTACACCCCATTGCAGTTCCTCCTTCGACTCTACTTCAGAGTTTGGAGTTGGAGTCTTCGGGAATAGTTTTTGCTATGGCTGAGGGACAGATACCCCCTTCTGCTCCTTCAGCCTCTACTCTTATCTCCTCTTCGAGACCTTCCTTAGAGGGATTCGGTGGCCGGGCTTCCCTGCTCTCCTCCGAGGGGGTGAGTGGCATCGGACCCTTGTCCGAGCCTGCTCTTCCCCTTGGAGCCTCGGCCTTGGTGAGCTCTGCTCCGACATCTGCCTCGGAGCCCTCCTTTTCGGTGGGTCCTGGAGTTCCTAGTTCTTCGGAGCGGGTTCTCTCTGACCTTCCTGGGAGGGGGGCCTTCGAGGTGATGAAGAGTGTGCTGGCCACTGGTCTCAGCCAGCAGTCTGTTCCCTTAGCTCCTCCCTCTATGGTGCCTGTTGACATCTCTGCCACTTCTCTTGCTCCAGGACCCAGAGATCCTCCGCCTCAGGTTTCCCCACTGGGAATATCCCCCTCTTCCGAGGATTCTCCTGGTTTGTCGGGGGATCCTCCGCGGAAGAGGACATGTAAGAGGAAACACGTAGATTCCCCCGAGTCTATCATTTCAGATACTGACTTAGATGAGTCAGAGGGATCCCCCTCTGAGGATGTCTCCTTCTCAGACATCCTAGAACTCCTTAGACAGAGGGGAAACTGGCCCACCAATAATCCCTCTGAGGATGAGTCAGTATACCTGGAGGTGTTTGGATCTCGGCCCTCCACCTCCTGGGTGTCTCCGCCTTTCGACCCCCTTATGCAGGTTATTGCTCGAAAGGCGTGGGCTGCTCCTGACTCTGTAGAGCCTGTCCCTAGGAGGCCTTCTAAATTTATTACTGCCCCGCCGGACAAGCAATTCCTTACAAAAGGTGTCCCCGCTGATGCCATGGTGGTGGCGGCTGCCACCAAGAAGGAACTTGCAGATCCTTCCGTACCTGTCCATCCTCCTAATAAGGACTCTAGGACCATGGATAGATATGGTAAGCGGATGTTTTCTTCAGCGACCTTTGCTATGCGTTCGCTGAACTACCTTTGTCACTTCACCAGACTCCAAAGGGATATCCTTAAGGAGCTAGGTGAAGTTGTGCAGGATCCTACAGCTGCGGGGGCTCGGGGATAAAATTGCTTCGCAGCTAGGAACCCTTAACTCCATTGCAAACTCCTCCATGCAGCTGATATATGCTGCTGATGGAGCGAGTAGGGCTGCAGGTACAGGTGTGGCTCTTAGACGCCAAGCCTGGATGCGGCTATGTAATTTTGCAGATCCCTTTAAGGCGTCCTTCACAAACTCTCCCTTTGATGGGTCAGCTTTGTTTGGCCCTCAAGTGAAGGAAACGTTGACCAGGTGTGAGCAGGACGGCAAAACTCTTTTTGCCGTAGGAGTCCGTTTTTCCACCCCTTCTAGACCTTATCCCAAAGGATGGAAGGGTGGCAAAATGTGGTTCCGCAAATCCCAAGGAGTCACGCCGGATTCACGTGGTCAGTTTACCCCTAGAGGCAGAGGGGGTAACAACAACAGACGCCACTCTAGAGGCAGAGTGGGTCCACAAAACCAGGGAAACAGAGAGTCTCTCTCTGACAAGCCCTTTCAGCATCCCTGAGATGTTTCCCGGCTGTCCCTCCTTGGAGGCAGTCGGGGGAAGACTATCGCTGTACCCAGAAGCCTGGCGTTCTCTCACTCAAGACAGATGGGTACAGTCGATCATATCCGAGGGTTACAAAATTCCTTTCGAGGAAAGTCCTTTCTATCCCTCAAATTCCCTTCCAGATGTACCACCCGGTCAAAGGGAAATTGCAGAGTTAGAAGTCTCAAAACTACTGCAAAAAAGAGCCATTCAGCCAGTTACAACAGACCATTCAGAGCCCGGAATCTACTCAAGGTTCTTTTTGGTCCCCAAAAAGACGGGAGACTGGAGACCAATATTGGATCTCAGCAGACTCAACAAGTCTGTGAGGAAGACAAGATTCCGAATGGTCACTCTTCAGTCGATTCTGCCCTTCTTGCAGAAGGACAACTGGATGTGCTCAATAGATCTTCAGGATGTGGATGTGCTCAATAGATCTTCAGGATGTGTACTATCACATAAAAATTCACAGACGCTCCAGGAGATTTCTCCGCTTTCGGCTGGGGTCCAGTCATTTCCAGTTCAGAGCCCTGCCCTTTGGTCTCACCACAGCCTCCAGAGTGTTCACCAAATGCATGGCAGTGGTCACGGCTCACCTGAGACGTCAAGGATTCCAGGTGTTTCCGTATCTCGACGACTGGCTCCTGTCAGCCACCACCAGGCATCAGCTTGTTCAAGCCAGGGATTACACAATAAATCTTTGTTCTCATTTGGGCATCTCTATCAACTTCGAAAAGTCATCCTTATTGCCCTGCCAGTCTATTACTTTCATAGGCGCAAACTTAAACACTGTTCGGATGTCAGCTACCCTTACAGACCAAAGAGTTTCAGACATTCAAAGTCATGTCAGGATCATTCTAGCCAACAAGAAAGTACAGGCCAGAATGGTTCTAAAGGTATTAGGTCTCATGGCTGCGGCCATTACTTTTCTTCCCCTGGCTCGCTTCTACATGCGCCTTCTTCAGTGGATGTTGTTCACTCAGTGGTCTTACCAACAACTTCCAATGCGTTACCAAATTCTGGTGAGACAGATTTGCAAAAATCATCTTGCTTGGTGGATCACTTCTCCCCAGATTCACCAAGGCAGACACTTTGTACCCCCATCCCCGGTAGCCACTGTCACCACGGATGCCTCCCTGATCGGGTGGGGGGGGGCATTATCAGGGCAGGATGGTTCATGGGACGTGGCAACCGTTAGAGTACCACCTGCACATAAATGTCCTAGAGATGAGAGCAGTGCTTTTAACGTTGCAAGCCCTCAACGACTTTCTTCCTGTAGGGACAATTGCAGTCCACACAGACAACATGTCTGTAGTTTGGTATATCAAAAAACAGGGCGGAACCAAGTCCTATCCCTTGTGTCGAGAAGCGCTCAGACTTTGGCAATGGGCGATCTCCTCTCATCGGTTTCTGGTAGCAATGCACATCCCTGGGAAAACCAACATTTTAGCGGACAGATTGAGCAGAGCTATTCTCATGCCTCACGAGTGGTCTCTCAAGCAATCTATAGTGGAGGAGATTTTTCTGGAATGGGGTCGCCATGTTGCGATCTTTTGCTACTCCCCAAAACAGCAAATGCCCAGACTTCTTCTCTCTTCCTCTGTCAGGCCATCCCCAGAGACGCTCTGACCCAGGATTGGCCCCAGGGACTTCTTTATGCCTTTCCTCCTTTTCCCCTGATCCCTCAAGTTATCCAGAAAGCTACCGTTTTGAGAGCCAAAATTATTCTCATTGCTCCTTATTGGCCTCGACAAATTTGGTTTCCGTTCGTCACCTTTTGATGCAGCCGTGGCATCTGGACCCAGTGCCAGATCTTCTGATTCACCAATCCGGTCAGCTGCACCGGTCTATCCCTTCTCTCAACCTCACAGCATGGTTGCTCCACTTCCTTCCTTAGCCAGGCTTCCTTTGATCTCTAACCCTGTTAGAGACATCATAGTAGCTTCTTTAAAATCCTCTACCAGGAGGATTTATACAAGCAAATGGAAACGTTTCTCTTATTGGGCTAAAGCCAAGAATATTGATCCCTTCACTGCCCCAGTTCAGGCAGTTTTGGACTTCTTAGCGGAGATTTTTCATGCAGGCTCCTCTTCTTCCACAGTTAGAGTTCAATTGGCTGCTATCTTGAACTTTCATGTCGGGATCGCAGATCACAATATTATGTCCCATAGGCTTTGTAGAGCCTTCTTGAAAGGAATTTTCCTGCTAAAGCCTCCAATCAGGAATCCTCCTCCTCAATGGGATCTAAATTTAGTGCTGACATCCTTGATTCTTCCCCCCTTCGAGCCAGCTGTTTCTTGCTCCCTAAAATTTCTTTATTGGAAAACATTATTCCTAGTAGCTATTACATCGGCCAGGAGGGTGTCTGAACTTCATGCTCTATCTGTTCGACCCCCCTATTTGGTCTTTCACAAAGACAGAGTATCATTGAGAACTAATCCGACCTTTTTGCCTAAGGTCGCCTCAGACTAATTTGAATCAATCCATTGATCTCCCTGTATTTTTTCCAAACTATTCAAACAGATCGGAACAAAAATTACATTATCTTGATGTCCACCTCCAACTCAGATATTATTTGGACAGAACTAAACAATTTAGGAAATCCGATCAACTCTTTGTTTCCTATGCGGATAACAAGAAAGGCCTTCCTGTCTCTAAAGTGACCTGATCTAGATGGCTTTCTTCTGTCATCTCTGAAATGTATCTGCTCAGGGGAAAGCAGCTGTGCTCAAAACCTAAAGCATATTCAGCTAGGAGCTTAGCTACTTCTACAGCCTTTCAAGCTAGACTTCCTTTAGACACTATTTGTGCAGCGGCCACTTGGGCCACTCCTCATACTTTTGTTTCCCATTACAAATTGGACTTGGCCTCCAGGGACAGAGCCAGTTTTGGCTCTACTGTCCTCAAGAGTCTGTTCCATTGAGCCACCCAGGATAGAGGTGCTAGGGACGCGGTCCCATCAAGCAAGAATGAAGGCGAGATTGACAACTTAACATTAAGAAGTTATGTACCTACCATAACGTTCCATGTTAGTTGTCTTCTCTCGCCTTCTTTCTTGCGGTCCTCCCTCCTTCCCCCAGGCCTGGACAGACCTTTCTACAAGGAATTATTATGCTGAAGACCATTCAGAGCTGGTCCTTCTTCCATCCTGTAGGCTTTCTTTCTTCCTTTGGGAAGTGTTTATGCTTGGTGCTATTGCCCTTTGTCATCAAACGAGATCTGGGTACTTACCGCCTTGCATCATGGGATATGGGGCTGCCTCGAGCTGGTAAAAGTGACTCTCGAGCTTAGCAAGTGCCGAGTCGGAGCCGAGGATCGGCTCCGAGCCCATCAAGCAAGAAAGAAGGCGAGAGAAGACAACTAACATGGAACGTTATGGTAGGTACATAACTTCTTATTATAGACAGAGGCTACAAGTTTTATTTCCATACATTGCCTCCTTTCAAAGGCATGCCAGACGTTCCTCCTCAGCAAAGGGTAGAGGCTCACAAGCAGATTTCTTTACTTCTTCAAATGGGGGCTATACAGCAGGTCCCTCTGTCAGAAGTGGGCCTAGGATTTTATTCTCGCCTGTTTCTAGTACCAAAGAAAGGAAACACTTGGAGACCGATTTTTGGATTTATCTATCCTCAACACATACCTAGACATTCCAAAATTCAAGATGTTGACGTTGCAACAACTTCTACCTCTGTTGGGCAAAGATCACTGGATGGTAACTCTGGATCTCAGAGGCTTATCTTCATGTTCCTATCAGGCCCAGTTGCAGGAGGTACCTGCGTTTTCGGGCTGGGACTTTACATTATCAGTTCTCTGCATTGCCCTTTGGCTTATCTACTGCGCCCAGGGTGTTCACAAAGGTTCTGGCTCCAGTGATAGCCTTCTTACGGTTAAGAGGAATACAAATTTATCCTTATTTGGACGATTGCCTGATTCTTGCTCAAGACAAGTACGAACTTCTTCATCTACAGTATGTGATGGCAGTGTTAAGGTGCCTAGGGTATTCTGTGAACGAAACAAAGTCCAGTCTAGTACCCTCTCAGGAAATGTGCTTTCTGGGTGTGAGACTGAATACAGCTTCCCAGATGGCTTTTTTGACCCCGGACAAGCAAAAGAACCTTACTCTTTACTTCCATCAATTGTCTCTACGGTCCAGGCTGACTGCAAGGGCAGTCCTTCAAGCCTTGGGGTTCATGGCATCTTGTATTCTGGTGCTTCCCAATGCCAAACTGCATATGAGGAAGCTACAATGGTATCTCAAAAATGTATGGACACAACACTGCCAAGATCTGGACACTGTCATTCAAATAATACCTTGCATTCAAAAGGAATTTTTATGGTGGGCTCAGGAATGTCACCTAAACAAGGGACTCTCTGACCCGACCAGAGGCGAGTCAGATTTTAACGACAGATGCCTTGGACAAGGCTTGGGGAGCACACCTCATTGGAAAATGGGTCCAAGACACGTGGCCTGCCAGACTTCAACATTTACATATCAACTTGAAGGAGATGTTAGCAGTCCAATTTGCATTGATGGCTTTCAAGGATTTTCACCCAGGGCAAGTGTTGATTTAAACAGACAACACAACTGTCATGTGGTACATCAACAAGCAAGGGGGAACCCATTCGTACCCTCTTTGCAGGCAAGCAATGATTTTGTGGGAGACTGCTCTCAGTTTACACCTCAATCTTCAGGCAAGGTTTCTACCAGGAGCACAGAACTCCTTAGCAGATGTTTTGAGCAGACAGATAGTGGATCCCCACGAGTGGAAATTGGATCCTCATGTATTTTGAAACTTGACAGTGGTATGGGGAACTCCAGACATAGATCTGTTCGCTTCTCCACTAAATTTCCAGTTGCCAAAGTTTTGCGCAAAAATGTTTCATCCCACAGCTTGGAAAGTGGATGCTCTATCATTCAGTTGGAGCAATCTTCACATCTATGCCTTTCCGCCTCTGCCTCTCCTCCCCAAGGTACTCTTGAAGGTCAGACAAGACAAGCCCTCCATGATTCTAATAGCTCCAGATTGGCCTCGACAGCACTGGTACCCTCTGCTGAGGAGTTTAGTACGGGAGCCTCCATGGCCTTTGCCTTCGATTCCGCACCTTTTGTCACAGGAGGGCAATCATTTCCTCAATGTCAGGATTCAGTCCCTGCATCTAACAGCCTGGCATATTCTGTTCTAGAACCTGGAGGGTCGCAGCTTCCACAACAAGTTTTGAATGTTATTTTGGAGGCCAGAAGGCCTAGTACAAGGAAAGTTTATGCTGATAAATGGAGGAGATTTTTAATTTGGAGCAAAGCAAAGGGCTTTGATGTTTCCAGGCCTGCTTTAAGTGTTTCTCTTCAATATCTTACAGAATTAATAGACAAGGGTTTGTCTTTCTCCTCTATAAAAGTTCATGCTGCAGCCATTTCTGCTCACTATGACTGTGACCCTCCATTATTCTCTCATCCTTTGTTTAAGCAATTTCTTAGAGGGGGCAAAGAACATAAGACCCCCACGTAGAGCTCCTACTCCTGCCTGGGATCTCAATTTTGTGTTGGAAAAACTTACTTTACCTCCTTTTGAACCTGCAGCTACTGCTGAGTTAAAGTTTCTGTCTTGGAAGACTGCTTTTTTGTTGGCCATTATGTCTGCTAGAAGGGTTTCTGAATTACAGGCTCTTATGGCAGTTGAACCCTTCCTAATTTTTCATAAGGATAGGGTATCTCTGCTTACTAATCCTACTTTTATGCCTAAAGTGGTTTCAAATGTGGCCTTGAACCAATCAATTCATTTGCCTACTTTTTATGCAGATCCCCAAAATAAAGGGGAGAAAATTTTGCACACTTTGGATATTCACAGGCAGTTGCGTTATTATTTGAACAGGACTAAAGGGTTCAGACAGTCTCAGCAGTTGTTTGTTAGTTTTGCTTTGGGTTCTCAGGGGAAACCTGTTTCAAAACAAACTATTTCTAAGTGGATTGGCTTTTGTATTGCTTTTTGTTCTCATCATGGTAAGGAGATTCCGGCTGGAATCAGACCTCACTCCACTAGGGCTACTGCCACTTCTACAGCTTTTTTAAGGGGAGTAGCTACTAAAGATATTTTGGAAGCAGCTACTTGGAGTTCAGTGCATACTTTTTCTAAACATTACCACCTTCCTCTTTATTCCAAATCTAGGGCTGGATTTGCCACTGCAATCTTACAGGGCATTTTGGCAGCTCCCAATGCTTTATGATTTTGCCAGCCTCCCTTTACCTCTGCTTTGGGATTCTACCCATATGTAAGGACTGCAGAAATGTGAGATGAAGAACATAGTACAGTTTTGTACCTACCATAAATGTAGATGTTTGAAGATCCACATTGCTGCAGTCCAATTTACCCTCCCTCCTTCCCCTCTGTAGTTTGGAATGGTTGTATGGTTTGGGTGGTAGCTGTTATTTGTACATGCCTTTTGGGAAGTATTCTATTTTTGGCTGTGGCCTTTTTTTTAGGGCCTTCTGACATCTGGGCAAGAAAAGACTGAGGATATGACGTCGGTCATGCGCTTTAATACCCTGACGCTCTGTCAGATCTGAGCGCCCATGACCGACGTCAGCCTAATACTTTGGTATTCGGGCCGACAGAGGACAGCGGACTACCCATATGTAAGGACTGCAGCAATGTGGATCTTCGAACATCTACATTTATGGTAGGTACAAAACTGTACTTTTCATCCCAATGTAATACCGTAGGTACTGTAGGCAATACCCAGGATTGTATTTAGTAATGACTGCCCATGTATGGGAGGGTTGTGGGTGCTATCCTGGGCAAGAATTTATGGTGCCCCTCCCCTCGTCCAGGTTCCTTTTTAACAGTGTCAGAGGTGCTCTGTTCATGAATTGTCAGCCTGTTCCAAAGACACTGCAGTCGCTGGGAGACAAATCTGTCCCTCCACGTCCTATTCAAATTACAGGCCATATACAGGTCCCTGGCACGGGTCACTAGATTCATTTGATTTATGGATGTTCAGCAAATTCATTAGGTTTGGGTTGGAGATTGCTCTGGAAGCCAGGCATACTTCACCCTTAGGACATCTGTACAATACTGAGTTATAGTGACAGGGTCTTTAGTCAGTCTGTGTAAGACACGTGCTGGAGTCCTCTGCTATCTTAGAAACCTCTGAGGTATGTCCATTTTCTTCAGGTATATGCTGAAAGGGGTGTTGTCACTAATCAGGCCCATAATGGAGTTGAAGTATAGAGAGGTTGTAACCTTTTGTAATAGTGTGCTACGTGGAAAGCCTTCCTTACTACTGTAGACACATGGTCAAAGTTAAGGTCGCAGTCTACTTGTGATTCCCAGATTTCGTACCACTTCATAGGTACAATAGGGTATTGTAATTTAAAAGTGTGAAAGGATGTTTTTACTGAAGGGAATGGTGCATTTCTTTGCCTTTAGTTTGAGACCGTGACTAAAACACCAGTTGTTGGTCTGCACAAGACCCTCCTGAAGTATACTGCAGTCATTTGGGGATTCGGTAATTGCACGCAGTTTGCAGTTGTCCACAAACTTGGTCAGCCACAGCCCATTAGTTTTGGCCTGAACTTGAGAAGTATATACTGAACAGTAGGGGCCCAAAACACTGACACGTCTGACACCCCACTGGTGACAGATATGGTTGATGTGGAGTCACTCACCTTGATAGTTTGGCTTGTGAGCCAATTGGCAACTCATCTTGCAACAAAGGGGTTTACATTTAGTTTGTTATGTTTATTGGTAATGCTTGAGTGTGGGATTGTGTCAAAGGCCTTTGTCAAGTTGAGATGCTGTATGCACAGATTTGCCCTCTTCAATGTTCCTGGTCACATTTTCGAAAAAATCTAACCTTGACTAAGCCGAATTGGGTCAGATCCAGGGTTTTGGCGTTCCTGTATCTATTTGAGGTCCATGATGGCACGTTCCATGGCTTTGCAGCTGAAGCTAGTCAGACTTGAGTCTGTAATCCCCTGGGTCTGTTTAAACCACCTTTTTGGAAGGGAATAACTGTTGCTGATGTTCTTTGTGTTTCACTGTTGCAGTCATTACATTTGGGTTATCTTGCATGTAGCCCACAGTCAGCCTGATTAACAAAGTCTTGGGTCCTGTGTTGGTTGCTGTCCCTTCTTCCATGACGTCAGGGGTATAAAACATAAAGCCAACGCCATTACACCAGTCTTTTTTGCCGTGCGGTGCCCGAAGTGGAAGCAGTTTGCAAGTGCCGGCCGACTCCTGAAATTTTCGTTTTTGAATTTCAGAACTGAAGTCTTCACCTTAAAGCTAAGTACCCCATTGGGAAACTTTTTCTTGCTCCTTACCAATGTCAGTAAAAGTTAATTGCATTACTTGTGGAAAGGAAATACCTCAAAGATTTTCATTCGTACTGTATTCCTTGCCTAGGCCCTGACCACGACGTACCTTGCATGTCAGTTTTGTGCTTTATTTAATCAGCGCACTATCAGTCTGTTAGTTTTGCTTCTAAATACTTTGGTTCTCTGTTTAATTATCCAGAAATGTCATCTGGTAGCCATCCGACTACTGGGATTCCGAAAAAACACAAAGGTAAAAAGCTGCCGAGGTCCAAAACTGCCGCCGACGCTTCTAAGCCAGTTGCCAGTTTGCGGGTACTCAGTGAGGCGCTTCCGCAGCTCCTGATACCCGCTACGTCTGATTCGCAGGCCTCTACTGAGACTTATTTGGAGTCCTGAATGCCGCGAGATGCTTTGACTAGGGAAACTGTGGATGTTTCTACCTTGGATGGGTCCAGAGCTGCTGTGCAGGCACCAGCTTCTGAGGGTGTATTCAGGCCTTACAGTCTTGCATATTAAAATGACACCTCCTTCATTACTAAGGCCTAAATCTAGATCCATGTCTAAAAAAACGACGCTCAGGCCCCTATGCCTAAAAAATGATAAAAATGGCTGAAGATGTAATAACTCTAATCAGAGGTAGTCAACCCCCTCCCCCCTCTGAGACCTGGGGCTGAGCTTGATTATGAATTTTCTGATCAGGATTGTTTGTTCCGACTCATCTGATGACCTGGATTTTGTCCATGCCTACTTATGAGGATTCTGATGCAGAGGACTCCATTCCCTCTGCTTCTGCTCCTGAGGATTTTTCTTTTGGGGAAACCTTACATATTTTAAGGAAGCATTTCCACTGGGAAAGCCAGGATTTTTCTGATTCAAAAAGAGGCTTAGGGATTTCCTTCTCCTACCTCAGCATAGGCCTTTAGCTATTCCTCCTGTACTAGACATTGTTGCTTTTTCGGAATCTAGTTTGGCTCCTGATTACCTGCCTCCTGCTCCCAGAAAACCTGACATACAGGGTCAGAGTCCCATGAGTTCCTTTTTAAAAATCCTATTGTAAATCCATAGACTATTTCACAGGGGCCCAAGGGCATTAAGGCTTCTACTGCTAAAAATCCTACCCCTTCTGATAGACTCCAGGCCGCTGGATAGTTGGGGTAAGAAGGTTTACACTTCTGCAACATTGGCCATTAGGGCTTTAAACTGCCAGTTTCATATGTTAAAGTATCAGCAACATGTTATTGGACTGCTTAAACAGAAAATGATGATTCCTGACTGTGGAAAATAAAGAATTACAGGATTTGATGCATTCTGCTGAACAAGTTGGAAAACATACTTTGCAATGTGGTTTTGATTCATTAGAGTCCTCTTGCAGGGCTGCTGTTATTGGGTCTGTGCTCAGAAGGCATGCTTGGCTCAAGGAGCAATCTTTGTGTAATCATGGTAAAGCTAAATTGTTGGATGCTCCTTTAAATCAGGACCGCTTGTTTGGCAACAAGGCTGAGGACGTTCTTAAAAACCGTGGAAGATAAAGCTAAATCTATGCAAAGTTAAAGATTTTTTACAGTTTCAGCCTCCTAGATTTAGTAGGCAGTGGCCCTCTAAGAATTGGTCCTTTCCAGCCCCTTCCAGGTCCTCTCAAGCCAGACACAGCAAAACCCCCAGATTTCAGTCCCAGGGGACGCACAGAACTAAGCAGTGGGGGGCCTCCACTTCCAAATCTGTGAATAATTAGACTCCCCCCTATGGTAAACTGTCTCAATGACTTCCTTTTAAAATTCCCAAGCACTTATCAACCGACTTCCCCCTTTGGGAAAGATTGCACTTAATGCAAAGAATTGGGAACTCATTATCCAGGACACATGGGTTTTAAATAGTTTCCCAGGGATACAGATTTCACTTCCACATGTTGCCAACACCAAGCGGGTGGCCGTACCTACCCCCAAATCAGTGGGCAGAGGCCCAAAAACAAGTACTTTCTCAAGCATGGGGGCTATTCAACTGGTACCAGAAGAGGAAAAGGGGCAAGGTTTCTACTAGACTTTTCCTGGTACCCAGAAAAGACCATTCATGGCATCCTATCCTGGACCTGTCAACTCTAAACACTTTTTGGAGATTCCAAAATTCAAGATGCTGACTCTACACCAATTACTTCCTATGCTAGGCAAAGATGCCTGGTTGGCAACACTAGATTTAGAAGAAGCATACCTGCACATCCCAATCGGGGAATCTTGCAGAAGATACTGACTCTTCAAAGCAGGCTACACGCATTATCAGTTCTCTGCACTGCCCTTTGCTTATCTACTGCGCCCAGGGTATTCACGAAGTGCCTAGCTCCAGTTATTGCATTTTGCAGGCAAAGAAATATTCAAATATACCCATATCTGGATGATTGTCTTCAGGCAGAAAGCCAGGACATACTTTTGAATCATCTGGCCTTTGTACAAAGGGTTCTAACTTGTCTGGGGTACACCATAAACGAAAAGAAATCACACCTAGTACCTTGTCAACAAATTATATTCCTGGGAACAAGCCTGAACACAACTTCCCAGATGGCTTTCCTCACGCCATAGACGCAAATTCTTTTGACAACTTACTTCAAATAGTGGCCACAAAAACCCTGCTATCTGCAAGTCAAATACTGCAAGCTTTGGGGTTCATGGCCTCGTGCATTCTACTAATTCCATATGCAAGACTGCATATGAGGAAACTACAATGGTATCTAAAAAGCCTCTGGTGTCAACATTCTCAGGATCTAAAAGCAGTGATTCCTATCATACCTTGCCTATGGTTAGAATTCCTTTAGTGGGTAAAGGCCTGCCACCAAAACGAGGGACTACCATTCATTCTACCCCCTGCCACCCAAACCCTAACCAACTCGGACTATGCATGGGGGCTCACCTGGCAGGGAAGAGCATTCATGGCAAATGGAACCGAAGTCAAATGCACCTGCGTATCAGTCAGAAAGAAATGTTAGCTGTACAGAATGGCTCTGCCTTCAAAGACCACATTTTTCCAGGACAATTAATGGTAAAGACTGACAGCACCACGGTTATGTGGTACATAAGCAAGCAGGGTGGTACCCATTCTTAGCCCCTCTGCAGACTAGCCATGGCTCTGTGGAATACAGCCTTGAACTACCAAGTGCATCTACAGGCTCAGTTCCTGCCAGGACCCACACGAGTGGAAACTGGAACCAAAGACTTTCAACATGTGGATCAACAAGTGGGGGAGCCCAGATATAGACCTGTTTGCCCCTCTCCCCCCAGAACTTTCAGTTGGACTAATTCTGCACAAGGACTCCCCACAAACAAACAAAGCTTGGACAAACAAGCTTGGAAAGTGGACGCTCTGTCCTTTAGCTGGAAAAATCTATCAGTTTATGCCTTTCCTCTTCTGCCTCTCCTCTCCTACTACTACTAAAGATCAAACAGGACAAATCAAGGATAATACTGATTGCACCAGACTGGCCACGCCAACACTGGTACCCTCTCTTGCGCACTCGCAGCTAAAAACAACCTTCCTACCAGCCATCACTTCAGCAAGAAGTGTCTGAATTACAGGCCTTCATGGCAGTGGAACCCTTCATTATCTTCCATGCAGACGGTTTCCCTCAGGACCAGTCCTTCCTTTATGGCCAAGGTAGTGTCTAGTGTGGCCCTAAATCAGTCCATTAATTTGCCTACTTTTTTCCCCTAATTTACAAAACAAAGGGGAACTAATACTGCACACTTTGGACGTGCACAGGCAACTTTGGTTTTATTTGGTCTGGACTAAGCCTCTCAGAAAATCTGACCAGCTGCTAGTTGGTTTCACTGCAAGGGCAGTGGGGAAGGCCATTTCAAAGCAAACCATTTCCAAATGGATAGCCCATTGCATTCATTTCTGCTATAAGCACCATGGAAAACCTACCCCACAGGGGATAAGATTACATTCCACCAGAGTTGCATCTATCTCTACAGCCTTTCTCAGAGGAGTCCCTACCATGGGCATCCTAGTAGCTGCTACCTGGAGCACTGTACGTACTTTCACCAAGCATTGCCACATGCCCTTTTTTTTTCTAAATCCAGAGCTGGTTTTGCCACTGCAGTCTTGCAGGGCTGAATAGCTGGCTCTAATGCTCTTTAACTTCCTCCTCCCTTCCTTAGTTTTGGGAATCAACCCTGATGTGATGGCTGCAACAGTGAAACACGAAGAACATAGTACAGTTGTGTACACTTAAACATAAATGTAGATGTTGGAGTGTATTCACTGTTGTAGTTCTGGATGATCTTGTTTCACTGTTGCAGTCATTACATTTGGGTAATCTGTCGGCCTGAATAACAGTCTTGGGGCCTGCATCGGTTGCTGTCTTTTCTTCTATGACGTCAGGTTGTCAGGGGTATAAAACATGCAGCCGATGCCATTTTATTCAGTCTTTTTTGCTGCGCAGTGCCCGAAGCAGAAGCAGTTCACAAGTGCCGGTCGGCTGACTCCTGAAATTTTTGTATTAGAGTTTCAGAACCAAAGTCTTCAAACTAAAGCCAAGTACCCCATTGAAACTTTTTCTTGCTCCTTACCGATGTCTGTAAAAGTTAATTGCATTACTTGTGGGAAGCAAATACCTCATAAGGATTTTAATTTGTACTGTATTCCTTGCCCAGGCCCAGATCACAATGTGCCTTGCTGTTGGTTTTTGTGCAAGATTTAATCAACGCACTACTATGCGTCAGTATATTTTTGCTTCTAAATATTTTGGTACAAGATTTAATTATCCTGAAATGTCATCTGTTAGCAATCCGACTACCGGAGTTCACAAAAACGCAAAGAAAGACAGACAGAGGTCCAAAATTGACTAAGCCTCTCAAGCCATTCGCCGGTACTCAGTGAGGCGTTTTCGCAGCCCCTGATACCCGCTACTTTTGAGTCGCAGGCCTCTACAGAGGCCCATTCGGAGTCCGGTATGCCGCGAGTTTCTCAGAGTATTGAACCCGCGGATCTGTCTCCCTTGGATGGGTCCGGAGCCGCTGAGCAGGCACCGGCTTCTGAGGGTGTTTTCAGGACTCCATTTTTATATTAAACCGACGCCAGCAACAAAAACAAGATCAAAAACATTTGTCTAAAAAAATGACGCATGAGCCACGTGCTCAAGCCCCTATGCCTAAAAAAACAGATCAAAATGGCTGAGGATGTAATTACCTTGATCAGGGGTTCCCAACCCCCCCCCCCCCCTTGCTAAGAGGCCTAGGCAAGACACTGATTATGAATCTTCAGATCAGGTTTCCATTTCTTCTTATTCCTCTTCTGATCAGGAATTTTCTTTTCCACCCTATGAGGATTCTGATGCAGAGGAATCCATCCCATCTGCATCTCCTCCCGAGGATTACTCTTTTGGAGAGACTTTGCATACTTTAAGGGAACATTTTCACTGGGAGAGTTAGGACTTCTCTGAATCAAAAAAGAGGCGTAGGGATTTCCTTCTTCCTCAGCATAGGCCTTTGGCAATACCTCCTGTATTAGACATTGTGTTTTCGGAATCAAGCATGACTCCTAATTCCCTGCCTCCGGCTCCTAGTAAGCCAGACACATATTGCAGGGTTCCTGACTCCCACAAATTTCTATTCAAAAATCCTACTGCTGATCTTGAGAATTTCTCAGGGTCTCAAGGGTGTAAAGGCCTCTACAGCCAAAAATCCTACTCCCTCTGATAGAGATTCTAGGGCGCTGGATAGATGGGGAAAGAAGGTTTATACGTCTGCAACCTTGGCAATCAGGGCCTTAAACTGCCAGTTTCATAAGCTTAAACATCAACAGCATGTTATGGGCTTACTGAAACAGAAAATGATGATTTCTGATTGTGTGGAAAAGAGTTACAGGAATTATTGCTTTCAGCAGAACAGGTTGGAAAGCATACTTTGCAATGTGGGTTTGATTCCTTGGAGGCCTCTTGTAGGGCCGCCATTACTGGATCTGTGATTAGAAGGCATGCCTGGCTCAAGGAGCAGAATCTGCCTGATCATGTTAAAGCTAAATTGTTGGATACCCCTTTGCAGCATGATACTCTGGTAATAAGGCAGAAGAGGTTTTAAAGAAAATGGAAGACTAGGCTAAATCTATGCAAACTAAAAGATTTCTTGCAAGTGCAGCCACCCAGGTTCAGTAGACACTGGCTTACTAAAAATTGGTCCTTTCCTGTGTCCAACAGAGCCACTCAAGGCAAATCCAGGCGCTCAAAGGGCTTCAGATACCAATCACAGGGTTCTTACAGGTCAAAGCAGTAGGGTGCCTCCACCTCCAAATCTGGAGGAAACAAAGCACAACCCTACAGTAAGCAGTCTCAATGACTTTCCTCTACCATCACCAAGCACATCTTTTGGCAGCCCCCTTTGGAGGAAAACTAGCACTTCATGCTCAAAATTAGCAGTTAATTACCCAGGACAAGTGGATATTAAACATAGTATCTCAGGGGTACAGATTTAATTTCCATACTTTGCCAATTCCAAATGGATGGCCGGATCTGCCTCAAAACCAGTGGGCAGAGGCCCAGAAACAAGTCGTGTCCCTCATGGATATGGGGGCTATTCAACCGGTACCAGAAAAGGAAAAAGGACAAGGTTTTTATTCGACTTTTCCTAGTACCCAGAAAAGACCATGTGTGGCGTCCAATACTGGCCTTATCGATTTTGAACACGTTCGTGGACATTCCAAAATTCAAAATGCTGACTTTACAACAGCTACTGCCTATGCTAGGCAGGAATGCTTGGTTAGTAACTCTAAACTTGAGGCATACCTGCACATGCCAATAAGGGAATCGTGCAGAAGATACCTCCTCTTCAAAGCAGGTTTTTACATTGCCAATTCACTGCACTGTCCTTTGGCTCATCTACTGTGCACAGGGTCTTTACAAAGTGCCTGGCACTAGTAATTGCATTCTGCAGACAAAAGCATTCAAATTTAGCCTTATCTGGACAAATGTCTAATTCAAGCAGAGGGCAAGGACACTTTTCAATATCTGGCATTTGTAAAAAGACTTCTAGCATGCCTAGGGTACACCATAAATGAAAAATGACAACTGGTACCCTCTCAAATAATTAAATTCCTGGTTGCAAGCTTGAATACAACTGCCTTTGTTTGTCTGGGTGAGGTAAGCCATCTGGGCAACTAACAACATACTTCAAACAAATGGCAACAAAAACCCAGTTATCTGCAAGACTAATTCTGCAGGCTTTGGGGTTCATGACATCCTGCATTCTACTAATTCCATATGTGAGACTGCATATGAGGAAACTTCAGTGGTACCTAAAAAGTTTATGGAGTCAACATTCAGTCTGGAAACAGATTCCTCTCATTCCCTGCCTACAACAAGGAGTTTCTTTGGTGGGCAGAGATGTCACCAAAACAAGGGACTGTCATTCACTCTACCCCCTGCCACCCAAACCCTAACTACGGATGCATCAGACTATGCTTGGGGGGCCCACCTGGCAGGGAGATGCATTCAGGACAAATGGAGCCCAAACCAAATGCATCTGCATATCAACCAGAAAGATGCTAGCTGTTCAGAATGCTCTGACAGCCTTAAAGGACTTGCTTCATCCAGGACAACTACTGATAAAGATGGACAACACCACAGTTATGTGGTACATAAGCAGGGGTGCACATTTCTACCCCCTTTGCAGACTAGCCATGGCCTTGTGGAACAAAGCGTTGACATACCAAATACATCTTCAAGCTCAATTCCTGCCAGGAAAGCAAAATACTCTGGCAGACGACCTAAGCAGAAATCTTATGGACCCGCACGAATGGAAACTGGATCCAGAAATATTCAGCATGTTAACACAGAAATGGGGGGGCCCAGACATGGATCTATTTGCCTCTCCCCAAAATTATCAGTTGGACAAATTCTGCACAAGAACTCATCACAAAAAAGTATGGAAAGTGGCTGCCTTATCCTTCATCTGGAAAAACCTATCAGTCTATGCCTTTCCCCCTCTGCCTCTACTCTCCAAGGACTTACTAAAAGACAGAAAAAAACAAAAATGATCCTAGTTGCTCCAGACTAGCCACGCCAGCACTGGTACCCACTACTAAGGAATATGCGACTCAGCTTCCAACATGGGTCTTGCCTCAAATACCTAATCTACTGTCTCAGCAGAACTATCAAATTCTGCACTCTGCTCCAAACTCCGAATCTTGCAGCATGGCTGATCAGTTATTCAAACACCACCTCTCAGTAAGTCTGTGGTGGATGTCATTTTGGAAGCTAGAAGGCCTAGTACTAGAAAATCTTGTGTTGATAAATGGAAGAGATTCTGTGCTTGGAACCAAGCACAAGGAACATACACAGCAAAGCCCAATATTCCTCAGATTTTACAATATTTGAGATGCTTGACAAGGGCCTATCTTTTTCTTCAATAAAAATCCATGCCTCTGCCATCTCGGCTCATTACAACACAGAGCCTCCCCTTTTTTCTCATCCTCTGCTTAAACAGTATCTTAGAGGGGCCAAAAATTTAAGGCCTCCCAGAAGATCACCAGCTCCTGCATGGGACCTCAATTTTGTGATGGAAAAACTCACCCTGCCTCCTTTTGAACCAGCAGCTACTGCGGATATAAAATTTCTATCTTGGAAAACAGCCTTTCTTGGCAGTCACTTCAGCAAGAAGGGTTTCAGAACTACAGGCTCTCATGGCAGTGGAGCCTTTTTATTGCATTTTACCCGGACAAGGTGTCCGAGGACCAATCGTTCTTTTATGCCTAAGGTGGTATCTGGTCTGGTTGAGAGCCACACTGTTCACCTGCCAACATTTTACCCAAATCCACAGAACAAGGGGGAGCAGATTCTGCATTCATTGGATGTACACAGACAACTAAGATTCTACTTAAACAGGACCAAATCTCTAAGAATGTCTGAGCAACTACTGATAGCATTTGCTACAGGGTCAGAGGGGAAGGCTATATCAAAGCAGACTATTTCTAAGTGGATAAGCCACTGCATTCGCTTGCACCATGGTAAACCTGTGCCCAAGGGGATCAGATCACATTCCACCAGGGCTGCCTCTACTTCAGCAGCTTTTCTCAGAGGGGTTCCAACCAAAGACAAGCTAGAAGCTGTTCTGTTCATATCTTCACAAAGCATTATCATTTACCTCTCTTCTCCAAATCCATGGCAGGCTTTGCCACTGTAGTTCTGCAGGGCCTTATAGCCTCTCCTAATGCTGTTTAGTTCCATCCTCCCATCCATAGCTTTGGGATTCTACCCAAATGTAATGACTGCAACAGTGAAATACGAAGAACATAGTGCAGTTGTGTACACTTACCATAAATGTAGATGTTAGTAATTATTCACTGTTGCAGTCTGGGTTACCCACCCGCCACCCCCCTTTCTATACCTTTTCTTTCCTTCACTATTCACAAAAGCTTGTTTCTAAAAGTGCATTTATATGTATTTACTATATATATGTATATATGTATATATATATATATGTATATATATATATATATATATATACTCTTTCGGCTTTTCCTGGTTAGGGGTCGCCACAGCGGAACTCCGGGTACTGGCTTGCCAGGCCTAATGCACAACCTTCAACGAAGGTATGTCCATTCACGTGTGTCTCCATGCAGAAGACGCTCTAGCAGAGAATCAAACCTATATATATATATATATATATATATATATATATATATGTGTGTGTATAAATTTTTTTTTTGCTCCCCATTTGGGGGGCACCTGACATCTGGGGCAAGAAAAACTGAATACAATGGCGTTGGCTACATGTTTTATACCCCTGACGACCTGACATCATGGAAGAAGAGAGAGAGCAAGTTGATACAGGACCCAAGACTGTTATTCAGGCCGACTGAGGGCAACCTGCGAGCAGATTACCCAAATGTAATGACTACAACAGTGAATACACTCTAACATCTACATTTATGGTAAGTGTACACAGCTGCACTTTCCTGATTCTCACAAGTTCCTTTTTAAAAATCCTACTGCGGATCCTGTGACCATTTCACAGGGACCCAAGGGCATTAAGGCTACTACTGCCAAAAATCCTACCCCCTCTGATAGATTCCATGACCCTGGATAGATGGGGTAAGAAGGTATACATCTCTGCAACCTTTGCCATCAGGGCCTTAAATTGCAAATTTCATATATTAAAGTATCAGCAGCATATTACTGGATTGCTTAAACAGAAAATGATTATTCCTGATTGTGATAAAAATAAGGATTTACAGGGTTTAATGCATTCTGCTCAACAGGTTGGAAAACATTCTTTGCAATGTGGTTTTGATTCACGAGGCATTTTGCAGGGCTGCTGTCACTGGGTCTGTACTTACAAGGCATGGTTAGCTTGAGGAGCAATCTTTGCCAGATCATGTTAACTAAATTGCTGGATGCTCCCTTAAATCAGGACCACCTGTTTGGCAACAAAGCAGAAGAAGTTCTTAAAAAGATGGAGGAAAAAGCTAAATCTATGCAAACTGTTAAAGATTTCTTACAAGTGCATCCTCCAAGATTTAGTAGGCATTGGCCCTCAAAAAATTGGTCCTTTCCTGCCTCTTCCAGGCCTTCTCAGTTCAAACCCAGAACCAGCAGAACACCCAGGTTTCAGTCCCAGGGTATGCACAGGGCTAAGCAGTGTGTGTGTGGGGGGGTTTCCCCTCCCCTCCCACTTCCAAATCGGGGAGTAGTAAGGCTCCCCCTATGGTAAGCTGTCTCAATGACTTAACTTTAAAACTTCCAAGCACTTCTCAACTGACTGCTTCTTTAGGGGGAAAGATTGCTCTGCAAGCAAAAAACTGGGAACTCATTACCCAGGACAAATGGGTTTTAAACAGTTTCCCCAAGGATACATATTTCCCTTCCACACGTTACCAATGCCAAACGGTAGGCCAGATCTACCCCCAAATCAGTGGGCAGAGGCTCAAAAGCAAGTACTCTCAAGATTAAAGGCCATTAAGACTGTATCTGAAGAGGAAAAAGGACAAGGTTTCTTAAGACTTTTCCTGGTACCCAGAAAAGACAACTCATGGCGTCCTATCCTGGACCTTTCTATCCTAAACACGTTTTTGGTGATTTTATTTATTTAATTATTTACATTTGTTGACTGGGCTAGTCTAGCTGGATACATATCCCTTTTCAGTAGAGGCCCGAGGAGAAAAGCTCCAACACAAGTAAATTAATACATTCAAAATATAAAAAAGATTAGTTTCACATTACAAAATAAGACATGAAAAAAATAAATTGTGAATAATGTAACGTTTCATTAGAGTAGAAGTAAAAAAATTAAACAAGTCTTAATGCTTTAGTAGGGTTCATGTGAAGTCAATCAAAACTAAAACAATTTAACATTAGGAAACGTGTTATAGTGTTGTTCATAAGATATGGGTGGGTAATTGTTAAGAAAGCAGGAGAGTAAGAACCAGGGGAGGGGAGAGATGAAAAGTAGATTCCAAAATTCAAGATGCTAACTCTCCACCAGTTGCTTCCCATGATTGGCAAACCTGCCTGGTTGGCAACACTGGATTTAAAGGAAGCCTATCTGCACATCCCAATCAGGGAATCTTGCAGAACAATACCCATGTTTCAAAGCAGGCTACATGCACCATCAGTTCCCTACACTGCCCTTTGGCTTATCTACTGCGCCCAGGGTATTCGCCAAGTGCCTAGCTCCAGTCATAGCATTTTGCAGGCAAAGAAATATTCAAATATACCCATACCTGGACAATTGTCTAATTCAGACACAAAGCCAGGACATGCTTCTGAATTATCTGGCATTTGTACAAAAGTTAACATGTTCATCGTGCATACAGCTGCAGTAATCACAGATGGGTTCTCTGCCGTCAGGCGGGTCCTCTGTCGGCCGAATTCCAAAGTCTAGGTCCGGCGTCGGTTGTCACTTTCTCTCCTGACGTCAGTGAGGCCGGAGTATATAAGACACAGCCGACGCCATGTTCTTCAGTCTTTTTTGCCGTGCGGTGCCCGAAGCAGAAGCAGTTCGCAAGTGCCGGTCGGCCAGCTCCTGAATTACGAAAAAATTGGAAACCGAAGTCTTCATTAAAGCTAAGTACCCCGTTGGGGAAACTTTTCTTGCCTCAGACCGATGTCAGAAAAAGTTAATAATTGTATTTCTTGTGGGAAGCAAATACCGCATAAGGATTTCCATTCCCTCTGCATACCTTGTTTAGGCCCAGACCACAAAGTCTCGGGCTGTCGCTTTTGCGCTACTTTCAATAAACGCACTATTAAGCGTCGGGCGGAGTTCGCCCAACACTATTTTGGTAAAGCCTTTGATTATAAAATGTTGGAAACTCCGACTACCGTTTTGTCCAAAAAACACAAGGACCGACACGTGAGGGCCGCGGTCCCCACCGACACCATGCCAAAACAGGCTACACGTGGTCCGGTTCTCAGCGAGACACCTTTGCAGTCCCTGACTACCGACGACACTCCTCTGGCGATGTACTCTGTACCCGAGACCGCAGGTACCTCCGCCCTTTCCCAGACTACAACAACCGAAGCCATTGCTAATGTTGAGCCTCCTAATGTGGATAGGTCCACTTCCACCCATGGTGTCTTTAGACCCTCATCTTCTTTTTCTATTAAGGCCTTTACTAAATCCAAAGCAGCCAGGCATCCCAAGAGGCCTGTTGCACAGGGCCCATCTCCAGGCCCCATGCCTAAAAAACAGATGCTTAAAATGGCTGAGGATTTAATTACTCTTATAAGGGGTTCTCAACCCCCTCCAGACAAGAGACCCAGAGTGGAGGAAGATTCTCCTCTTCTGATCAGGGCTCCATTTTATCAGAACATTCTGATGTAGAGGAACACTCTTACTCCCCTTTTGAGGATTCGGATGCAGAGCAGTCCATTCCTTCTGTATCTCCTCCTGAGGATTTTTCCTTTGGGGAAACCTTGCACACTTTGAGGGAACACTTCCATTGGGAAGGCCAAGACTTTTCAGATTCCAAGAAAAGACTTAGGGAATTTCTTTTGTTACCTCAACACAGACCTCTGGCGATACCTCCTGTTTTGGACATACTTGATGATGTATATTCGGAGGCTTGCCTAAACCCGGATTCCCTGCCTCCTGCACCAGTCAAACCTGATAGGTACTACAGAGTTCCTAACTCTCACCAATTTCTCTACAAAAGCCATAATGCTGACCCTGAAACCATTTCTCAAGGCCCCAAGGGATTGAAGGCCTCTACTGCCAAGAATCCACTCCCTGCCAAAAGAGAGTCAAGATCTTTAGAAAGGTGGGGGAAAAAGGTATATACCTCGGCCACCCTAGTCATGAGGGCCTTAAATTGTCAGTTTCATATGCTTAAATATCAACAGTTCCTGTTATCACAATTAAGGAATAAAATGTCTCAACCTGAGCAACCAGATTTGAAGGAGTTGCAGGATATGATGCATAGTGCAGAGCAAGTGGGTAAACACACTTTACAATGTGGCTATGATGCCCTGGAGGCCTCAAGTAGAGCGGCTGCTACAGGATCAGTCATTCGCAGACATGCCTGGCTTAGGGAACAAAATTTGCCTGATCATGTGAAAGCTAAACTTTTAGATGCTCCTTTACAAAAGGATGTGCTGTTTGGTACTAATGCTGAGGAGATATTACGGAAAATGGAAGAAAAAGCCAAATCTATGCAAACGGTCAAAGCTTTTTTACAGGTCCAACCACCACATTTTAGCAGAAATTGGCCTTCAAAAAACTGGTCCTTTCCAGCCACTGACAAGCCCCAAAGAGGTAGATACAGACGCACAAGGGGCAGAGGGCAATCACAAGGATCATATAGAGGCCGACAATGGCAAACTCCAGCACCAAGAGGTGGCGAAGACGGTGCACAACAATACAGGAAACAAACCCAATGACTCCCTCATTTCTATGCCAAGCAGGTCTCAGCTGGCAGCACCTTTGGGAGGAAAACTAGCACTATTTGCAAGAAATTGGCATATTGTCACAACAGATAAATGGATCCTGGACATTATAAACAGAGGCTACAAATTTCAATTCCACACTCTTCCAAAAATGAGAGGAATGCCAAACCTGCCACATAATCAAAGGGCAGAGGCACAACTACAAATTTCAAAGCTCATAAGCATGAGAGCTATTCAAGAGGTACCTACTCACGAACAAGGTCAAGGTTTTTATTCCAGACTTTCTCTGGTACCAAGGAAAGGAACCGACTGGAGACCCATTTTGGACTTGTCCATCCTAAACACATTTTTACTCGTACCAAAATTCAAGATGCTCACATTACAGCAGCTTCTTCCCATGCTGGGCAAGGAGTTTTGGCTGGTAACATTGGATCTCAAGGAGGCATACCTGCATGTCCCAATCAGACAAAGCTGCAGAAGATACCTCAGATTTCTTGCAGGTTCAATCCACTATCAATTCTCTGCATTGCCCTTTGTGAATACTCTGGGCGCAGTAGATAAGCCAAAGTGCCTGGCATCAGTGATTGCCTACTGCAGACTTCAAGGGATACAAATTTACCCTTATTTGGGCGACTGCCTGATCCAAGCGGACAGCAAGCACATACTTCTGGAACATCTGGCTTATGTAACACGGTTACTGCATTCTCTGGGATACACAATCAACAGAGAGAAATCCAGGCTAACACCATCTCAGAAAATACCTTTCCTGGGTGCCAACTTGGACACAAACACCCAGATGGCCTATCTTACGCCAGAAAAACAGGGGCAACTAACTCAGTACTTCAAAATACTAGAAAATTGTACCAGGCTTACTGCAAGGAAAATCCTGCAGGCTCTGGGCTTCATGGCATCTTGCATTCTTCTAATCCCATGTGCAAAGCTGCATATGAGGAAACTTCAATGGTACCTAAAAAACCTATGGTCTCAACACAGTCACAGTTTGGAAACAATAATACCAATAATTCCATGTTTGCAAAAGGAATTTCTATGGTGGGCCCAAGCATATCAAGCAAATACAGGCCTCCCATTCTGCAAGCCTCAAGCAAATCAAGTCATCACAATAGACTCCTCGGATTACGCCTGGGGGGGCGCACATGACGGACAGGTGCATTCAGGGCAAATGGTCCCAAAAGGAAAAGCACCTTCACATCAATCAAAAAGAAATGCTAGCAGTAATAAATGCAATTACAGCTTTCAAGGACTTCCTGCATCCAGGACAATTACTGATAAGAACAGACACCATAGTAATGTGGTACATAAACAAACAAGGAGGAACACATTCATACCCCTTGTGCAGACTAGCCATGACTCTTTGGAACTTGGCTCTGGAATGGCAAATCGAACTTCAAGCACAGTACTTGCCAGGATTGGAAAACACGCTGGCAGACAATCTAAGCAGAAATGACAGATCCACATGAATGGAAGTTGCATCCTCAGGTGTTTACAGAGATAATCCAAGCGTGGGGGAGGCCAGACCTAGATCTTTTTGCCTCCCACAGGAATCAATTGGAAAAGTTTTGTTCGAGGACCTTTCATCCAAAGGCCTGGAGAGTGGACGCCCTTTCATTCAGTTGGACAGCATGGACAGTTTATGCATTCCCACCTCTGCCTCTTCTGCCCGAGGTGCTTTTGAAAGCAAGAGCAGACAGACTGAAGATGATACTGATTGCTCCAGATTGGCCAAGGCAACACTGGTACCCGCTCCTGAGGAGCCTAACACATACTCCTCCCTGGTCCCTGCCTCTAATGCCTCTTCTGCTGACTCAGCACAGCTACAAAACTCTTCACAGTCAGCTGAAAACACTCAATCTCGCTGCATGGAAAATTCCTTAACACCACAACAGACCCTACTCACCAAGGAGGTGCAGGATGTCATTTTGCAGGCCAGAAGACCATCTACTAGAAAAGCTTACTCCGCAAAATGGAAGCGGTTTTGCTCTTGGAATGAGAAAAAAGGCCAGGACCCTAGAAAACTGAACTTGCCTCAGGTATTACAGTATCTAGCTGAGCTGCTGAACAGTGGACTTTTATTTTCTTCCATAAAAATCCATGCCTCAGCCATTTCTACAGAATTCAACACGGATCCTCCTTTATTTTCTCACCCACTCTTACGACAGTTCCTCAGAGGGGCTAAGAATATAAGACCACCAAGGAAACAACCAATACCAGCCTGGGATCTTAATTACATACTAGAAAAATTAACATTGCCTCCTTTTGAACCAGCTGCCTCAACAGATTTGCAATATTTGTCCTGGAAAACAGCCTTCCTTCTGGCTATCACTTCAGCTCGTAGGGTTTCAGAACTACAGGCCCTCATGGCGGTGCAGCCCTTTCTCATCTTCCATCAGGACAGGGTTTCCCTTCGTACCAACCCGTCATTTATGCCTTAAAGTGGTATCCAGGGTAGCTTTAAATCAAGCCATACACCTACCTACCTTTTACCCCAATCCCCAAAACAGAGGGGAAAGGCTGCTACACTCTTTAGACATCCATAGGCAGCTACGTTATTATTTGGACAGAACAAAGTCCTTCAGGAAATCAGAACAACTCTGTGTCCTTTGCTGTAGGTGCTCAAGGGAAGCCAGTTACCAAGCAGACTATTTCAAAGTGGATAGGCCACTGCATACGGTTTTGTTATTCCTACTATGGGAAATCTGTTCCTACAGGTATCAGATCACACTCCACCAGGGCCACAGCTACCTCTACAGCCTTCCTCAGAGGAGTTCCTACCAAAGATATTTTGGAGGCAGCCACTTGGAGTTCTGTACATACCTTCACAAAACACTACCACCTGCCTTTATATTCCAAAACTAGAGCAGGCTTTGCCACTGCTGTGTTGCAGGGCATTCTGGCTCAACCCAGTTCCTCCTAGTACCTACCACCCTGTGCGTAGCTTTGGGACTCTACCCATCTATGATTACTGCAGCTGTATGCACGATGAACATAGTACAGTTTTGTACCTACCATAAATGTAGATGTTAGAGTGCTAATACAGCTGCAGTACAAGTTTCCCTCCCTCCTTCCCCACTTGGTAAAGGCATGGGGCCCAACACCCTCTTCATACTACCTGACTGGGTTATCCTTCTATGGTTTATTTGTTTGTAACTACTGATTTTGGATTATATTGCATTGCATGTATATACATATAAACATAATTATGTATTGCCTTCCTTCTGGGGGCACCTGACATCTGGGGCAAGAAAGACTGAAGAACATGGCGTCGGCTGTGTCTTATATACTCCGGCCTCACTGACGTCAGGAGAGAAAGCGACAACAACCGACGCCGGACCTAGACTTTGGAATTCGGCCGACCGAGGACCCATCTGTGATTACTGCAGCTGTATTAGCACTCGAACATCTACATTTATGGTAGGTACAAAACTGTACTTTGTCTGGGGTACACCATAAACAACGAAATCACAGCTGGTACCCTGTCAAATTATATTCCTGGGAGCAAGCTTGAACACAACTTCCCAGATGGTTTTCCTCCCGCCAGAGAAACAAATTCATTTGACAACTTGCTTCAAACTAGTGGCCACAAAAACCCTGCTTATCTGCAAGGCAAATACTGCAAACCTTGAGGTTCATTGCCTTGTGTATTCTACTAATTCCACATGCAAGACTGCATATGAGGAAACTACAGTGGTATCTAAAAAGCCTGTGGTGTCAACACTCTCAGGACCTTGAAGCAATGATTCCCATCATACCTTGTCTACGGTTAGAATTCCTTTGGTGGGCAGAGGCCTGCCACCAAAACAAGGGACTACCATTCACTCTACCCCCTACCGCCCAAACCCTAACGGACTCATCAGACTATGCATGGGGGCCTCACCTGGCAGGGAAGTGCATTCAGGTGAAATGGAACCCAAGTCAAATGCACCTGCATATCAATCAAAAAGAAATGTTAGCTGTACAGAATGCTCTGACAGCCTTCAAGAACCACATTCTTCCAGGACAATTAATGGTAAAGACTGATAGCACCATTGTTGTGGTACATAAGCAGGGGGTACCCATTCTTACCCCCTCTGCAGACTAGCCATGGCATCTACAGGCTCAATTCCTGCCAGGAAAACTAAATACACTGGCAGATGAACTAAGGAGAAATCTCAAGGACCCACATGAGTGGAAACTGGAACCAAAGACTTTCAACAGGTTGATCAACAAATGGGAGAGCCCAGATATGGACCTGTTTGCCCCCCCCCCCCCCCGAACTACCAATTGGACAAATTCTGCACAAGGACTCCCCACAAACAAGCTTGGAAAGTGGATGCTCTGTCCTTCAGCTGGAATAAAATCAGTTTATGCCTTTCCTACTCTGCCTCTCTCTTCTCCCAAGTACTGCTAAAGATCAAACAGGACAAACCAAGGATGATGCTGATTGCACCAGACTGGCCATGCCAACACTGGTACTCCCTCTTGCAGCATCACAGCTAGCCCCATGGCACCCTCCCCAGCCCCCTACCTTGCTGTCACAGCAACAGAGCCAGATTCTGCACCCCCAGTTTCAAACCCTGAACTTGGCAGCCTGGCTAATTATCTAATCTCTCCATTACCATCCCTCAGTAAACAAGCGTTGGTTCATTTTGTAGGCAAGGAGGCCTAGTACTAGAAAATCTTGTGCTGAAAAGTGGAAAAGATTCTGTGCCTGGAACCAAACTCAAGGGATGGCCACAGCAGCGCCCAATTTACCTCAGTTCAATACTAACAGATGCTTCACAAGGGCCTTTCCTTTTCCTCCATCAAAATTCATGCCTCAGCCATTTCAGCTCATTACAACACGGTACCACCCCTCTTTTCTCACCCACTGCTCAAGCAGTTCCTCATAAGGGCCAAAAACTTAAGACCACCCAGGAGAGCCCCAACTCCAGCCTGGGACCTTAACTTTTGTATTGGAAAAACTCACTCTTCCTCCTTTTGAGCCAGCTGCAACTGCAGAGTTAAAATTCCTTTCTTGGAAAACAGCTTTCCTTTTAGCAATCACTTCAGCACGAAGGGTATTTGAATTACAGGCCCTTATGGCAGTGGAGCCTTTCATCATCTTTCATGCGGACAAGGTGTCCCTCAGGACCAATCCCTCTCTCATGCCTAAGGTGGTATCCAGTGTGGCTCTTAATCAGTCCATTCGTTTGCCAATCTTCTTTTCTAATCCACAGAGCAAAGGGGAACGGATACTGCACTCCTTAGATGTGCACAGACGACTTAGATTTTACTTGGACAGGACTAAACCTCAAAGGAAATTTGAACTGCTGGTGGCTTTTGCTGCAGGGGCAGAGGGGAGGGCTATTTCAAAGCAAACCATTTCTAAATGGATAGGCCATTGCATTCATTTCTGCTATAAGCACCATGGAAACTTATCCCACAGGAGATTAGACCCTGTTCAACCAAGGCTGCATCTACCTCTACAGCCTTTCTCAGATGTCCCTGCCAGAGCCATCCTAGAAGCTGCTACCTGGAGTTCTGAAGATACTTTTTCCAAGCATTACCATTTGCCAATTTTCTCTAAATCCAGAGCTGGCTTTGCCACTGCAGTCTTGCAGTTCTTTATAGCTGGTCCTAATGCTACCTAAATTCCTCCTCCCATCCTTAGGTTTGGGAATCTACCCAAATGTGATGACTGCAACTGTGAAATACGAAGAACATAGCACAGTTGTGTACACTTACCATAAATGTAGATGTTCGAATGTATTCACTGTTGCAGACCTGGTTATCCTCCCTCCAGCCCCCTGACTTCTTTTGGCTATACCTCTATTCTCTTTTACTATATTTAAAAGCTTTTTGGTGTATTTGCTTTTTTGTTGGAGGTATAAACTTGTGTGTGTATTTGATGTATATATATTGATATTGATATATATATATATATATATATATATATGTGTTTGCTTCCCATTAAGGGGGGGGGGGGGCGGCACCTGACATCTGGGGCAAGAAATCCTGATGTAATGGGGTCGGCTGCATGCTTTATACCCCTGATGTCATGGAAGATGACAGTATCCGACGCAGGACCCAAGACTTTGATAATCAGGCCGACTGAGGGCTACTGCAAGCAGATAACCCAAATGTGATGACTGCAACAGTGAATACACTCTAACATCTACATTTATGGTTAGTGTACACAACTGTGCTTTCCTGTAAGCCCTGGATAAGTGGCATCCTGCATCCTTCTAATTCCTCTGACCAGACTTCACGTGAGAGAACTTCAGTGGTATCTAAAGAACCTTTGGTGCCAGCACACTCTCTAGAGACCCCTCTCCCTTTATCCCGTGTATAAGGGCTGAGTTTCTCTGGGGGGCAGAGGTCTGTGCCAAGAAGGGGTTTTCCTTCATCCTCCGCCCTACCGGCCAGACCACCACCAATGCCTCGGACATTGCTTGGGGCACTCACCTAGCAGGCAGGTGCACCCAAGGTCTTTGGGATGCCCAGCACCTTCAATTACGCATCCATCAAAGAAATGATGGCAGTACGGAAAGCTCAGACATCCTTCAAACCCCTTCTCAGGCCAGGGGTTCTCCTTATAAAAACAGACACCACCACAGTAATGCGGTACATCATCAAATGGCGGGGGGCCCCAGTCTTACCTTCTGTGCAGCCTAGCCACGAGCCCCTGGCTGACTGCCACCTGCATGGGTCTACACCTAATTGCGCAATTACCTACCATGGGTCAAAAACACCCTGGCAGACCACCTAAGCAGAAATTTATTGGACCCTCTCAAATGGTAGCTCCACAGGGTATTTCTGTAAATCAAGAGTGGTGAACTCCGGAGGTGGATCTCTTTGCCTCACATCTCGGCCACCAGCTGCCAAAGTTCTGTACCAGGGAGTATCGCCTCTTAGTGTGGAAGGAGAATGCCTTTACCTTCCCCTGGAACTCCCTCTTTGTGTACGCGATCTCGCCTCTGCCCCTTATTCCCAACGTACTAATCAAAATAAGGGAGGAAACCAAAGGCCATCCTCATTGCTCCAGATTGGCCCAGACAGCATTGGTGTTCCTTACTGCGCAGCCTGACCTTACAGCCCCCTAAGCAGCTTCCCTTGATCCAGGTGAGGGGAAGATACTGTTCCCAGACTTGCAGACTCTCAATCTTTCAGCATGGCTTATAGCTTATACCTTAAAAGCTAACAAGGAGTCCCTGTTTAGCAAACAGGTCCTAGACATTCACACAGAGGCCAGAAGGCCAAGCCCCAGAAAATCTTGCACAGCGAAATGGAAAAGATTCTGTTCCTGGCTGCCCAGAGGGGCTAGTAAGTCTCATCCTTCCATCCCTCCTCTTGGATTACCTAGCCGAATTGCTCAAAAGTAGCCTCTTTCTCTTCTATAAAAATCCATGCCTCAGCCATTTCAGCCCATTACGATTCAGACCTACCAGTCTTCTCTCATCCTTTGATTAAACAATTCCCTCAGCTGGGCATCTAATATCAGACCTCACAGAAGGGCTCCCATGCCAGCCTGGTACCTGAATTATGTTTTTAGAAAAACTAACCTTGCCTCCTTTACAACCTGCTGCCTCAACAGAATTGAAATACCTCTCCTGGAAGACTGCCTTTCCTACTAGCTGTCACCTCAGCCAGAAGGGTTTCAGAACTTCAGGCACTCATGGCTGTTGAGCCCTTCATCATTTTTCATACAGACAGGGTCTCCCTGAGGGATAACCCTTACTTCATTCCCAAGGTGGTATCTGATATGACCCTCAACCAGGCCATACACTTACCCACCTTCTTTCCCAACCATCAAAGCAAGGAGGGAAGAATTCTGCACTTGCTAGACGTGCACAGACAACTCTGATTCTATCTGGACCGTACTAAAACCTTCAGAAAAACAGACCAGCTGCTTGTCAGCTTTGCCCCAGGGGCAGAGGGTAAGCCCATTTCTAAGCAAACCATTTCCAAATTGATATCGCACTGTATCCATTTCTGCTACAGACTACATGGGAACCCCCCCCCCAAAGTCTATTCGTACCCATTCCACTAGGGCAGCCTCCACTTCCACAGCCGTCCTCAGAGGAGTCCCCACCAGGGACATCTTGGAATCTCATCACCTGGACCTCTGCCCGTACCTTTACAAAGCATTACCACCTACCTTTTTTCTTTGAGTCTAGGTCAGGATTTACCTTTGCAGTTCTGCAGGGCTTGCTGACCCATGCCTAGGCTTCTAAACCTATCCTTCCACCCCTTTCCTCAGCTTTGGGAATCCTCCCACAGGTGATGACTGCAACAGTGAAACACGAAGAACATAGTACAGTTGTGTAAACTTACCATAAATGTAGACTGAGTGTGTTCACTGTTGCAATCTTGGTTTCCCTCCCTTCATCCCTATTGTATCCTCTTTCCCTAGTGGGACATGAGCTTCCCATGGTGACTTTTAGCCACCAGGACCACTTTACCATATTTCCTTGTGCTTCTGATGATTTAGGGTAGGAAAAACTGATGTAATGGCGTCTGCTGTCTTGCTTTATATCACTGACAACCTGACAGACTACAGGCGACACAGAAAAGCATTGGTATTCGGGCTGGCCAAGGGCTACCACAGCAGGGATAAACCCACAGGTGATGACTGCAACAGTGAGTACACTCTAACATCTTCATTTATGGTAAGTGTACACAGCTGTACTTTTCATTAGACCTTAATGCAAAATGTAAATGGAATACATTGTGCAGGGCTACAAATTAACATGTTCTGTTTGCTTTATACAGGTAATGTCGAAAGTGATGGAGATGTATCAGCCCAGTGCTGTTACACTGCAGTGCGGTGCAGACTCTCTATCTGGAGATCGACTGGGGTGCTTTAATTTGACTATCAAAGGTAAAATGATTAGAGCACTTTAATGAGCTTAGCTTTAGTGACCAATATTTCTCATGGTTTAGACAGTTTGTTGCTAGGACTTTGCTCAATGCATTTCTCTACAACTTGGCTGCATTATGACTTTTATGGAATGATGGCCACATCTATACATTTAAGTGTTCTGCCTTAAAGGTAAAATGAGTGTGCAGCTGTAAAGTTAAAAAAAAAAAAAAACTGCCGAAGTCCTGTCTCAAATACTCAAATGTAGAAATGTGCACCTGGTTGGGCTGAAGTTGTTGTTGTTGCAAAGAAGTATAGCTACACCTCCATAAAGTTAGGGGCTTTGACTGTTAATAGCAAATATATTTTAAGGCTGTGGCCCTTGAGGAAGGGGGACAGTTGTAGCTAATTCAGAAGTGCTGTAAGTCTCTATGCTCTATAGGAGGAAAAGTGGCATTTCTCTTTGGTAAATGTGTGCCTTGCAACGGTCTTGGTGTTACTACTGGCCCAAGTGTGCTAGAGAAGCCATATGCTCGACTCTTCCTCCTTTGAGGTGTTTGCTCTAGGTTGTTCACCCTGAGCTTCTGTAATTCTTATGATCTTGTATTATAGAAGATAAAAGTACATAAAGATAAATTATTGACTAGGCAACTTTTGGACTTTTTTTGCCTTTGATGCCAGTGAGAGATTGAGGTTTCCCAGTGGACGGTGCCATTGGTTGCCACTTTGTCTGTTGATGGGGCTTTTCTTGGCATGGCAGAGGATATTCTTCGTGTTTCACTGTTGCAGTCATTACATTTGGGTAATCTGCTGGCAGGTTGCCCTAAGTCGGCCTGAATTCCAAAGTCTTGGGTCCTGCTTCAGTTGCTGTCTCCTCTTCCATGACGTCAGGTCGTCTGGGGTATAAAACATGCAGCAGACGCCATTTTCTTAAGTCTTTCTTCCCGCGTGGTGCCCAAAGCAGAAACATTTCGCAAGTGCCGGTCGACAGACTACTGAAATATTTGCGTTTGAGTTTCAGAACCAAAGTTTTCAATAAAGCTAAGTACCCCGTTGGGGAAACTTTTTTTCTTGCTTTTTACTGATGTCAGAAAGTTAATCGTATTACTTGTGGGAAGCAAATACCTCATAAGGATTTCCATTTATACTGTATTCCTTGCCTAGGCCCTAATCACAACGTGCCTGGCTGTCGGTTTTGTGCTAGATTTCCGCACTAAGTGTCTGTATATTTTTGCATCCAGGTATTTTGGAAACAGATTTAACTACCCAGAGATGTCGTCGGATAGCAATCAAGACTACCGGATTACATAACAAACGCAAAGAAAAGGACAGAGAAAGGCAGTCGAGATCCAAGACCGACTAAGCTTCTCCTAAGCCAGTCGCCGGTACTCAGTGAGGCACTTTCGCAGCCCCTGATACCTGCTACCTTTGAGTCACAGGCCTCTGCTGGCACCCATGTGGAGTCCGGCATGTTGCAAGATACTCAGGTTATTGGACCAATGGATGCATCTCCCTCTGATGGGTCCGGAGCTGCTGAGCAGGCACCGGCTGCTGAGGGTGTATTCATACCTCAACATTTTTATATCAAAACGAAAGCTGCAAAACCAAAGGCAAAGACCGCTTCTAAAACTATAAAAACGATGCCAGAGCCACGTGCACAGGCCTCTATGCCTAAAAAACAGATGATCAAAATGGCTGAAGACCTTTACCCTGATCAGGGGTTCCCATCCCCCTCCAGATAAGAAGCCTAGGCAAAGACACTGCATCTTCAGATCAGGTTTCTATTTCTTCTGATTCCTCTTCTGATCAGGAATTCTTTACCTCCCTATGAGGATTCTGATGCTGAGGAGTCTATTCCTTCTGCATCTCTTCCTGAGGATTATTCATTTGGAGAAACCTTGCATACTTTGAGGGAGCATTTTCACTGGGAGAGTCAAAACTTCTCAAAGAGGCTCAGGGATTTCCTCCTTTCCCTCAGCACAAGCATTTAGCCATTCCCCCTGTGTTAGACATTGTGGGTGATGTTTTTTCGGAGTCAAGCCTGACCCCTGACTGTCTACCTCCGGCTCCCAGTAAGCCTGACAGGTATTACAGGGTCCCTGACTCTCATATTTTTTTATTTAGAAACCCTGCTGTTGATCCTGAAACTGTTTCACGGGGTCCAAAGGGAGTTAAGGCCTCAACAGCAAAAAACCCTACCCCCTCTGACAGATTCAAGGGCACTGGACAGATGGGGAAAAAAGGTTTATACATCTGCAACCTTGGCAATTAGGGCCTTAAACTGTCAATTTCATATGCTTAAGTACCAACAACATGTTATGGGATTGCTAAAACAGAAAATGATATTTTCAGAATGTGCAGAAAATAAAGAATTGCAGGAATTCTTGCATGCAGCTAAGCAAGTTGGAAAGCATACTTTGCAATGTGGTTTTAATTCTTTAAGGCCTCCTGCAGGGCCGCAGTTACTGGATCTGTGATTAGAAGGCATGCCTGGTTAAAGGAAGAAAATTTGCCTGATCATGTTAAAGCTAACTTACTAGATGCACCTTTACAGCATGATTCTCTGTTTGGTATTAAGGCAGAAGAGGTTTTAAAGAAAATGGAAGACAAAGCTAAGTCTATACAAACTTTTAAAGATTTCTTACAGGTGCAGACACCTAGATTCAGTAGACACTGGCCTACAAAAAATTGGGCCTGTGTCAGAGCTCAAAGGGGCAAATCCAAACACCCTAAGGGTTCCAGGTACCAGGCTCTAGATTCATACAGGTCAAAGCAATGGGGTACATCCACCTCCAAATCTGGAGGAGATGAAGAGCAAACCTATAGAAAGCAATCCCAATGACTTCCCTCTGCCTACACCAAGCAGTTATCTTTAGGCAGCACCCATAGGGGGAAAATTAGCACTTTTTGCTCAAAATTGGCAGTTAAGAACCCAGGACAAGTGGGTTCTAAACATTGTATCACAGGGATACAGGTTCCATTTCCACACTCTACCAATGACAAATGGTTGGCCAGACCTGCCAAAAAACCAATGGGCAGAGGCACAGAAATGGGTTACGTCCCTCATGGATATGGGTGCCATTCAGACAGTACCAGAACTGGAAAAAGGACAAGGTTTTTACTCTACTGTTCTTGGTACCCAGAAAAGACGAGGCCTGGCGGCCAATACTGGATTTATCAATTTTGAACACATACCTGGACATTCTAAAATTCAGAATGCTTACTTTGCAACAGCTTCTGCCCATGCTGGGCAAGAATGCTTGGCTGGTGACTTTAGACTTAGAGGCATACCTGCATGTCCCAATAAGACGATCTTGCAGAAGATACGTCAGATTCAAGGCTGGCTTAATGCATTACCAATTCTCTGCACTGCTTTTTGGCTTATCTACTGCACCCAGGGTCTTTACAAAGTGCCTGGCACCAGTAATTGCATTTTGCAGACAAAAAAGTATTCAGATATATCCTTACTTGGGCAACTGTCTCATTCAAGCAGAGAACAAGAACACACTTATACGACACCTGGCATTTGTGAAAAGGCTTCTAGCATGCCTAGGGTACACACTAAACGAAATGAAGTCACAACTGGTACCCTCTCTAAAGATAACATTCCTGGATGCAAGCTTGCATACAACTGCCCAGATGGCTTACCTCACGCCAGGCAAACAAAGGCAGCTGACTACTTACTTCAAACTGATGGCAGCAACAACCCAGTCTTCTGCAAGACAAATTCTGCAGGCTCTGGGCTTCATGGCATCCTGCATCCTACTAATTCCATATGCAAGACTGCATATGAGGAAACTTCAATGGTACCTAAAAATGGTACCTAAAAAGTTTATGGAGTCAACATTCACACAGTGTAGAAACAATGATTCCCCTCATCCTCTGCTTGCAACAGGAACTTCTATGGTGGGCAGAGGCCTGTCACCAAAACATGGGATGGCCCTTCACTCTACCCCCCCCCGCCAGCCAAACTTAACAGACTCCTCAGATTATGCCTGGGGGGCCCACATGGCAGGAAGATGCATTCAGGGCATATGTGCACCAAATCAAATGCATCTACATATCAACCAGAAAGATATGCTAGCTGTTCAAAATGCCCTAACAGCCTTCAAGGATTTACTTCATCCAGGACAACTACTGATAGACGGACAACACCACCGTCGTGGTATATAAACAAGCAAGGGGGCACACACATACCCCCTTTGCAGATTAGCCATGACACTGAGGGACACAGCTTTGACCTACCAAATAAATCTTCAAGCTCAATTCCTGCCAGGAAAACAGAACACTCTGGCAGACGATTTAAGCAGAAACCTGATGGATCCTCACGAGTGGAAACTAAATCCACAAGTATTCAGCATGATAACAGAGAAATGGGGGGGCTCAGACATAGATCCATTTACCTCTCCTCAAAATTATCAATTGAAAAGATTCTGCACAAGGACTTATCACAGACAAGCATGGAAAGTGGACGCCCTATCCTTCAGTTGGAAAAACCTGTCAGTTTACGCCTTTCCTTCTCTGCCTCTTCTAACAAAAGTAGTCCTAAAAGTCAGACAAGAGAAGCCAAAGATATTAATTGCCCCGGACTGGCCCCGCCAATACGGGTACCCAATCCTAAGGAACTTGTCTCAATACCCAGCTTGGACCTTGCCTTAGACCACAACTACTGACCCAGCAAAACAATCAGATCCTGCACAATCAACTACAGACTGAATCTGGCAGCATGGCTAATCATGTAAATCATACGAACGACACCTCTCAGTAAAGCTGTGATGGATGTCATTTTGGAAGCCAGAAGGCCTAGTACTAGAAAATCTTATGCTGACAAATGGAAGAGATTCTTTGCTTGGAATCCAGCACAAGGAACTGATGTAGCAGAACCACATATTCCTCAGATATTACAATACATAACTGAGATGCTTGACAAAGGCTTATCTTTCTCATCAATCAAAATCCATGCCCCTGCCATTTCGGCTCATTACAATACAGAGCCCACCTATCTTTTCTCATGCTTTACTAAAGCAGTATCTTAGAGGAGCCAAAAACCTAAGGCCTCCTAGATCACCATTATCTGCATGGGACCTCAATTGTGTTGGAAAAGCTCACCCTGCCCTCATTTGAACCAGCCGCTACCGCTGATATAAAGTTCTTATGGAAGACCACTCTGCTTCAGCAAGAAGAGTTTGAGCTACAGGCCCTCATGACTGTAGAGCTTTTTATCATATTTTACCCAGACAGGGTGTCTGAGGACAAATCCTACTTTTATGCCTAAGCTGGTTTCCAGTGTGGCTCTTAACCAAACTATTCATCTGCCAACTTTTTATCCAAATCCGCAGAACAAAGGGGAGAGAATTCTGCATTCCTTGGACGTACACAGACAGCTAAGATTCTACTCGAGCAGGACTAAAGCTCTAAGAAAAACTGAGCAATTACTAGTGTCATATGCTGCAGGATCAGAAGGAAAGGCCATTTCAAAGCAGGCAATTTCAAAGTGGATAAGCCACTGCATCCGTTTCTGCTACTTGTACCATGGTAAACCTGTGCCCAAGGGCATTGGGTCTCATTCCACCAGAGCTGCAGCTACTTCGGCAGCCTTTCTCAGAGGAGTACCAACCAAAGACGTTCTAGAGGCTGCTACTTGGAGGTCTGTTCACACCTTTACAAAGCATTACCATTTGCCTCTGTATGTCCAGGGCAGGCTTTGCCACTGCAGTGCTGCAGGGCCTTATAGCCGCACCTAATGCTGTTTAGCTCCAGCCTCACAACCATAGCTTTGGGATTCTACCCAAATATAATGACTGCAACAGTGAAACATGAACATAGTACAGTTGTGTACACTTACCATAAATGTAGATGTTAGTGTATTCACTGTTGCAGTCCATGTTACCCTCCCGCCCATCCCCCTGTCATTCTACAGATGTTCATCGTGTTACCCTGCTGCAGTCATCACACTTGGGTTATCCTGCCGTCAGGCGGTCCCACAGTCAGCCCGAATTTCAAAGTCTTGGTCTGGCGTCGGTTGCTGTCGCGTCTTCCCTGAAGTCAGTGCGCCAGGGGTATAGAAGAGGCATCCAACGCCATTTTCTTCAGTCTTTCTTGCCGCGAGGTGCTCGAAGTAGAAGCAGTTTGCAAGTGCCGGTCGGCCGACACCTGAGATTTTCGAATAGAGTTTCAGTCCGAAGTCTTCAAAGCTAAGTACCCCGTTGGGGAACCTTTTCTTGCCTCAGTCCGATGTCAGAAAAAGTTAACAATTGCTTTTCTTGTGGGAAGCAAATACCTCATAAGGACTTATTGTTATTGTGTACCTTGCCTAGGCCCAGACCATGACGTCACTGGTTGTCTGTTTTGTGCTAGGTTCAATAAGCGAACTATAAAGCGACGCTTTGATTTCGCACGACACTACTTCGGTAGGAAATTTAATTACACTATGCCGTCGGAGCAACCGAATACCAGCTTGCATAAAAAACGCAAAGATAGACAGGCAACCTAGATCCAAGCCGGACTTCGAGGCCTCGGCTGGGCCGGTCGCCGGTTCTCCGGTTTTAAGTGAGGTGCCTATGCAGCCCCTGGCCACCGCAGAATTGGAACCCCAGACTGCTTCGGATCCTCTAGCAGTGAGTTATAGCCCGATGCAGCCTTTTTCTTTAGGCCCTACCGACGACATTGCAGAAGGAGAAGCCGGTGCGGTAGAAACACCTTCGGTTTCAGAAGGTGTCTTCAGACCGGCTACTCTCACCATAAAATCTTATGCTAAGCTAAAGACTCCTCTAAAACCAAAAAGGACTGCACTTCAGTCTCCAGTTCCAAGGCCCCATGCCTAAGAAACAGATGCTTAAAATAGCTGAAGATTTGATTTCTTTAATCGGGCCCCCCCCCCCCCCCGACAAAAGGCCTAGACAAGAGGAGAATTATGCCTCCTCTGATAGTGTCTTATTTCCTCAGGCTCCTCTGAGGAACAGGATTACTCCTTTCCCCCTTATGAAGATTCTGATGCTGAAGATTCCATTCCCTCAGCTTCTCCCCTTGAAGACTATTCCTTTGGGGAAACCTTACATACCATGAGGGAACATTTCCATTGGGAAGGTCAGGACTACTCTGACTCAAAGAAAAGGCTCGGAGAGTTTCTTTTACTCCCCCAGCACAGACCACTTGCTATCCCCCCAGTTTTAGACATTGTGGATGATGTTTACTTAGAATCTAGTCTAAATCCAGATTCTCCTGCTCCAGCCAAACCAGATAGATACTATAGAGTGCCTGACTCACACAAATTCCTTTACAAAAGCCCTGTTGCTGATCCAGAGACAATCTTCCAGGGTCCCAAAGGGGCTAAGGCTTCTATGGCTAAAAATCCTGTACCCTCTGAAAAGGGACTCCAGAGCACTAGATAGGTGGGGGAAGAAGGTTTACACCTCAGCTACTTCTAGCTATGAGAGCACTAAATTGTCAATTTCACATGCTTAAATATCAACAATTCCTAATGTCTCAAATGAAACAAAAGATGAGCACGCACCCTCAACAGTTTGAATTCAAGGAACTGCAGGATCTGTTGCATGCAGCTGAACAGGTGGGCAAGCATACTTTACAATGTGGATTTGATTCCTTGGAAGCTTCCTGTAGAGCAGCTGTTACTGGATCTGTTGTACGTAGGCATGCTTTGTTAAAGGAACAAACTCTGCCTGATCAGGTTAAAGCAAAGTTACTAGATGCACCCTTTCAGCAGGATGTCTTTTTTGGGGTTAAAGCAGAAGAGGTTTTAAAGAAAATGGAGGATAAGGCAAAATCTATGTAGACTGTCAAAGATTTCTTACAGGTACAGCCCCCACGCTTCAGCAGAAATTGGCCAACAAAAAATTGGTCCTTTCCAGCTTCTGACAGACCACAGAGGGGTAAATACAGGCGCCTAAGGGGCAGAGAGGACAAGCACAAATCCCTTACAAACCTCGCCAATGGGGCACTGCAACACAGAAGGGAGGTGAACACCGGTCCCAAACTACTAGAAGGCAAACACAATGACTTGCACCTCAAACTGCCAAGCAAAACTCTCTTGGCAGCTCCCTTGGGAGGAAAATTAGCACTTTTTGCAGACAACTGGCGCATCGTCACAAAGGACAAATTGGGTCCTAGACATTCTCACAAGGATACAGATTCCATTTCCACACCTTGCCAAGGATAAAAGGAATGCCAAACCTGCCACAAAATCAATGGGCAGAGGCACAAAAACAAATTACAGCTCTCATGGACATGAGAGCCATTCAACTGGTACCTACACAGGAACAAGGCCAACGATTTTACTCAAGGCTCTTTCTAGTCCCCAGAAAGGGCAATGCTTGGAGACCCATTCTGGACCTTTGAATTCTAAACACCTTCTTGCAAGTACCCAAATTCAAGATGCTAACACTACAGCAGCTTCTTTCCATGTTGGGCAAGAAAGCTTGGCTAGTAATGTTGGACCTCAAGGAGGCATACCTGCATGTCCCTATCAGACAAAATTGCAGAAGATACCTCCATCTCATTGCAGGTTCAACCCATTACCAATTCTCTGCACTGCTCTTTGGCTTATCTACTGCACCCAGGGTCTTCACAAAATGCCTGGCACCAGTAATTGCATACTGCAGACAGAGGAATTCAAATATATCCATACCTGGACGACTGCCTCATCCAAGCAGAAAGCAAGGACATTCTCTTACAACATCTGGCTTTTGTAAAACACCCAAGTTGCCTAGGGTACACAGTAAACGAAAAGAAATCAAAACTAGTGCCCTCTCAAAATATGACATTCCTGGGTGCCAGCTTGAATAAAACGGCCCAGATGGCTTATCTGATGGCAGACTAACTCAGTACTTCAAAACAATGGCAACAAAAACCCAACTCCCTGCAAGAAAAATTCTGCAGGCCTTGGGCTTCATGGCATCTTGCATACTACTACTAACCATTTGCAAAACTGCATATGAGGAAATTACAATGGTACCTAAAAAGCGTATGGACTCAACACAGCCACAGCTTGGAAACAATGATACCTCTCATTCCCTGCCTTCAACAGGAGTTTCTATGGTGGTCACAGGCATGTTACCTCAACAAGGTTCAGCCTTTCACCTTACCCCCAGCCAGGCAAACTGACAGCAGATGCATCGGACTATGCCTGGGGGGCACACATGGCAGGACGGTGCATTCAAGGCATATGTACTGCAGATCAAAGGAATCTGCACATCAATCAAAAAGAAATGCTAGCTATACAGAATGCCCTGACAGCCTTCAAGGACATCTTACATCCAGGACAGCTTACAATAAGGACAAGACAACACCACAGTAATGTGGTACATAAACAAGGGGGTACACACTCCTACCTTCTATGCAGGCAAGCAATGACCTTGTGGAACACAGCACTGGCTTACCAAGTTCAATTACAAGCTCAATTCCTGCCAGGAAAAAAGAACACATTGGCAGACAACCTAAGCAGAAACATCATGGATCCCCACGAGTGGAAACTGGATCCACAAGTATTTGCAATGATAACTCAAAAATGGGAGCACCCAGGCATAGACCTGTTTGCCAGCCCCCAAAACTATCGGCTAACAAAATTTTGCACAGGGACGTCTCACCATCAAGCTTGGCAAGTGGACGCGCACTCATTCAGTTGGAAAATGCTGACCGTGTATGCCTTCCCTCCATTGCCCCTTCTCACAAAGGTGCTGCTGAAAGTCATGATGGAGAGACCCCGAATGATACTCATTGCCCCAGACTGGCCACGCCAGCACTGGTACCCACTATTAAGGAATATGGCCCAGGACCCACCATGGATTTTACCACAAATTACTCATCTGCTCACACAGCAAGACAAGTCCGATCCTACACAGCCAGCTCAAAACCTTAAATTTGGCTGCATGGCAAATCACCTAAGCAACCAGCCAGCTCCTCTTTCTCAAGCTGTTATGGAGGTTATTCTGGAAGCCAGGAGGCCCAGCACCAGGAAAGCCTACTCAGACAAATGGAAAAGGTTTTGCACCTGGAACCAAGCTAAAGGCCAAAATACCCTTCAGCCGGACACCTCAGATTCTACAATATTTAACTGAGATGTTACACAAAGGCCTTTCTTTTTCATGTATTAAAATCCACGCCTCAGCTATTTCAGCTCACTACAACATGGATCCTCCCTTATTTTCACATCCACTTCTAAGGCAGTTTCTTAGAGGAGCCAAAAACATTAGGCCTCCCAGGAGAGCACCAACGCCAACTTGGGACCTCAAGTTTGTTCTGGAAAAACTTACGCTACCTCCTTTTGAACCAGCTTTCTCAGCTGACTTAAAGTTTATATCATGGAAGACTGCCCTGCTGCTAGCAATTACTTCAGCCAGAAGAGTCTCAGAGCTTCAGGCAGTAATGGCAGTAGAGCCTTTCCTCATTTTCCATCAAGACAGAGTTTCTCTACGAACTAACCCCTCTTTTATGCCTAAGGTGGTATCCAGTGTGGCTCTAAATCAAACCATCCATTTACCCACCTTCTTTCCCAAAACCACAGAACAAAGGAGAAAGACTCCTGCATTCCTTGGACATTCACAGGCAGCTACGTTACTACTTTGATAAAACGAAGGTTTTCAGAAAATCTGACCAGCTTTTTGAATCCTATGCTACAGCATCTCAAGGAAAGGCGATCTCAAAACAGACCATTTCCAAATGGATAGGACATTGCATACGTTTTTGCTACACCCAACATGGAAAACCAGTTCCTGCTAGCATAAGGCCCCACTCTGCCAGGGCAGCAGCTACAGCCTTCCTCAGGGGGGGGTCCCAACCAAGGATATTCTGGAAGCTGCAACTTGGAGTTCAGTACACGCCTTTGCCAAACACCATCACTTAACACTTTACTCTAGACTAGAGCTGGCTTCGCCACTGCTGTTTTGCGGGGCCATCTAGCCTCCTCTAACCCTGTTTGACTCCACCTCCCATCCTTTGCTTTGGGATTCTACCCAAGTGTGATGACTGCAGCAGGGTAACATGATGAACATAGTACAGTTTTGTACCTACCATAAATGTAGATGTTTGAGTGTATACCCTGCTGCAGTCCAGGTTACCCTCTCTCCTTCCCCTCTGACCTAACTAAAACCTTTCAATACCTTAAAATCTGATGCAACCTTTGTGGTGTATTTGCTTATAGCTGGAGGGATGTTTTGGTTGTGATAAACTGTTATTATTGGTAGTATCTACTTGACCACCTTTTTGGGGGGGGCACCTGACATCTGGGGCAAGAAAAACTGAAGAAAATGGCGTCGGATGCCTCTTGTATACCCCTGGTGCACTGACATCAGGGTAGAAGCGACAGCAACTGACGCCGGACCAAGACTTTGGAATTCGGGCCGACTGCGGGACCGCCTGACAGCAGGATAACCCAAGTGTGATGACTGCAGCAGGGTATACACTCAAACATCTACATTTATGGTAGGTACAAAACTGTACTTTTCTTTCTTTCTCTATATCCTACAACCTGTGTGGTGTATTTGCATGTAGATGAAGGTAAAGTTTATATTGATGCATGTATATAGATATATTTATATAATATTGCTACCTTTTTGTGGGCACCTGATATCGGGGGCAAGAAAAACTAAAGAAAATGGCGTCTGCTGCATGTTTTATGCCCCTGACGACCTGACGTCATGGAAGAGGAGACAGCAAACCGACACAGGACCCAAGACTTTGGAATTCAGGCCGACTGAGGGCAACCTGCCAGCAGATTACCCAAATGTAATGACTGCAACAGTGAATACACTCAACATCTACATTTATGGTAAGTGTACACAACTGTACTTTTTTGTTTCTTTGCCTCTTCCTCTTTGAAGTAGCCCCTGTGTCTTGAAAAACCCTTTATCTTACTGATGAGCTCACTGCAGTGGTCCTCATTTTTTTGGGTTTGTGGTGGGCCACTCCCTTTAACCCATCTGAGTGGGAAGCAGGCTTTTGAGTCCAGGCTCCGGTTGATTATCAGTGTGGAGTGTCTTAGACCTTTCAAAAGATCAGTTTCACTCTGCTTGTTACTCTGGATGAGGTCAGGTTTGGAGTTTTTTGGGTAAGGTACTTACAGTTTTTCCTAGCCCTTCCACTCAATTTTTATGGCTGTCTGATCTTTTTGAGACTTTGGGCTATTATGTGATTCGGTGTTTGGTTATGGCACTCTCCAGCCTGGTCCGTTAGTCATTTTCCTGATTTCTGGTAAGGTCCTGCAGGAGTTGACTGAGCTTTTAGAATCTGTTTATGCAGTAGTGGTTTTTGGATGAAGCAATAGTTGGTGCGTCTTCAGGTAGATTGTGGGTGAGTTCTGGATAAATGCTGTATTTTAAATTGTCCAACTTGTCCATTTCAGAACTTGGACTGGTTAGCTGAGAGCAGCAGTCCTTTGGTAGCTTTGATGTTCTTGTTTCACTGTTACAGTCAATACATTGGGTAATCTTTTGGCAGGTTGCCCTCAGTCAGGCTGATTAACAAAGTCTTGGGTCCTGTTTTGGTTGCTGTCACTTCTTCCATGACGTCAGGGGTATAAAACATGCAGCCGCCATTACATTAGTCTTTCTTGCCGCGCGGTGCCCGAAGCAGTTCGCAAGTGCCTGTCTGCCGACTCCTGAAATTTTCGTTTTCGAGTTTCAGAACTGAAGTCTTCAACTAAAAGCGAAGTGCCCCATTGGGGAAACTTTTTCTTGCTCCTTACCGATGTCAGTAAAAGTTAATAATTGTATTACTTGCGGGAAGCAAATACCTCAAAGATTTTCACTTGTACTGTATTCCTTGCCTAGGCCCTGACCACAACGTGCCTTGCTGTCAGTTTTGTGCTAAATTTAATTAACGCAGTATTAAACGTCTGTATATTTTTGCTTCTAAATATTTTGGCTCGAGATTCAACTATCCAGAAATGTCATCGGTTAGCAATCAGACTACCAGAATACCTAAAAAAACACAAAGAAAGATGGACCATTGAGGTCCAAAACCGACAAAGCCTCTCCTAAGCCAGTTGCCGGTTCACCGGTACTCAGTGAGACACTTTTGCAACCCTGATACCCGCTACTTTTGATTCGCAGGCCTCTACTGAGATCCATTCGGAGTCCGGTATGCTGTGCGATACTTTAAGTATTGAACCCGAGGATGTCTCTACCTTAGATGGGTCCAGAGCCGCTGAGCAGGCCCCGGCTTCTGAGGGTGTTTTCAGGCCTAAATGTTTGTATATTAAACAGATGTCTTCAAAACTAAGGCCAAAAAATACTGCTATGTCTAAAAAACTGACGCATGGGCCATATGTACAGGTACCAATGCCTAAAACACAAATTATCAAAATGGCTGAGGATTTAATTAGTGAGCAGGGGTACCCATCCCCTTCCTGCTAAGAGGCCCAGGCAAGGCACTGACTCTGAATCTTCAGATCATGTTTCTATTTCTTCAGATTCCTCTTCTGATCAGGAATTATCTATTCCCCCTTATGAGGACACTGATGCAGAAGATGCCATCCCTTCTGCTTCTCCTCCTGAGGATTTTTCTTTTGGAGAAACTGCATACCTTAAGGGAACACTTACACTGGGTGAGTCAGGATTTCTCAGAATCTAAAAAGAGACTTGGGGATTTTCTTCTTTCTTAGCATAGGCCTATGACTAGACATTGTTGTTTCCTCAGAGTCCAGTATGGCTCCAGATTCCCTGCCTGTGGCTCCTAGTAAGCCAGAGAGAGAGTACTACAGGGTTCCTGATTCTCTCCAATTGCTTTTTAAAAATCCTACTGCTGACCCAGAAACCATTTCTCAGGGTCCTAAGGGCATTAAGGCTTCTACTGCTAAAAATCCTACCCCTTCTGATAGAGATTCCCGGGCACTGGATAGATGGGGTAAGAGGGTTTACACGTCTGCAACCTTGGCAATCGGGGCTTTAAACTGTCAATTTCATATGCTTAAATATCAGCAGCGTGTCATGGGTTTACTTAAACAGAAAATGATTATTTCTGACTGTGTGAAAGAGTTGCAGGATTTATTGCATTCAGCTGAACAAGTTGGAAAACTTACTTTGCAATGTGGTTTTGATTCCTTGGAGGCCTCTTGCAGGGCTGCTGTAACTGGATCTGTGATGAGAAGGCATGCTTGGCTCAAGGAGCAAAATATGCCTGACCATGTTAAAGCAAAATTGTTGGATGCTCCTTTTACAACAGGGCAGTCCATTTGGTAATAAGGCTGAAGAAGTTTTGGAAAAGATGGAAGATCAAGTTAAATCTATGCAAACTGTGAAAGATTTCTTACAAATTCAGGTTCCCAGATTCAGTAGGCACTGGCCTAAGAACTGGTCCTTTCCAGTATTCACTAGAGCCGCTCAGGTCAAACCCGGACATTCCAAAGGCTCCAGGTTTGTCACAAGGAACTTGTAGAAGAAAGCAATGGGGTGCCCCCACCTCCAAATCTGGAAGTAACAAGGCGCCTTCCTGCAGTAAACACTCAATGACCTTCCACTGCAGTCACCAAGCACTTATCTTTTAGCTGCTCCTTTGGGGGGAAAACTGGCACTTCATGCATGAAACTGGCAACTTATTACCCCAGGACAAATGGGTTTTAAATATAGTATCCCAGGGATACAGATTTCATTTCCACACGTTGCCAATCCCAAATGGATGGCCAGATCTGCCTCCAGATCAGTGGGCAGAGGCCCAGAAACGAGTTATGTCCCTCATGGATATGGAAGCGCTTCAACCAGTACCAGAAAAGGGACAAGGTTTTTATTCAAGACTTTTTCTGGGACCCAGAAAAGACAAATCATGGCATCCAATTCTGGACTTATCCATTCTAAGTACATTTCTGGACATCCCAAAATTCAAGATACTGACTCTCCAACAGTTACTACCTATGCTAGGCAAGGATGCCTGGTTGGTAACGCTAGACTTAAGGCTTACCTGCATATCCCAATCAGGGAATCTTGCAGAAGATACCTCCGCTTCAAAGCAGGCTGTTTGCATTACCAGTTCTGTGCACTGCCCTTTGGCTTATCTACTGCACCCAGGGTCTTCGCAAAGTACCTGGCACCAGTAATTGCATTTTGCAGGCAAAGAAATATTCAGATTTATCCATACCTGGACGATTGTCTAATTCAGGCAGAAAACAAGGAGACTCTGCTAAAACATCTGGCATTTGTAAAAAGGCTTCTAACTTGTCTAGGGTACACTGTAAACGAAACATCACAACTGTTACCCTCTCAAATAATTACATTCCTGGGTGCAAACTTGAATACAACTGCCCAGATGACTTGCCTTACGCCAGAAAAACAAATCCAATTGAGGACTTCAAACAGGTGGCCACAAAAACCCAGCTGTCTGCAAGACAAATTCTGCAGGGCTTGGTGTTCATGGCCTCCTGCATTCTTCTAATTCAGTGTGCAAGACTGCGTATGCGGAAACTTCAATGGTACCCGAAAAGCTTAGAGTCAACATTGTCACAGCCTGGAAACAATGATTCCCATCATTCCTTGCCTGCAACTAGAGTTCCTATGGTGGGCAGAGGCCTGCCACCAAAACAAGGGATTGTCATTCATTCCACCCCCTGCCGCCCAAACCCTGACTAGACGCATCAGATTATGCTTGGGGGGCACATCTGGCAGGGAGATGCATTCAGGGCCAATGGAGCCCAAACCAAATGCACCTACATATCAGTCAGAAATGGATGCTATTTTACAGAATGCTCTGACAGCCTTAAAGGACTATCTTCATTCTGGACAATTACTGATAGACTGACACCACAGTTATGTGGTACATAAGCAGGGGGGTACCCATTCCTACCCCCTTTGCAGACTAGCCATGGCATTGTGGAACATGGCCTTGACTTTTCAAATACATCTACAAGCTGAATTCCTGCCAGGAAAACAAAATACTCTGGCAGACGAACTAAGCAGAAATCTTATGGACCCACACGAATGGAAACTGGATCCACAAATCTTCAGCATGTTGACATGCAAATGGGGGTGCCCAAACCTAGATAGTTTTGCCTCACCCGAAAACTATCATTTGGACAAATTCTGCACAAGAATTCATCACAAGCTTAGAAAGTGGATGCTCTATCCTTCAGCTGGAAAAACATATCAGTCTATGCCTTTCCACCTCTACCGCTACTCTCCAAGGTCTTACTAAAAGTCAGACAGGAAATAAAAATGATTCTGATTGCTCCAGACTGGCCTTGCCAGCACTGGTACCCGCTCCTGCGCAATATGTCGCACCTTCCTCCGTGGTACCTGCCTCAGACACCTTTACTTACTGTCTCAGCAGAACTATCAAATTCTGGACACTCTGCTTCAAACTCTGAATCTTGCAGCATGGCTAATCAACTAATTTCACCAGTTACATCTCTCAGCAAATCTGTGATGGATGTCATTTTGGAGGCTAAAAGGCCTAGTACTAGAAAATCTTATGGTGACAAATGGAAAAGATTCTGTCCGTGGAACCAAGCACAAGGAGTAAGCACAGCAATGCCCAGTATTCTTCAGATACTGCACCACTAAACTGAGATGCTTCACAAGGGCTTATCTTTTTCTTTTTATGGAAGTGGGGAGGCTCTGTGTTGTAATGAGCTGAAATGGCAGAGGCATGGATTTTTAAATCCATGCCTGTGCCATTTCAGCTCATTACAACACAGAGCCTCCCTTCTTTTCTCATCGTCTGCTAAAGCAGTACCGCAGAGGGGCCAAAAACTTAAGACCTCCCAGGAGAGCACCAACTCCTGCATATGGGACCTCAGTTTTTTTTGAGAAAAACTCACTACCTCCTTTTGAGCAAGCTGCTACTGCAGACCTAAAATTTCTCTCTTGGAAAACAGCTTTTCCTTTAGCAGTTACTTCATCTAGAAGGATTTCAGAACTACAGGCTCTTTTGGCAGTGGAGCCTTTCATTATTTTTTACCCAGACAGTGTGGCTCTCAGGACCAATCCATCCTTTATGCCGAAAGTGGTTTCTAGTGTGGCCCTCAGACCATTCATCTGCCAACTTTCTTCCCAAATCCACAGAACAATGGTGAGCGGATTCTGTATTCATTGGATGTACACAACTAAGATGCTACTTAGGACAAAATCTCTAAGAAAATCTTAACAGTTACTGGTGGCATTCACTGCAGGGGGGCAGAGGGAAAGGTTTATTCAAAGCAGACTATTTCCAAATGGATAAGCCATTGTATTTGTTTCTATATGCACCATGGTAAACCTGTCCCCAAGGGGATCAGATCTCATTCCACCAGGGCTGCATCCACTTCTGCAGCCTTTCTCAGAGGGGGTTCCTACCAGAGACATTTTAGAAGCTGCTACCTGGAGCTCCGTTCATACGTTCACCAAACATTACCATTTGCCTCTCTTCTCTAAATCCAGAGCAGGCTTTGCCACTGCTGTCCTGTAGGGCCTTATAGCTGCTCCCAATGCTGTATACATCCATCCTCCCAACCATAGCTTTGGGATTCTACCCAAATGTAATGACTGCAACAGTGAAACACGAACGTAGTACAGTTGTGTACACTTACCATAAATGTTGATGTTGGTGTATTCACTGTTGCAGTCCTGGATGTTCATCGTGTTACCCTGCTGCAGTCATCACACTTGGGGTTATCCTGCCGTCAGGCAGTCCCGCAGTCGGCCAGAATTCCAAAGTCTTGGTCCGGCATCGGTTGCTGTCGCTTCCTCCCTGACGTCAGAGCGCCAGGGGTATATCAGAGGCATCCAACGCCATTTTCTTCAGTCTTTCTTGCCGCGCGGTTCCTGAAGCAGAAGCAGTTTGCAATTGCCGATCGGCAGACTCCTGAAATTTTCGTCTTAGAGTTTCAGAACCGAAGTCTTCAATTAAAGCGAAGTACCCCGTTGGGGAAACTTTTTCTTGCTCCTTACCAATGTCAGTAAAAGTAATTGCATTACTTGGGGAAAGCAAATACCTCAAAGATTTTCATTCATACTGTATTCTTTGCCTAGGCCCTGACCACGATGTACCTTGCTGTCGGTTTTGTGCTTTATTTAATCGGCGCACTATCCGTCATCTGTATGTTTTTCCTCTAAATATTTTGGTTCTCTGTTTATCCATAAATGTCGGTTAGCCATCAGACTACCGGAATTTTGAAAAAACGCAAAGATAGAGACAGGTCGCCGAGGTCCAAAACTGCCGACGCTTCTAAGCCAGTCGCCAGTTCGCCGGTACTCTGAGGCGCTTTCGCAGCCCCTGATGCCCGCTACATCTGATTCGCAGTCCTGTACTGAGACCCATTCCGGAGTCCTTTATGCAGCGAGATGCTTCAACTATGGAACCCGCAGATGTCTCTACCTGGGATGGGTCCGGAGTCGCTGTGTAGGCACTGGCTTCTGAGGGTATATTCAGGCCTACAGACTTGTATATTAAACACACCTCCTTCATTTAGGCCAAAATCCCGAACCATGCCTAAAAAAAAGCCCAGGCTGCATGCTCAGGCCTTTATGCCTAAAAAACAAATGATAAGAATGGCTGAAGATCTTAAAACTCTAATCAGAGGAAGCCAACCTCCCCGTTCTAAGAGACCCAACCTCTCCCCCCTTCTAAGAGACCTAGGACTGAAGTTGTTTATGAATTTTCTGACCAGGATTCTGATTTTTCGGATCTGGATTTGCCGTAATCTACTTATGAGGATTCTGATGCAGAGGACTCTATTCCCTCTGGTTCCCTTCCAGAGGATTTTTTTTTGTTGAAACCTTACGTACTCTTAAGGGGCATTTCCACTGGGAAAGCCAGGATTTTTCTGATTCAAAAAAGAGGCTTGGGGATTTCTTACTCCTGCCTCAGTGTAAGCCTTTAGCTATTCCTCCTGTACTAGACATTGTGTATGCTTTTTCGGAATCTAGTTTGGCCCCTGATTATTTGCTTCTTGCTTCCAGAAAACCTGACTGATATTGCGGGGTTCCTGATTCTCACAAGTTCCTTTCTAAAACTCTTATTGCGTATCCAGAGACTATTTCACAGGGACCCAAGGGCATTAAGGCTTCTACTGCTAAAAATCCTACTGATAGACACCAGGCCACTGGATAGATGGGGTAAGAAGGTTTACACTTCTGCAACATTGGCCATTAGGGCTTTAAACTGCCAGTTTCATATGTTAAAGTATCCAACATGTTATTGGATTGCTTAAACAGAAAATGGTGATTCCTGACTGTGTGGAAAATGACAGGATTTAATGCTTTCTGCTTAAATTGCAGAACATACTTTGCAATGTGGTTTTGATTCATTAGAGGCCTCTTGCAGGGCTGCTGTTAAAGGGTCTGTGCTCAGAAGGCATGCTTAGCTTAAGGAGCAATCTTTGCCTGGTCATGTTGAAGCTAAATTGTTGGATGCTCCCTTAAATCAGGACTGCCTGTTTGGCAAAAGGCTGAGGAAGTTCTTAAAAAGATGGAAGATAAAGCTAAATCTATGCAAACTGTTAAAGATTTCTTACAAGTTCAGCCTCCTAGATTTAGTAGGCACTGGCCCTCTAAGAATTGGTCCTTTCCAGCCCCTTCCAGGTCTTAAGCCAAACCCAGACACAGCAAAAGCCCCAGGTTTCAGTCCCAGGGGAGATGCAGGACTAAGCAGTGGAGGGGCTTCCACTTCCAAATCTAGGAGTAATAAGACTCCCCTATGGTAAACTGTCTCAATGACTTCCCTTAAAATTTCCAAGCACTTATCAATTGACTGCCCCTTTGGGCGGGAAAGATTGGTCTTCATGCAAAGAACTGGGAACTCATTACCCAGGACAAGTGGGTTTTAAATAGTGTCCCAGTGATGCAGATTTCACTTCCACACATTGCCAACACCAAGCGGGTGGCCAGAACTACCCGCAAATCAGTGGGCAGAGGCCCAAAAACAAGTACTTTCTCTCAAGCATGGGGGCTATTCAGCTAGTACCAGAAGAGGAAAAGGGACAAGGTTTCTACTTGAGACTTTTCCTGGTACCCAGAAAAGAAAATTCATGATGTCCTATCCTGGACCTGTCTACTCTAAACACCTTTTTGGAGATTCCAAATTTCAAGATGCTGACTCTTCACCAGTTACTTCCTATGCTAGGCAAAGATGCCTGGTTGGCAACACTAGATTTAAAAGAAGCATACCTGCACATCCCAATCAGGAAATCTTGCAGAAGATACCTACGCTTCAAAGCAGGCTACATGTACTATCAGTTCTCTGCACTGCCCTTTGGCTTTTCTACTGCGCCCAGGGTATTCACAAAGTGCCTAGATCCATTTATTGCATTTTAAAGGCAAAGAAATATTCAAATATACCTATGCCTGGACGATTGTCTAATTCAGACAGAAAGCCAGGACATACTTTTTGAATCATCTGGCCTTTGTACAAAGGGTTTTAACTTGTCTGGGGTACACCGTAAAAGAAAAGAAATCACACCTGGTACCCAGTCAAATAATATTCCTGGGAGCAAGCTTGAATACAACTTCCCAGATGGCCTACCTCACGCCAGAGAAACAAATTCATTTGATAACCTACTTCAAACAAGTGGCCACAAAAATCCTGCTATCTGCAAGAGAAATACTGCAAGCCTTGGGGTTCATGGCCTGCTGCATTCTTCTAATTCCATATGCAATACTGCATCTGAGGAAACTACAGTGGTATCTAACAAAGCCTATGGTGTCAAAATTCTCAGGATCTAGAAACAATGATTCCTATCATACCTTGCGTAGCCTAGAGTTCCTTTGGTGGGCAGAGGCCTGCCACCACAACAAGGGACTACCTTTCACACCACCCCCTGCCGCCCAAACCCTAACAGACGCATAAGACTATCCATGGGGGGCTCACCTGGCAGGGAAGTGCATTCAGGGCAAATGGAACCAAAGTCAAATGCACTTGCATATCAATTGAAAAGAAATGATCTGAAGTAGGAGATTCATTTGTCTGCAACCTGTGGGTTATGGATCCGATATCGGATCCGAACCGGCATGGTTTACCAGCTATGGATCCAAGCTCTCAGCTCCTCCCCTCACCCATAATGCCCTGCTCTACCCTCATGACCCCAGATCTCGTTTGCCGCGCATGGTGACCAGATTGTGTTTTTCCAGCTCTCCAGCTAAGTGAAATTTCTAGTCTTAAGTGCTTAATTTTGAAAGTTTTTTGTAAAAGTTGTGTGAAAGTGTAGGTTTCCCTCTTATATTATACTTTTAGTGTTTAAAATTTATTTTTACTATCCCTCCCCTCGCTGGTAGCGTAGTGTGTGTTTGGGCCTGTGAATGGTTTTGTTACTTTACTTTTACTAGTTTTAGTAACCTTGTTTGTTTGCTTTTGGGATGTCTGAGCAGCCCAAAGCTGTATTTTCAAAGTGCTCCGAGTGTGGCCATAAGCTTTCCCCAGCTGATGGCCACACTCTGTGTGTTAGATGCCTGGGGGTTGAACACCTCACATCTGGATGTTCCATTTGTGCAGGGTTCAACCCCAGGGCATTGAAGGAGCGGAGGTCCAAGCTTGTCTTGGCGGGTCTTTTGTCGCCGGACTCTGCTCCGGCCTCCGCTCCTTTGGGGGTAACCGTTACCACGGTTGTCCTCTGCTCCCCTCCTCCTCCTGGGACTCAACCTCCCTGTAGTGGTTCGGAGGAGAGGAAGCTAGAAAGGACCGGAGGGAGAAGCACCATAAGCGCGGGCCGAGACCTCTGTTTCGCCCCGCCAGCCAAGCGGCTTCTCCCCGGCCTCCTTGTCTGCTGGCTCTCCCTCCTCGGCCCGGTCCCAGCGTGTTTTTCACCGGGACCTGAGGAGGAGGAGACCCGATCTCCGTCGAGGCTATCGAGGAGGCACTCAAGGCCTACCTCGGTAGCCTCGTCAAGATCAACTTATAGCCTGTCGGACGCTGATCTGGACCGGATGATGAGAAGGTTCATCCAGGCCCAGATGCAGATGGGAGTGCTCTTGCCTCGCACCCCTCTGGGGGGGAGCTCGACCCCCTTTTTCAAGCCAATTGCTCCTTCTCCGACCCGCTACCCAGGTTCGGAGCAGTTGGAGCCGAGCAGCTTCGGAGCCGGGGGTGGGTCGGCACCGATAGTACTTGGTACTTCGGATCCGACCTCTGAGCCTGGATCCGAGCTTCGGATCCAGGGGGATCAGTGCTCCTTCGGCGCCGTCTGTCGGAGCGCACTGTCCCTTCGGATCCGAGCGCTTCAGCACCGGCTCCGATCCACTCCTCGGATCCGAGGGGGAGCAGATTGTCGGATCCTTTGGTCGAGGTCGGCTCCCCTTTGGCTTTTGATGTAGTGGAGAGGGCCCTGTTGAGGGTCTCCGGACTCCCGGCACTTGTTTCGGCTCCGTCCCGCGCTTCCTCTGCACTGGGTCTGGCTTCCACCATCCGGCCCTTGGGACAGCCCGCTCCTGTGCCCCAAGCTGTTCCCCTGGAACAGGTTACTGTTTGCGAGGAGTCCTCTGACAGCCCCCCAGAGGATGTTCCTCGCAAGCGTACGTGCAAAAGGAGGCACATAGACTCCCCCGAGTCTCTCATGGAAGACACTGATTTGGAGGAAGGGGAAGGCTCCCCACGGTCACCCCCCGAGGATGTCTCATTTGGAGACATCATGGAAATGCTCCGCATAAGGGGGGGGTGGTCTGCCCCCAAGTCTTCCTCGGATGAGTCCGTGTTCTTGGAGGCATTTGAAGCAGGCCCGTCTACCTCTTGGGTGTCCCCTCCTGCCGACCCCCTGGTGGACCTCATTACCACCAGGGCGTGGAAGGAACCGGACAGTGTGGAGCCAATCCCTAAAAGGCCCGACTGGATACTCAGTCCCCCGGCTGACCATGCCCATTGGAGTAAGGGGCCTCCGGTAGATGCCATGTTGACGGCGGCCACCAAGAGGGAACTTGCTCAGGAGAGTCCCTCAGTCCATCCCCCGAGCAAGGAGTCTCGGATGATGGACCGCTTCGGGAAGCGGATGTTTAGTTCAGCGACCTTCTCGGTAAGGGCGCTGAACTATCTGGCACATGTGATTAGGATGCAGCGCGATCTTATTAAAGAATACGCTGCATCCCCCCCAGAGTCCATGTCTGAGGAAGACAAAGTGCTGCACTCCACCCGCATGGCCACTCTCAGGTCCGTTACCAATACCTCTATGCGGCTACTCTCCCATGCTACGGAAGGCTCTGCTAGAGCCGCAGGGGCAGGTCTAGTTACTAGACGTCAGGCCTGGCTCCATCATTGCGATTTCTCAGAGCCCTTCAGAATGTCATTTGCGAACGCCCCCTTCGATGGTTCTGCCCTCTTTGGCAAAACTGTTCGCGAAACTTTTACCCAGAGCGAGAAGGACGGGAAGACGCTGTCTGCCGTCGGAATCCGCTTCTCTGCACCCCAGAGGCCCTATTCTAGGAACCAAAAGGGTCAGAAGAAGATGTGGTTCCGGAAGTCGCAGCAATCCCAGCCTGCTCCGGACAACCAGTCCTTCCGTGGCAGAGGACAGGGAGGACACCGCCCTAGAGGCAGAGGGGCTCCCAGGAACTTCGGGTCCAGAGAACCCTTCTCTGAATGGCCCGCGCAGCAACCCTGAGGGGTTGCCCGGCTGCTCCACTCTGGAGGCAGTCGGGGGACGTTTTTCGGAACACCTAGCGGCATGGGAGTCCATAACATCAGACCACTGGGTTCTCCAGATCATATCCAGAGGATACCGTATCCCCTTTCGTCACTTGCCAAAATTGAAGTCCCTCCCCGACGTTCCACCCGGTCATCGGGAGGCCGCTTTGGCAGAAATTGGCCATCCGCTAAAGAAAAGAGCCATCCAGCCCGTCCCCCCAGACCAGATCGGTTCAGGGTTCTACTCCAGGTTCTTTTTAGTGCCAAAAAAGACGGGGGATCTAAGACCAATTTTAGACCTTTCTCTCTTGAACCTGGCAGTTCCCAAGGAGAAGTTCCGAATGGTCACTCTGCAGTCTATTCTCCCCCTTTGGGAGAAAATCACTGGATGTGCTCCATAGACCTCAAGGATGCGTACTACCATATACTAATGGACAGGCGCTCCAGGAGGTTTCTCCGCTTCCGGCTGGGAGCCAGTCACTACCAGTTCCGGGTCCTTCCCTTTGGTCTCACCACAGTCCCCAGGGTGTTCACCAAAGTATTAGCAGTGGTAGCGGCCCACCTAAGGCTTCAGGGGGTACAGGTCTTTCCCTACCTGGACGACTGGCTCCTTACCGCCCCAACAAGGCATCTACTACTATTGGCGAGACTCCTTTCTCCATCTTGCTCCCGTCCTGGGCATCACTATAAACACAAAAATCCAACCTAGCACCCACGCAGTTCATAGATTTTATAGGTGCCAGGTTAGACACAAGGAGTTTAAAAGCCTTCCTCACTGCGGACAGAGTTCAAAATCTGCAACTCCAGGTGCGGGCCATTCTCCACTCAAGCTCAGTTCCGGAATTGGTCCTGAGGGCTCTAGGGTCCATGGCGGCTGCTATAGCACTTCTTCCTCTCGCCAGGTTCAATATGCATCCTCCAGTGGACACTCCTAGTACAGTGGTCGATCTTGCTCTTCCTATGCATCATCCCATTGCGATCAGCAAGGCTTGCAAGCGGTCCCTCCTGTGGTGGCTTCACTCCAGATCTCCACGGAGGCCGCCCATTTTGTGCTTCTTCCTCTCGCCACGGTGACCACGGACGCCTCCGCCTCGGTGGGGGCACTTTGCAGGCCGGACCGTCCAAGGCACGTGGAACGATTCAGAGACCTTACTGCATATCAACGTTCTAGAGATGAGAGCAGTGCTCTTAGCGTTGCTAGCACTTCAGGCCTTTCTTCCCTTGGGAACAATTGCGATTCAATCGGACAACATGTCGGTTGTCTGGTATATCAACAAGCAAGGAGGAACCAGGTCTTACCCTCTTTGTCGAGAAGCCATGAGAGTTTGGGAATGGGCAATCTCCACCAACCGCTTTCATAGCAACGCACATTCCGGGTCTGTCCAACATCCTGGCGGACAAGCTCAGTCGCACCATTCTCACCCCTTACGAGTGGTCTCTCAATACTCAAGTAGCAGAACGCATATTCGCACGGTGGGGAACTCCTTCATGCGATCTTTTTGCCTCTCCCTCAAACACCAAGTGCGACAGTTTTTTCGCTCTGATACCTCCTCCAGGAGGTTCCCCAAGAGACGCTCTGGTGCATGCTTGGCCACCCGGTCTTCTTTATGCTTATCCCCCCTTGCCTCTGATGCTCCAAGTTCTTCAGAAAGCCTCTCGGTTGGGGTGCAGAATGATTCGCATTGCTGCGTTTTGGCCTCGACAGATCTGGTTCCCTTCCTAAGGTCTCACTCTGTGAATCCTCCTTGGATTGTAGATCCCATTCGGATCTGATATCTCATCCATCCCGCTTATCTCCTCCGAACCTGGACAACCTGAAGCTGACCGCTTGGCTGCTCCAGTTCCACTCTTGATCAGGACTCCCAGTATTTCGTCCCCTGTTAAGGCGATCCTGGTGGCAGCTCATAAACCATCCACTAGGAAAGTCTACCGTAGCAAGTGGAAACTGTTTTCTTTGTGGGCGGAGCGGCAAGGCCTAAACCCCTTCACAGTTCCTCTCCCTTTGGTACTTGATTTCTTAACCACTCTTTTTAACGATGGTGCCAGCAGTTCCACGGTCAAAGTACAACTTGCGGCAATTTCACATTATCACATTGGTCATGACTCCAATCCACTGATGTCGGCCAAGTTGTGTAAAATTTTCCTTAAAGGTACTTTTCTTCTCAGGCCCCCTGTAAAACAAGCGGTTCCTCCTTGGGACCTTTCCTTAGTTCTCCAGGCCTTGACCACCCCTTCGAACCGGCGGCTACGGTAGATCTGAAATTCTTGTCGTTCAAGACTGCCTTCTTAGTAGCCATTACTTCGGCCAAGAGAGTTTCAGAGCTCCAAGCATTATCAGCTAAACCACCTTACTTGGTCTTTCATCCGGACCGTGTTTACCTCAGGACCAACCCGTCCTTTCTTCCTAAAGTAGCTTCTGAAGCAAACATTAATCAATCCATTAACCTTCCTGTTTTCTTTCCTAAATATGAAAACAAAGGTGACTACAAGCTTCACTCCTTAGATGTTCACAGGCAACTTAGATTTTATCTAAACAGGACGGCTGGTCATAGGCAATCCGACCAGTTGTTCATTTCCTTTGCTAAATTTAATTTGGGCAAGCCAATTTCTAAAGTCTCACTATCTCGCTGGATTTCACAATGTATCTTATTGGCTTATCAAGCTTCAGGAAGGCCCGCACCGGAGGGTGTACATGCCCATTCAACCCGGTCAGTCTCTACCTCGGCAGCCTTTAAGGCTAGGATTCCTCTAGATGATATTTGTGCAGCAGCCACGTGGGCTTCATCTCATACTTTTATTTCCCACTACAAGTTGGATCTTGCATCTAGGGGTAGAGCATCCTTTGGCTCCGCGGTGCTCCGGAATATCCTTCCATGATGGCCGCCCAAGATTCAGGTAGCTGGAGACTCTGTCCCACAGGTTGCAGACATCTCCTACTTCAGATTTAGAAGTTATGTACTCACCATAACGTTCCATCTGAGTAGGTGTATTCATTTGTCTGCAACCATCCCGCCCTCCTATCCCCCTGGCCTTTCAGTTTCCTGCATATGTTGTTACCCTTTTCAGGGTGTTCTTGCTTTTGGCAAACTCTATCTGAGGTCATGAGGGTAGAGCAGGGCATTATGGGTGAGGGGAGGAGCTGAGAGCTTGGATCCATAGCTGGTAAACCATGCCGGTTCGGATCCGATATCGGATCCATAACCCACAGGTTGCAGACAAATGAATACACCTACTCAGATGGAACGTTATGGTGAGTACATAACTTCTAATGCTGCACAGAATGCTCTTGACAGCCTTCAAGGACCGCATTCTTCCAGGACAACTAGTGGTAAAGACAGACAGCACCACTGTTATGTGGTACATAAGCAGGGGGTACACATTCTTACCCCCTCAGCAGACTAGCCATGGCATTGTGGAACACAACCTTGAGCTACCAAGTGCACCTACAAGCTCAATTCCTGCCAGGAAAGTTAAATACACTGGCAGACGGACTAAGCAGAAACATGGACCCACACGAGTGGTAACTGGAACCGAGGATTTTCAACATGTTGACAAGCAAATGGACCCTAGATATCGACCAATTGGGCAAAGTTTGCATAAAGACTCCCCACAAGCCTGGAAAGTGGATGGCTCTGTCCTTAAGCTGGAAAAACCTATCAGTCTGCCTTCCCCCCTCTGCCTCTGTTCTCCAAAGTATTACTAAAAACCAAACAGGACAAAGCAAAGATGATTTTTGATTGCTCCAGACTGGCCACGCCAAGACTGGTACCCCCTCCTGCTCAGGCACCTGCCTCAGACTCCTTCCCTCTTGTCTCAACAGGAGAACCAGATTCTGCACCCTCAGCTTTTAACACTGATCCTTGCAGCCTGGCTAATTACATAACCTCTCCTTTACCATCCCTCAGTAAGCATGTGATGGATATCATTTTGGAGGCAAGAAGGCCTAGCACTAGAAAATCCTATTCTGAAAAATGGAAAAGATTCTGTGCCTGGAACTCATCTCAAGGGATTAGCACAGCAGCGCCCAATTTACCTCAGATTTTTACAATACTTAACTGAGATGCTTCACAAGGGTCTGTCTTTTTCCTCCATTAAAATCCAGGCCTCAGCCATTTCAGCTCATAATGCAGAACCCCCCCCCCCCCTTCTCTCATCCACTGCTCAACCCCTTCTCTCATCCACTGCTCAAGCAGTTCCTTAGAGGGGCCAAAAATTTGAGACCACCCAGGAGAGCTCCAACCCAGCCTGGGACCTTAACTTTGTTTACGAGAAACTCTCACTCTACCTCCTTTCGAGCCATCTGCTACTGCAGACGTAAAATTTCTTTCTTGGAAAACAGCTTTCCTTTTAGCAATCACTTCAGCTAGAAGGGTATCTGAATTACAGGCCCTTATGGCAGTGGAGCCTTTCATCATCTTTCATGCGGACAGGGTGTCCCTCAGAACCAATCCATGCTTCATGCCCAAGGTGGTATCCAGTGTGGCTCTTTCCCAATCCACAGAACAAAGGGGAATGAATACTGCATTCCTTAGATATGCACAGACAACTCAGATTCTACTTGGACAGGACTAAACTTCAAAGGAAATCTGAACAGCTGCTGGTAGCATTTGCTGCAGGGGCAGATGGGAAGATATTTCAAAGCAAACCATTTCTAAGTGGATTGGCCATTGCATTCAGTTCTGCTGTAAGCACCATGGAAAACCTATCTCCCAGGCAATCTGACTTCATTCCACCAGGGCTGCTTCTACCTCTACAGCCTTCATCAGAGGCGTCTCTACCAGGGACATCCTAGAAGTTGCTACCTGGAGTTCTGTACGTACTTTCACCAAGTATTATCATTTGCCAATTTTCTCTAAATCCAGAGCTGGCTTTGCCACTGCAGTCTTGCAGACCCTTGTAGCTGGTCTTACCTGGTCCTAATTCCTCCTCCCAAGCATAGCTTTGGGAATCTACCCAAATGTAATGACTGCAACAGTGAAACACTAAGAACATAATACAGCTGTGTACACATACCATAAATGTAGATGTTCACTGTTGCATTCCTGGTTACCCTCCCTCCAGCCCCCTGACTTTTTTTGGCTATACCTCTACTTTTCCTTTACTATGCTTAACAGCATTTTTGGTGTATTTGCTATTTTGCTGGAGGTATGTCATTGTACCTTTATATTTAATTGCTCCCCATTAGGGGGGCACCTGATATATGGGGCAAGAAAAACTGATGTAATGGCATCTGCTGCATGTTTTATTCCCCTGACGACTTGACGTCATGGAAGAAGGGACAGCAAGTGATGCAGGACCCAAGACTTTGTTAATCAGGCCGACTGAGGGCTACCTGCAAGTAGATAACCCACATGTAATTACTGCAGCAGTGAATAGACTCTTAACATCTACATTTATGGTAAGTGTACACAACTGTACTTTCAGCCTCCTAGATTTAGTAGGCATTGGCCCTCTAAAAATTGGTCCTTTCCAGCCCCTTCCAGGTCTTCTCAAGCCAAACCCAGACACAGCAAAAAACCCAGGTTTCAGTCCCAAGGGACACACGACTAGGCAGTAGGGGGTTTCTGCACCCAAACCTGGGAGTAGTAAAACTCCCCTATGGAAAACTGTCTCAATGACTTGCTTTTAAAACTGCCAAGCACTTCCCAACTGAATGCTCCTTTAGGCAGAAAGATTGGTCTGCAGGCCAAAAACTTTAACTCATTACCCAGGACAAATTTTTATTTATTTATTTTCAGTTTGATTACCGGGGAAGTCCACTGGGCCAGAATTTGCCCATTTTCAGTGGAGGCCTGGGGAGAAAAGCTCCATAAGCAACACCAATACAAAAAAGGTTACATAATGCAAAGGTGAAATGCATATATAAAGTGATACGATCAGGAACGGCAAATGCATAAATTGTACATTATAAACGCAATTAAAGACGATAGATAACAGTTTACAGGTATTTACATTCAGTGCAATAAGTTTCAATCAATTGTCTGAAAAATAAGCATCTGAGGTTACTTAATATTTACAATATTTACATGCTTGGAGTCGAGAGAACTTTCTTAATCTGAGGATGTTGGCTTAGGTTTGTTTTAGGAGAATAGAAAATAAAGTTGTAGGGTAGCGTGGAGCAAGGAGTCTGGAGAGCTCAAAGGGGAAATTTCTTTGAATTTATGTAGGGTGAAAGCAGAAACATTTACGTTTAGTAGACGGGTATGAGAAAAGTTGGGTTTTGAAGGATTCAGAGTTAGGTATAGTCCTAAGTGAAGGAGGGAGAGAGTTCCATTTTTTGCTTAGAGTGAAAGAGAGAAGGAGTTGGCCTGCAGGACGTTTGGGTTTGTGGATAGACATTAAATTTTGGTGTTCATATCTCAGAGATCTGATTGGCATGTATGGGGGAAGGATATTTAAGGCTGGGCATTTATCTTGATAGAATATTAATTTGTGAGCGGTGGTTAGTTGGAGATAGTCTAGGTGGTTAATGTGTTCCAGCCAGTTCAGAGATTGTAGGGTAAGGCAGTGGTGAGTAGAGGTTTTGGATTTAGTTGCAAGTCTTATAGCAAATTTCGAGTTTAGAGGTGCTGGAAGAAGACAGGTTAGTTAGAAGAGGGGCTCCATATAATAAAGAAGGTAGGAGGTAGGTAGTTGCTATAGTATGCCTGGAGGAGTTGGAGAGAAAGCGGTTATTTCTATAGAGCATACCTAGCTTTTGGTGGGTTTTCTTTGTTTTGTTGTATGTGGATATCAAATTTAAGGTGTTCGTCTATGGTAATGCCAAGGAGTTTTACAGAAGGGGCCACTTCTATAGCAGTGTTGCTTTGGCTTAGGACTTTGAAAGCATTTTTGTCGAAAGAGAAAGCCCTGGAGGGAGGGAAAAGAAGTATTTTCAATTTATTAGAGTTGAGAGATGGTTGTGGTGCATCCTGTTCTCTGTAGTGGAAGAAGCTGTTTGGGTTTTAGTCAGCAGTTCAGGTAGGTTAGAGGCGGCATAGACTAAGGTAATCATCAGCGTATTGGATAACTGTTGTCAGGGATGAAAGTGTGAAGGTTATTTATGAAGATGTTGAAAAGCATAGGTCCGAGGATGGACCCCTGGGGAAAACCGGTGGGTGTTGGCAAGGAGGAGGAGGTAGAGTTCTTCCATCTGACAGCTTGAGATCTGTCTGATAGGTAGCTGGAGAACCAGGATCGGGTATCAGGGGAGAAATGAAGGTTGAGGAGATGAAAGAGAAGGTGCTTGTGGGAGATGGTGTGAAAAGCTTTAGAATAACAGTATTGTGGATACTAGTAATCCCGAATCTCGGGCTCGATTTACTGTTTCTAAGAAAGATATTAAGGCAGTAATGGTGCTGTGGCCAGGGCGGAAGCCATGCTGGGTGGCTGTTATGAGGTGGTTCTGAGTTAAGAAAGGCATAAGTTGGTGGTGAACACATTTTTCTAGAATTTTTGATATAGGCGAGAGTAGGGCAGTTGGGCGGAAGCTGGAGATTATTGGTGTTTTTGCCTCCTTTGTGAAGAGGTAGAATGAAGGCACATCGCCATAGTTTTGGTACATATGACTCTCTTAAAGATCTGTTAATTAGGATGCTGATAGGGAGAGCAATACCTTCAGCAGCAGATGGGGTTTTAAATAGTGTCCCAAGTATACAGATTTCATTTCCACACATTACCAACACCAAACGGGTGGCTAGATCTTCCCCCAAATCAGTGGACAGAGGCCCAAAATCAAGTACTCTCTCAAACATGGGGGCTATTCAGTTGGTACCAGAAGAGGAAAAGGGACATCGTTTCTATTAGAGACTCTTTCTGGTACGCAGAAAAGGCAATACATGGCGTCCTATCTTGAACCTTTGTATTCTAAACACCTTTCTGGTGATTCCAAAATTCAAAATGCTGACTCTTCACCAGCTGCTTCGTATGCTAGGCAAAGATGCTTGGTTGGCAACACTAGATTTAAAAGAAGCATACCTGCACATCCCTATCAGGGAGTCTTGCAGAAGATACCTACGCTTCAAAGCAGGCTACATGCACTATCAGATCTGAAGTAGTTAACTTAATTTGATCAGCAACCTGTGGGTATCTGATCCGATTCGGATCTCAGCCAGCAGCTTTCCTAGCCAAAGATCAGAGCTCCAAGCTCCTCCCCTACCCATAATACACTGCTACCTCCCTCTAGTCCTCCGATCTCATTTGCTGCGGCTTCTGTAAGCATCTTAGAACGAGCTCCTAGCGTGGGTTTTGTGAGTTTGAAGTTATTTAAACTTTTTCTGTCACAAAATTTTCTAAACTTTGTGTGCGCTCTTTTTCTCCCTTAACACTTTTGGGTAGTTTAAAGTGTAGTTAAAATTTAATTTCCCCTCCCCCCTCTGTGTGTGAAGGTGTGTGCGTGTGGGCTTGTTCTTTTTCTTACTAAAATGTCTGAAGGCCCAAAAGCTATCTTTTTTAAATGCTCTGAGTGTGGCCATAAGCTGTCCCCAGCGGATGGCCACACAGTGTGTTATTTGCCTGGGCGTGGACCATCTTTCGTCGGGCTGTACTATTTGTGCAGCCTTCAACCCCATTGTTTTGAGGGATAGGAAGACTAAGCTAATTCTGGCGGGCCTTTTGTCCCCTGATTCGGCTTTGTCCTCCTCCCCCTCTGTGGCGCCAGCCGTGGCTCCTCCACCGAACACTCCTGCTCCTCTGGCCGGGACTCAAACTCCCTCTTCGGCCCAGGACGAAAGGGGACGGCAGGAAGAAAGACAGGAAGGACAAGGAGCGAGAGAGAGAGGGGCATCTTAGCCACAAGAGGCGGGCCGAGTCAGCTCCATCGGCCCCGCCGTCTAAGCAGCTTGCCTCTCCCCTTAAGGTCTCCGGGTCTTCCCACTCCCGGCTTCATTCTCCACGTTTTCCCCCGGACCCAGAGGAGGAGACCCAGTCACCTTCAAGGTCGTCTAGGTGGCCTTCCCGGCCGGCCTTGGCGGCCTCATCCAGGTCAACTAGGAGTCTATCCGACGCAGATATGGACCGGATGATGCATCAATTTCTTCAGGCCCAGCTGCAGATGAGTGCTCTTGCCCCCCCCCCCTTCCATGGGGGAGCTCGACCCCTTTTTTTCGCCCCCATTGCTCCTTCTCCGACCCGCTACCGGGGTTCGGAGCTGTCTGATCCGATTAGCTTTGGAGCCGGGGTAATGTCGGCGCCAGCAGTGTTTCCTACTTCGGCGCCGACTGCACCCTCACGTCTGTCGGACCCTGTTTCGGATCGGAGCTCTCGGGGCCGTGAGTTGAGCATCGGATCCAGAGAGGTCAGTGTGCTGTCGGCTCCGTTGAGGTCTGAGCGCACTACTCTTTCGGATCTGATCGGGTCATCTCCGGCTCCGATCAGCACGTCGGATCCGAGGGGGCTGCTTTCGGATCCTAGGGAGAGCAGCTCATTCTCTGCATTCAACGTCATGGAGAGGGTCCTTTCAAGGGATTCGAGGCCCCAGGTTCTTGCTACGGATCCACCCGCCATTCCCTCTGACGGGCCTGTCTTCCATCATCTGGCCCCAGGGACAGCCTGCACCTACGTCTCAGATGGTTCTGTAGAGGAACAGGACATTGTTGGCGAGCCCTCTTGGGACAGCCCCCCCCAAGGAGGTCCCTCGCAAACGAAAGTGCAAGAGGAGGCACTTGGACTCACCAGAGTCCCTCACAGAAGACAGGACTTAGAGGAAGGGGAAGGTTCCCCAAGGTCACCCCCCGAGGACGTCTCCTTTGGAGACATTATGGAAATGTTGGATATTAGAGGGGGGTGGTCAGCCCAAAAGCCTTCCTCAGATGAGTCTGTGTTTCTGGAGGCGTTTGACGCAGGCCCATCTACCTCTTGGGTGTCCCCTCCCATTGATCCCCTGGTGGACCTCATAACTACCAGGGCATGGAAGGAGCCTGACAGTGTGGAGATAATACCCAAGAGACCAGACAGGATCCTCAGCCTTCCCACTGACAGGACAGTTTGGAGCAAGGGTGCCCGAGTGGATGCCATGGTGGTGGCGGCTGCCACTAAAAAGGAATTAACACAGGAGAGTTCCTCAGTACATACTCCAGACAAGGAGTCTCGGACGATGGACCGCCTCGGAAAGCGGATGTTCACTTCAGCGACATTCTCTGTAAGGTCACTGAACTATATATGGCTCCAGCGGGACCTAATCAGAGTACGCTGGATCACCCCAAGAGTCCATGTTGGCAGAGGACAAACGAACCTTCTCTGCTCTAATGGCCACTCTTAAGTCTATTACAAACACCTCTATGCGGCTTCTTTCCCATGCCATGGAGGGAGCGGCTAGAGCTAGTGGAACAGGCATAGTCTTGCGTCGACAGGCCTGGCTCCGTCTCTGCGACTTTGCGGAACCCTTCAAGACGTCCTTCGCGAACGCCTCTTGACTGTTCTATGCTTTTCGGCAAAACTGTCCGCGATATGCTTATCCAGAGCGAGAAAGACTGGAAGAAGTCTGCCATCGGGATCCGCTTCTCGGCTCCTCAGAGGTCCTTCTCCAGGTACCAAAGAGGACAAAAGATGTGGTTCCGGAAAGCTCAACAATCCCGTTTCGCTCCGGATCCCTCGTCCTTCTGGGGCAGAGGAGTTATAGGGTGGACGCCGGCCCAGAGGCAGAGGGGGGGCCGAAGAATTTCGGGTCGAGGGAACACTTTTCCAATTGACCCGCGCAGCAACCCTGAGGGGTTGCCCAACTGCTCCTCTCTGGAGGCAGTCGGGGGAGGTGCTTCTCAGAGCACCTAGCTTTGGGAGTCCATTACAACAGATCGCTGGGTGCTCCGAATCATATCCAGAGGCTATTCAATCCCGTTCCTAACTTCTCCTCCCCGATGTCCCACCCAGTCAGTGGGAGGCAGCAGCCTTCGAAATAAAGGAGCTGCTAAGAAAATGATCTATCCAGCATGTCCCCTAGGGCAATCCGGATCAGGCTTTTACTCCAGGTTCTTTTTGGTGCCAAAAAAAGACGGGGGACTTGTGGCCAATTCTTGACCTGTCCACACTAAACCTGTCAGTTGCCAAGGAAAAGTTCCGGATGGTCACCATTCAATCCATTCTCCCACTCTTACAGGAGAACGACTGGATGTGCTCTATAGACCTCAAGGATGCGTACTACCACATTCTAATGGACAGACTATCCAGGAGGTTCCTCCGCTTTCGGCTGGGAGCCAGCCATTATCAGTTCAGGGTCCGACCCTTCGGTCTCACCACAGCGCCCAGGGTGTTCACCAAGGTCATGGCAGTTGTAGAGGCTTCAGGGAATACAGGTCTTTCCTTACCTGGATGACTGGCTCCTAACCGCCCCCACCAGGCATCTACATCTAGCCCACCATCTAGGGATCACAATAACCACAAGAAATCCTCCCTTCAACCTACTCAGATCTTGGATTTCATAGGGGCCAGGATTGACGCAATTCAGTCCAAAGTCTTTCTGATGGCGGACAGACTCCGCAACCTAAACCTCCACGTTTTGGCTCTTCTACAATCATCGGCCCCTCCAGTGGAATTGGTCCTGAGGGCTCTGGAGTCCATGGCAGCAGCCATCAACCTGTCTCTGATCGCACATCTGTGAGTTCTTCAATGGACCTTACAGGTCCAGTGGTCTATCCTACGTCATCGTCTGTCTGCACCTATTCCCCTCAGCAGGGTTTGCAGGGAATTTTTACTTTGGTGGCTCCATTCCAGTGACCTCCGGGAAGGGTGCCCCTTCTCCATGTCCCCACCCCAAGTCAGTGACCATGGACGCATCTCTCCTCGGGTGGGGGCATTGCATGGGCAGATCCATCCAAGGCACGTGGACTCGCACAGAGACCTTTTTGCATATCAATGTTCTGGAGATGAGGGCAGTGCTTCTAGCGTTACAGACTCTCCATTTCCTTCTTCCTCCAGGGACTATTGCAATTCAAACAGACAACATGTCAGTAGTCTGGTACATCAACAAGCAGGGGGGAACCAGATCTTACCCACTTAGCCGAGAGGCCATGAGAGTGTGGGAATGGGTGATATCCACCAACCGCTTTCTCATAGCAATGCACCTACCGGGTCGGTCAAACATTCTAGCGGACAGGCTGAGTCGAGCTATCCTCTCACCTTACGAGTGGTTTCTGAACCCCTTAGTAGCGAAACAGATCTTCCTCAAATGGGGTCAACCTTGCTGCGATCTGTTCGCGTTGCCTTCGAACGCAAAGTGCAGCAAGTTCTCCGCTCTAATTCCCCCACCAGGGTAAGCTCCCAGAGAGACACTGGTTCATGCTTGGCCATCCGGTGGTCTTTATGCTTATCCTCTTCCGTTGACAAAATTCTTGCAGAAAGCTTGTCTGTTGGGGAGCAGAGTTATCCTCGTAGCCCCATTCTGGCCTCGTCAAACCTGGTTCCCATGCCTACAGTCTCATCTAGTGCATCCTCCCTGGATCTTGGATCCCACTCAGGATCTGATTTCTCATCCCATGGGATTGAAAACCCCCGACCTGGACAACTTCAAGCTCTCTGCTTAGTTGATCCAGTTCCATTAATGGCTAGGACTCCCGGTATCTCATCCTCAGTTAAGGCCATCCTGGTGGCCGCTCATAAGCCTTCTACCAGGAAAATCTACAAGAGTAAATGGAAGCGTTTCTCTATTTGGGTGGAGCATAGGAATTTGGATCCTTTTACGGCTCCTATCCCAGCAGTCGTCTACTTTCTATCCCATATTTTTCATCAAGGGGCTAGTTCTTCTACCGTTAAAGTTCAGTTGGCAGCCATTTCCCACTTCCATGTTGGAAACAATTTTGGCCCCCTAGCTTCCTCTAAGATTTGCAAGACCTTCCTGAAAGGAACTTTCTGTTAAGACCCCCTGTTAAAGATGCAGTTCCTCCATGGGATTTAACCTTAGTTCTCCAGGCTCTGACTGGCCCCCCCAAGCTTCGGTCGATTTAAACTATGCATCTTGGAAAACTGCTTTCCTGATTGCTATTACCTCAGCTAGAAGGATATCGGAGCTTCAGGCTCTTTGCAGTAAACCTCCATACATCATCTTTCATAAAGACAGGGTTTTCCTCAGGACTAATCCCTCCTTTCTGCCTAAAGTGGCTTCCGAAGCCAACATCAACCAATCCATCAATCTGCCTGTCTTCTTTCCTAATCAGAACAAAGGAGAGTATAGACTTCATTGTCTGGATGTACATAGACAGTTGCGATTTTACTTGCACAGAAAGCTGATTTTTGAAAATCAGATAAACTCTTGGCTTCATTTGTTAAGTCCTGTCTGGGTGAACCATTGACAAAAGTAACCTTAGCCAGATGGATTTCACAATGCATCCTTCTCGCATACAGAAGTTCTGGTCGACCTGAGCCTTTGCGGGTTCGAGCTCACTCTACCCGATGTTCTTCATCTCACATTGCTGCAGTCCTAACACTTGGGTAGTCCACTGTCCTTGGTCGGCCCGAATATCAAAGTACAAGGCTGACGTCGGTCAGGGCGCATTTGACTGACGTCAGGACGTCAGGGTACAAATGCGCATGACCGACGTCATATCCTCAGTCTTTTTTGCCGCATGGTCCGATGCAGAAGCAGTATTGCAAGTGCTGGTTGGCGTTCTGAGATTTTTCGATTTAGAAGTTTCAGACCGAGTTCAAAGTTGGCTAAGTACCCGTTGGGAATATTTTGGTTTTTCTTGCCTCAGTCATTTACCGGATGTCAGAAAAAGTTAATAATTGCATTTCTTGTGGGAAACAGATACCGTGATAGAGATTATCATACTTTGTGTATTCCTTGCTTAGGGCCTGAGCACGACGTTGTTGGCTGTCGCCTTGTGCTAGATTTATTAAACGCACTATAAAGAGAAGGTTGGATTGTGCAAGGTTAGTCTTTGGGAAGCGGTGCAACTATAAAATGCCGCCGGATGCTCCGACGCCCGCTTCTTCAAGAAGCGCAAGGACAAGGCAGTTAAGCCTAGGTTAGAAGAACCGCCTGTACCAGACGCCGGTTCTTTGAGGTGTCGGTGGAGCCGGTGGCTCCACCGGAGGTTTCTTTGTGTTCCCAGGGTGAGACCTTATTATTGCAGGATGTGGCCTCTCAGGAGACTAGTCAGGCTGAGGGGCTTCTCATCTTACTATACTCCCTCCCTTCCCAAGGTGGCTAGGCCCTCTCCTTCTGTTTCAAAGGCTTCCCCAGGGCAGGCCAGGTTTGGCTTCAGTTGGTGTTACCCCTAGCTCCTCAGGTACTGTGCCCAAGAAGCATATGCTTAAAATGGCAGAAGATTTGATTACTTCGATTAGGGGTTCTATGCCCCCTCCTGATAAGAGACCTAGGGTGGATCCTGAGCTGGGGGGTTTTGAGCAGGCTTCAGATGTTTCAGAGTCTTCGGCTGAAGACTTGCAGGAGTACTCTCCTTATTCTGATTCTGATGTGGATGATTCTACTCCTTCTGCTGCTACTCCTGAGGATTTTTCTTTTTCAGAAACTCTTCATTCCATGAGGGAGCATTTTAAGTGGGAGGGTCAGGACTTTTCTGATTCCAGGAAAAGGCTTAGGGAATTTCTGTTTTTACCCCAGCATAGGCCTTTGGCTATACCTCCTGTTTTGGATGTAGTGGACGATGTTTTTACAGAAGCTTCTCTTAATCCTGATTCTTTGCCTCCTGCTCCTGTTAAGCCGGATAGGTATTACAGGGTGCCTGAAGCTCATAAGTATCTTTTTAAGAGTCCTAGGGCAGACCCAGAGACTGTTAGCCAGGGGCCTAAAGGTGTGAAGGCTTCTGTTGTTAAGAATCCGGTTCCTGCAGACAAGGAGGCTAGGGCCTTGGATAGATGAGGAAAGAAAGTCTATACTACTTCCACTCTTGCTATGAGGGCTCTGAATTGCCAGTTTCACATGTTGAAATACCAAAATTATCTCCTTTCACTATTGAAGTCTAAGGTTGATGCTCTGGCAGTAGGTATTGATTGTAAGGAGTTGCAAGATTTAGTGCATGTTTCTGAACAGGTGGGTAAGCATTCTTTGCAATGTGGTTTTGATGCTGTACAGGCCTCGTCTAGGGTGGCTGCCACTGGGTCAGTCCTTCGCAGGCACGCCTGGCTGAGGGATCAGAATTTGTCTGAACATGTTAAGACCAGGATTTTAGATGCTCCTTTACAATCTGACGTGTTGTTTGGTCCTCCTGTTGAGACAGTCTTAAAGAAAATGGAAGACAAGGCTAAGTCTATGCAGACTGTTAAAGATTTTTTGCAGGTCCAGCCTCCAAAGTTTAGTAGAAATTGGCCTACTAAAGGGTGGACGTATCCTTCTTATGGTTCACAGTCTAGGGGTAGATCTAGACGTGGTAAGGGCAAAGCCCAGGGCTCTTTCAGGCCTAGAACAGGGAGTTCTCCTGCACAGGCTTCGGGTGAGGGCAGGGGTCAGTCCTTTCGTCAGCAGACCCAATGACCTACCTTTTCAGCTGCCAGAGCCTGCTCGTCTGGCAGCACCTTTGGGAGGAAGGTTGGCACTTTTCAAAGAAAATTGGAGTTTAATTACCCAGGACAGATGGGTATTGGATATCATTCACCACGGCTACAGGTTTTATTTCCATACCTTGCCTCCTTTCAAAGGCATGCCAGACGTTCCTCCTCCACAAAGACTAGAGGCTCACAAACAGGTTTCTTTGTTGCTCCAACTAGGGGCCATACAGCCGGTCCTTCTGCCAGAAGTGGGCCTAGGATTTTATTCTCGCCTGTTCCTAGTACCAAAGAAGGGGAACACGTGGAGACCAATTTTGGATTTATCTATCCTCAACACTTATCTGGACATTCCCAAGTTCAAAATGTTGACGTTGCAGCAGCTTTTACCTCTGCTGGGCAAAGATCATTGGATGGTAACTTTGGATCTCAAGGAGGCTTACCTTCATGTTCCTATCAGACTAAGTTGCAGGAAGTATCTGCGTTTTCGAGCTGGGACTTCTCACTATCAGTTCTCTGCATTGCCCTTTGGCTTATCTACTGCCCAGAGTGTTCACGAAAGTTCTGGCTCCAGTGATAGCTTTCTTCAGACAAAAAGGAATACAGATCTATCCTTATTTGGACGACTGCCTAATTCTGGCTCAAGGAAGAGAAGAGCTTCTTCATCATTTGGATTATGTGATAGCAGTGCTAAGATGCCTAGGGTATTCTGTGAACGAAATAAAGTCCAGTCTAGTACCCTCTCAAGACATGTGCTTTCTGGGTGTGAGACTGAATACAGCATCCCAGATGGCCTTTTTAACCCCGGACAAACAAGAGTCTATCCCTTTACTTCCATCAACTATCTCATCAGTCCGGGCTGACTGCAATGACAGTCCTTCAATCCTTAGGGTTCATGGCATCTTGTATTCTGGTGCTTCCCAATGCCAAACTGCATATGAGGAAGCTACAATGGTATCTCAAAAATGTATGGACACAGCACTGCCAGGATCTAGACACTGTCATTCAAATACCTTGCATTCAAAAGGAATTTTTGTGGTGGGCTCAGGAATGTCACCTAAACAAGGGACTCTCTGTGACCCGGCCAGAGGCGAGTCAGATTTTAACGACAGATGCCTCAGACAAAGCTTGGGGAGCTCATCTAAATGGAAAGTGGATACAAAACAAGTGGCCTGTCAGACTACAACATCTACATATCAACATGAAGGAGATGTTAGCAGTCCAGTTTGCATTAATTGCTTTCAAGGAATTGCTTCTTCCAGGGCAGGTGTTGATTCTAACAGACAACACAACTGTCATGTGGTACATCAACAAGCAAGGGGAACGATTCTTATCCTCTATGCAGGCAAGCAATGATTTTGTGGGAGACTGCTCTCAGTTTACAGCTCAATCTTCAGGCAAGGTTTCTGCCAGGAGCACAGAACTCCTTAGCAGATGTGTTGAGCAGGCAATTATGGATCCCCACGAGTGGAAATTGGATCCTCATGTATTTCAGAAATTGACAGTGTCATGGGGAACTCCAGACATAGATCTGTTCGCTTCTCCACTAAACCATCAGCTGCCAAAGTTTTGCACAAAAGGTTTCATCCCACAGCTTGGAAAGTGGATGCTCTTTCTTTCAATTGGAGCAATCTTCATGTATATGCCTTTCCACCTCTGCCTCTCCTCCCAAAGGTACTTCTAAAGGTCAGACAGGACAAGCCAAGGATGATTTTAATAGCTCGATTGGCCTCGACAGCACTGGTACCCATTACTGAGAAGTCTGGTACGGAAGCCTCCATGGCCTTTGCCTTCGATTCCACACCTGTTGTCGCAGGAGGACAGCCATTTGCTAAATGTCAAGCTTCACTCTCTGCACCTAACAGCCTGGCATGTTCTGTTTTGAACCAAAGTGGGCCTCCACTTCCTCAGCAAGTTTTGAATGTTATTTTGGAAGCTAGGAGGCCTAGTACAAGGAAAGTGTACGCAGACAAATGGAAGAGATTTTTGTTTTGGAGTGCAGCAAAAGATTTTGATGTTTCTGAGCCTGATTTGAGTGTGGCTCTTCAATATCTTACTGAGTTACTGGACAAAGGTTTGTCTTTCTCTTCTATTAAAGTTCATGCTGCAGCAATTTCAGCTCACTATGATTGCAACCCACCATTGTTTTCTCATCCTTTGTTCAAGCAATTTCTTAGAGGGGCAAAGAATATAAGACCCCCACGAAGAGCTCCTACTCCTGCTTGGGATCTCAATTTTGTGTTGGAGAAACTCACTCTACAACCTTTTGAGCCTGCAGCTACTGCTGAGTTGAAATATTTATCTTGGAAGACTGCTTTTTTGTTGGCCATTACCTCTGCAAGAAGGGTTTCTGAATTACAGGCTCTTATGGCAGTTGAGCCTTTCTTGATTTTCCATAAGGATAGGGTATCATTACGTACTAATCCTTCCTTTATGCCTAAGGTGGTTTCTAGTGTGGCTTTAAACCAAACTATTCATTTGCCTACTTTTTATGCAAATCCCCAAAATAAAGGGGAAAAGATTTTGCACACTTTAGATGTCCACAGGCAGTTGCGTTATTATTTGGACAGAACTAAAGGGTTCAGGCAGTCTCAGCAGTTGTTTGTTTGTTTTGCCTTGTGTTCTCAGGGCAAGCCTGTATCAAAACAAACTATTTCTAAGTGGATTGGGTTTTGCATTGCTTTCTGTTATTCCCATCATGGCAAGGAGATTCCAGCTGGGATTAGGCCTCATTCCACTAGGGCTACTGCCACTTCAACAGCTTTTTTGAGGGGAGTGGCAACCAAGGATATTTTGGAGGCAGCTACTTGGAGTTCTGTACATACTTTCTCTAGGCATTATCACCTGCCACTTTACTCTAAGTCCAGGGCTGGTTTTGCCACTGCTGTTTTGCAGGGCATTTTGGCAGCTCCTGCTTCCTTGTAGTTAGCCATCCTCCCTTACCTCTGCTTTGGGATTCTACCCAAGTGTTAGGACTGCAGCAGTGTGAGATGAAGAACATAGTACAGTTTTGTACCTACCATAAATGTAGATGTTTGAAGATCCACATTGCTGCAGTCCAATTTACCCTCCCTCCTTCCCCTCTGTAGTTAGAGGTGGTTGTGTGTGTTGGGTTGTACATTTTGTGTATATTGTATATATTGTACATATAGTTAGTGCAGGGGTGGTTGGTTGGTTGTTTGCTGTCTTTTGGTTTTGACCTTTATTTTTAGGGTCTTCTGACATCTGGGGCAAGAAAAGACTGAGGATATGACGTCGGTCATGCGCATTTGTACCCTGACGTCCTGACGTCAGTCAAATGCACCCTGACCGACGTCAGCCTTATACTTTGATATTCGGGCCGACCAAGGACAGCGGACTACCCAAGTGTTAGGACTGCAGCAATGTGGATCTTCGAACATCTACATTTATGGTAGGTACAAAACTGTACTTTCTGTGGCTACTACTGCTGCCTTCTGGTCGAGGGTCTCTTTGGATGACGTTTGTTCTGCAGCTACTTGGGCTTCCTCTCATACCTTTATTACACATTATAAACTGGATCTAATATCCAGAGGACGTGCATCTTTTGGCTCTGCATTGCTCCGGAATATCCTTCCATGAGGACCTCCCAAGTTGTTGGTAGCTGGGGACTCAATCCCACAGGTTGCTGATCAAATGAAGTTAACTACTTTAGATAAAGAAGTTATGTACTCACCGTAACGTTCCACCTGAGTAGGTAACTTAATTTGTCAGCAACCAACCCTCCCTCCATCCCCCTGACCTGTAGTTTCTCCTTATAGGATTATTGTGTTTCCCAGATGACATCAGGTTAGGATGTTTTGGTAGTTTGTCCTTTTTGTTATTGGAGTGTTCTGTGATATTATGGCAAACTCTATCTGAGGACTAGAGGGAGGTAACAGTGTATTATGGGTAGGGGGAGGAGCTTGGAGCTCGGAGCTCGGATCTTTGGCTAGGAACGCTGCCAGCTCTGATCCGAATCTGATCCAATACACACAGGTTGCTGACAAATGAAGTTACCTACTTAGATGGAACGTTATGGTGAGTACATAACTCCTTTTTCTCTGCACTGCCCTTTGGCTTATCTACTGCACCCGGGGAATTCACTAAGTGCCTAGCTCCACTCATTGCATTTTACAGGCAAAGAAATATTCAAATCTACCCATACCTGGACAATTGTCTAATTCAGGCAGAAAGCAAGGATATTCTTTTGAATCATCCGGCCTTTGTTCAAAGTGTACTGACTTGTCTGGGGTTCGCTATAAACGAAAAGAAATCCCACCTGATATCCTGTCAAACTATATTCCTGTGGGCAACCTTGAATACAACTTCCCAAATGGCTTTCCTCATGACAGAGAAATTGATTCATTTGACATCTTACTTCAAACAAGTGGCCACAAAAACCCAGCTATCTGCAAGGCAAGTACTGCAAGCCTTGGGGTTCATGGCCTTCCTGCATTCTTCTAATTCCATATGCAAGGCTGCATATGAGGAAACTACAATTGTATCTCGAAAGCCTGTGGTATCAACATTCACAGGATCTAGAAGCAAGAATTCCCATCATACCTTGCCTACGCCTAGAGTTCCTTTGGTGGGCAGAGGCCTGCCACCAAAACCGGGGACTACCATTCACATTGCCCCCTGCCGCCCAAACCTTAACAGACTCAGACTATGCATGAGGGGCTCACCTGGTGGAGAAGTGCATTCAGGGCAAATGGAATCCAAGTCAAATGCACCTGCACATAAATCAAAAGGAAATGTTAGCTGTACAGCTTTAAAGATCCACATTCTTCCAGGACAACTAATGGTAAAGACGAGCACCACCACTGTCATGGGGTACATAAACAAGTAGGGGGGTACACATCTTAACCGCTCTGCAGACTAGCCATGGCATTGGGGAACACTGGCTTGAGCTACCAAGTGAATCTATAAGCTCCATTCCTGCCAGGAAAACTAAATAATTTGGCGGATGGGTTAAGCAGAAACCTCATTGACCCACACGAATGGAAGCTGGAACAAAGGATTTTTTCAACATGTTGACAAGCAAATGGGGGAGCCCAGATATAGACTTGTTTGCCTCCACCCAGAACCATCAATTGGACAAATTTTGCACAAGGATTCCCCACAAACTGGCTTGGAAAGTGGATGCTCTATCCTTCAGCTGGAAAAACCTATCAGTTTATGCCTTTCCTCCTCTGCCTCTGCTCTCCAAGATACTACTACTAAAGATCTAACTGGACATGTCAAGGATGATTAATTGCACCAGACTGGCCACGCCAACACTGGTACCCCCTCCTGCACAGTGTCACGCTTGGCTCCATGGCACCTGCCTCAGACTCTTTCCCTGTTGTCTCAGCAGGAGAACCAGATTCTGCACCCTTAGCTGCAAACCTGACCCTCGCAGCCCGGCTAATTACCTAATCTCTCCTTTACCACCCCTCAGTCAATGATGGATATAATTTTAGAGGCTAGGAGGGCCTAGTACTAGAAAATTTTATGCTGTAAAATGTAAAAGATTTTGTACCTGGAACCAATCTCAAGGGATGAGTGCAGCAGTGCCCAATTTATCTCAGATTCTCCAGTATTTGACTGAGATGCTTAATAAGGGCTTGGCCTTTTCCTCCAAAATTCATGCCTCAGCCATTTCAGCTCATTATAGCACAGAGCCTTCCCTCTTCTCTCACCCACTGCTCAAGCAGTTCCTCAGAGGGGCCAAAAATTTAAGGCCACTGAGGAGAGCTCCAGCCTGGGACCTTAACTTTGTCTTGGAGAAACTCTCTTCCTCCTTTCGAGCCAGCCGCTACTGCAGATTTAAAATTCCTTTCCTGGAAAACAGCTTTCCTTTTAGCAATAGCTTCTGCAAGAAGGGTTTGAGAGTTACAGGCCCGTATGGCAGTGGAGCCTTTCATCATTCATGCGGACAGGGTGTACCTCAGAACCAATCCCTCCTTCATGCCCAAGGTGGTATCCAGTGTGGCTCTTAATCAGTCCATTCATTTGCCTGCCTTCTTTCCTAACCCACAGAACAAAGGGGAATGGATACTGCACTCCTTAGATGTGCACAGACAACTTAGATTCTACTTGGACAGGACTAAACCTCAAAGGAAATCTGACCTGCTAGTGGCATTTGCTGCAGGGACAGAGGGGAAAGCTATTTCAGAGCAAACCATTTCAAAATGGATAGGCCACTGCATTCATTTCTGCTATAAGCACCATGGAAAACCTGTCCCACAAGGGCATCAGACCCCATTCAACCAGGGCTGCATCTTCCTCTGCAGCCTTTCTCAGGGGCGTCCCTACAAGGGACATCCTAGAAGCTGCTACCTGGAGTTCTGTACATACTTTCACCAAGCATTATCCTTTGCCAATTTTCTCTAAATCCAGAGCTGGTTTTGCCACTGCAGTCTTAAAGGGCCTTATCGCTGGTCCTATTTCTTTTTAAATTCCTTCTCCCAACCTTAGCTTTGGGAATCTACCCAAATGTAATTTCTGCAACAGAGAAATACGAAGAGCATAGTACAGTTGTGTATACTTACCGTAAATGTAAATTTTAGACTGTATTCACTGTTGCAGTCCTAGTTATCCTCCTTGCAGCCCCCTTTCTTCTTTTGGCTATACCTCTACTCTCTCTATGCTCAAAAAGCTTTTTGGTGTATTTGATTTTTTGTTGGAGGTATATCCTTGTATTTTATGTTTAGTTGCGTCCCATTAGGGGGCACATGACATCTGGGGCAAGAAAAACTGATGTAATGGCGTCGGCTGCATGTTTTATACCCCCTGACGACCTGACGTCATGGAAGAAGGGACAGCAACTGACGCAGGAGCCAAGACTTTGTTAATCAGCCGACTGAGGGCTACTGCAAGCTAATAACTCTAAATGTAATGACTGCAACTCTAACATCTACATTTTTGATAGGTGTACAGAACTGTACTTTTTATCTTCCAACATTTGCCATTTCTGCTTGATCTCCCTCTGCCTTTACCCTTACGTTCTTGCTGCCCCCACTGTCTTCTCTTCTCTTGTATGCCCTTTGCCTTGATTTGTTGCTTCTGCTCTCTCACTCTAGCTTTCAATGTTTTTTCATCTCTTCGTGTAAGACTACCTTCATTTCCGACTTGACATCTCACCCTTTTATACCTGATATGCTTCCACTTTCGCCTCTTCCTCTTATGATTTGACAAATCCAGTCTGTATCCTTGTCTCAGTATAATAAAATGCATGGAGTCTCCACAGCCTTTCCAGTCCTTTCTTCCTGCAGATGTTCATGTTTCACTGTTGCAGTCATCCCGTTTGGGTTATCCCTGCCAGGGTAGCCCTCTGCCGGCTCGAATACCAGAGGCTTAGTATTTGTCAGTTACTGTCACTTCAGGACTGACGTCAGTAGTATAAATTAAGGCAGCTGACACCTTTACATCAGTCTTTCTTGCCATGGAGCCCGAAGCAGAAGCAATTCGCATGAGTGCTGGTCGGACGCTACCGGAGGTTCGTCTTCCAAATTGAAGCAGTCTTCTAAAGCCAAGTACCCCATTGGGGATCCTCTTTTTCTTGCACTAACCGAACACAGAAAAAGTAAATTCTCGCCTGTGGAAAGCAAATACAACACAAGACTTTCATTCTTACTGCGTCACTTGCGGTCGCTTTTGGTCTTTGTTCAACGTTAGAAATGTATGTCGTTGGGCCCTTACTTTAGCTAGATATTTTCGCTTAGTCTTCTAATTCCGATATGGCTTCGGCAAGCCATCCGACTGCAGATCTTCCCAAAAAAGTAAGGATAATGACAGACCGGAGAGGTCCAAGCCTATCAAAGATGCTTCTGTTAAGCTAGTCGTCCGTTCTCCGGTTCTCAGTGAGACTCTCTTGCATCCCCTGATGCCCACTTCTGCGGATTTGCAGGCTGCTACAGAGACACCCTTTTGGAGTCCGGTATGCCGCAAAACTCTTCGACTAAGGATCCTGCAGTTCTCTCCCTTGGATGGGTCCGGAGTCGCTGAGCAGGCACTGGCTTCCAAGGAAGTACTTCACACTACCAATTTTCGACACAGACTTCTTTCATGTCTGCCGTTCTTTCGAAAACTACCGTGTTTCTAAGGTCCAGGGTACGAAACACACCAAGGAAACTGAATCTCAGGCACCTGCTTCCTTGCCTCTGTCTCAAATGCTTAAAATGGCAGAAGACCTTATGCTGATCAGGGGAAGCCAAGCTACCCCTTCCAGAGAGATATCTGTCCCCAGTAGTTTTGTCTGAACATGAGTCTGACTCTGACACATCTGAATATGAAGACATGCAACCCCTCCCTGCTTAGAGAATTCTGATGTAGAGGATTCCCTTCCTTCACCCTCTCCACCAGAGGACTTTTTTCCTTTGGGGAAATGCTTCATACCTTAAGGGAGCATTTCCAGTGGGAATGTCAGGACTACCCTCAGTCTAAAAAGACTCTGGGAATTCTTGGATCTTCCACAGCACAGACCCATTCCCCCCATGCCTGAATTTTGTGGACAATGTTTTCTTGGAATCCAGTTTGACTCCTGCACCCAGGAAATTTGACAGATATTGGAGTCCCTGACTCACAAATTTCTTTTCAAAAATCCTACTGCTTACTCGGAGGTAATTTCTCAAGGGCCTAAAGCAGTTAAAGCAACCTCTGCTAATCCCCGCCCCCTCAGATAGGGATTCCCGAGCACTAGACAGATGGGATAAAAAAGTATACACCTGGTACACTTGCTGTCAGAGCACTCAATTGCCAGTTCCATATGCTAAAGTTTCAGCAGCATACCATGGAACTCAAACAAGTGTCTTCCTTTCCTGCTTCTGCATAATCTAAAGAGTTACAAGAGTTAATGCATTCTGCAAGTCAAGTGACCAAGCACACCTTACACACTGGTTTTGACGCTATAGAAGCTTCTTGCAGAGCAGCAGTCACTGGTTCTGTCCTTGGAAGGCATGCATGGCTTAAGGAACAGCCCTTGCCAGACCGTGTTAAATCTAAATTATTGGATGCACTCTTGGACAAAGGCAACTTATTTGGCACTAAGACAGATGAGGTATTAAAAATGGAAGAAAAGCTCTATCTATGCAAACAGTTAAGGATTTCCTACAGGTCCAGCCACCCAGGTTCAGCAGGCATTGCTTCTCCAAGCACTGGTCCTTTCCTGCTCCCACCAGGCCAAGACACTGGGGAAGCAGACCCCCCCCCCCCCTCCCCAGACATCAGCCACAGGGAATGCAGAGATCAAAACAGTGGAATTCCTCAACTTCATAAGCTGAGTTTTAAGCCACCCCCTCATGGTAAGAACTCACAATGACTCTCCTCCCCCACCCCCTCCCTCTGCCCACCTTCACTTACCCATAGGAGAAGTCTCCTTTCATGCAAGCACCTGGGCCGCCAGTACCAACGATGGCTGGGTCCTCAACATAGTGTCCCAAGGATACAAATTTTCTTTCCACACTCTTCCATCCCCAAGAGGGTTTCCAGATCTATCCCCAAACTGGTGGGTAGAGGCCCAAAAGCAAGTCCTACCTCTGCTCTGAGGGTAGTAGAGCACGTTCCTACAGAACCGAAAGGCCAAGGTTTCTACTCCAGACTTTTTCTGGTATCCAGAAAAGAGGGCACCTGGTGCCCCTTCAATCCATTCTAAACACCTTCCTGGTGATCCCAAAATTCAAAATGCTCACACTCCAGCAACTGCTACCCATGTTCTCCAAGGATGCTTGGCTAGCCACCATAGAACTAAGAGGCCTACCTCCACATTCATATCAGGGAATCATGCAGGAAATATCTACATTTCAGGGCAGGATCTCTGCACTTTCAGTTCTCTGCATTTCCCTTTGGCTTATGTATTGCTTCCAGAGTTTTCACAATGTCTGGCTTCCACCATTGCCTTTTGCAGACAAAGGAATATCCAAATTTACCCATAGTTAGACTGCCTAATTCAGGCAGTCAGTCAGGAAAAGCTACTCAAGGACCTGGCCTTTCTGAAATCCCTGCTGACCTCCCTAGGGTACACTATCAACAAAAATGAATCAAAACTAGTACCCACCCAAAGCATTATATTCCTGGGAGCAAGCCTAGACACAGCATCACAGATGGCATTCCTTAAACCAGAAAAGCAAACTTACCTTGACAGCCTACTTCTATAAACTAGCCACCCAGACCCCAGTTATCTGCAAGGAAAATCCTGCAAGCTCTGGGGTACATGGCTTCTTGCATTCTACTCATTCCATGTACCAGACTGCATATGAGGAAACTTCAGTGGTACCTAAAAAGCCTTTGGTGTCAAGACTCTCAAGACCTGTAAACTTATACGAATGATACCTTGCCTAAGGAAAGTTTCTTTGGGCAGCAGCATGCTCCCACAGCAAGGAACTACCTTTCTCACCACCTCTCACCACAGACTCATCAGACTCTGCCTGTGGTGCACACCTGGATGGCAGGTGCATACAGGGCCTATGGAACCCACAGCAAATCTATCTGCACATCAGCCAAAAAGATGTTAGCTGTCCGGCATGCAGTGACTGCTTTCAGGCCCTTTCTCTTCCCCAGGGGCTCTCCTAATCTGAACAGACACCACTGTGATGTGGTATATCAACAAGCAGGGAGGGACTCACTCCTACCCTCTATGCATGCAGGCCATGACCTTTGGCACATAGCTTCTGCCATGCAACTCCACCTGTTAGCACAGTTCCTGACAGGTTCTCTGAACTCTCTTGCAGACCACTTAAGCAGAAATCATCTGGACCCACACAAGTGGCAGCTAGGCAAAAGAAGCTTCACTCTAATAACTCAGAAATGGGGCACCCCGAAGGTCGAACTATTTGCCTCCCACACCAGCCATCAGCTCAGTAAGTTCTGCACCAGGGAGCCTCACTGCATGGCTTGGAAAGTGGATGCCCTATCCTTCCCCTGGGTCAATCCATCGGTCTATGCATTTCCTCCACTACCTGTCATCACCAGGGTACTGCTCAAAATAAGGGAGGAAAAACCAAGGACAATTCTTACTGCTCCAGATTGGCCTTGCCGGCACTGGTACCCACTGCTGCACAGCCTTTCCCCACTGCCACCATGGCATCTCACTCAGATCCCAACCCTCCTGACCCAGAGGGAAGGAGAATTCATGCATTCCCAAGTGCAGGCCCTCAATTTGGCAGCCTGGCTTATTTCCTTGACCACTGATCAGTCTGCAAACCTCAGTAAACATGTTCTAGATGTTACATGCGAGGCCAGACAACCTAGCACTAGAAAGTCTTGTAATGACTAATGGAAAAGGTTCTGCAGCTGGATTCAGGCTAAGGAAGTAGATACGGCACAGCCCTTCCTACTTCTCATCCTGGATTACCTAGCTGACCAGCTGCTACACAGTGGTCTCTTTTTTCCTTTATTGAAGGAGTAAAACGTGTTTCTAAAATGCATTTCTCAACTTCTCTGCCCTTTTTCTCCCAATTTACAGCTTCCAATATAAACAAACAGTAATGCAGCATTTACAAAATTTAATTTCCCCTTCTGTACTAGAAGCCTATCGTAGCATACAGGGATGGATGTTCTTCGTGTTTCACTGTTGCAGTCATTACATTTGGGTTATCTGCTTGCAGGTAGCCCTCAACCGTCCTGATTATCAAAGTCTTGGGTCCTGCGTCGGTTGCTCTCTTCTTCCATGACGTCAGGTAATCAGGGGTATAAAGCATGCAACCAACGCCATTACATCAGTTTTACTTGCCGTGCGGTGCCCAAAGCAGAAGCATTTCACAAGTGCTGATCGGCCGGCTCCTGAAATTTTCGTTTTCAAATTTCAGAACTGAAGTCTTCAAAAAAAAAAAAAAAAAAAAAAAAGCTAAGTACCTTGTTGGAGTTCCTTCTTCCTCCAAACCGATGTCAGTAAAAGTCAACTATTTGTCGGTTCATTTTTGCTTCAAACTATTTTGGTACTGTTTAATTATCCAGAAATGGCTTCGTTAAGCCATCTGACTACTGACATTCCGAAAAAGTGTGAAGATAAACACAAACAGCATAGGTCCAAAGCTGCCGACAACGCTTCCTTTAAGCTAGTTGCCAGTTTGCCGGTATTCAGTGAGGTGCTTTCGTAGCCCCTGATACCTGCTACTTCAGATTCGCAGACCTCTACTGAGACCCATTCAGAGTCCGGTATGCCACGAGATGCTTTGACTATGGAACCTGCGGATGTCTCAACCTTGGATGGGTCTGGAGCCGCTGTGTAGGCACCAGCTTCAGAGGGTGTATTCAGGCCTTCTGACTTGCATATCAAACTGACACCATCTTCTTCAAGGCCTAAAACTCTATCCACGCCTAGAAAACTGATGTCCAAACCGCATGGTCAGGCCCATATGCCTAAAAAAGAATGGTAATGGTTGAAGACCTCATTACTCTAATTGGGGGAAGCCAGCCTTCCCCCTCCAAGAGACCTAGAACTGATTTTCCTTGAGTGTTCTGATCAAGATTCTGAAATTTGTCTTCTGATGACCAGGACTTGCCCTTATCTACCTGCAAGAATTGGGATGCAGAGGACTCCATTCCTTCTGCTTCCCCTCCAGAAGATTTCTCTCTTGGTGAAACTTTGCGCACATAGGGAGCATTTCCACTGTGAAAGCCAGGATTACTTATTCCAAAAAAAGGCTTAGGGAATTCTTACTCCTACGTCAACACAAGCCTTTAGCCATACCTCCTGCACTGGACATTGTAGATGATGCCTTCTTGAAATCTAGCCTGCCCCCAGACACTACCTCTGGCTCTCAGGAAATCTGACCGGTATTGGAGTACCTGACTCTCGCAAGTTCCTCTTTAGGAATCCTACTGCGGACCCAGAGACCATTTCACAGGGACACAAAGGCATTAAGTCTATTACTGCCAAAAATCCTACCCCCCTCTGATAGAGATTCCTGGGCCCTGGATAGATAGGGTAAGAAGGTGTACACTTCTGCTACTTTGGCCATTAGGGCCTTAAACTGCCAGTTTCATATGTTAAAGTATCCGTAATATATTGGATTACTTACAGAAAATGATGATTCCTGACTTTGCTGAAAATAAAGAATTACAGGATTTAATGCATTCTGCTGAACAAGTTGGTAAACATACTTTGCAATGTGGTTTTGACGACTCAGAGGCATCTTGTAGGGCTGCTGTCACTGGGTCTGTTCTTGGAAGGCATGTTTGGCTTAAGGAGCAAACTTTGCCAGATCATGTTAAAGCTAAATTACTGGATGTTCCCTTAAACCAAGACCTCCTGTTTGGCAAAGCAGAAGAGATGCTTAAAAAGATGGAGGAAAAAGCTAAATCTATGAAAACTGTTAAAGATTTCCTGTAAATATAGCCTCCCAGATTTAGTAGGCATTTGCCTTCTAAGAATTGGTCCTTTCCTGTCTCTTCCAGGCCTCAGTCCAAACCCAGGAACAGCAGACCACCCAGGCTACAGTCTCAAGGTACTCGCAGGCCGAAGCAGTGGGGGGCTCCCACTTCCAAAGCTGGAAGTAGTAAAACACCCCCCTATGGTAAACTGTCACAAAGACTTAACCTTAAACCTTCCAAGCCCTGCTCAACTGACCCCTCCTTTAGGGGGGAAAGATTGCCCTGCATGCAAAAAAGTGGGAACTCATTACCAAAGACAAATGGGTTTTAAATGTAGATTCCCAAGGATACAGATTCCACTTCCACACCTTACCAACCCCAAACGGTTGGCCAGATTTACCCCCAAGTCAGTGGGTAGAAGCTCAACAGCAGGTTCTCTCTTCTAAGTATCAGGGCGATTCAACCTGTCCCAGTAGAGGAATGGGGACAAGGTTTTAACTCGTGACTTTTCTTGGTACCCAGAAAAGACCACTCCTGGCGTTCTATCCTGGACCCCTCTATTCTAAACACCTTTTTGATGATCCCAAAATTCAAAACGTTAACCCTTCAGCAGTTGCTTCCCATGCTAGGCAAAAATGCCTGTTTGGCAACATTGGACTTAAAGAAGCTTACTTGAACATCCCAATAAGGGAATCTTGCAGAAAATACCTACGCTTCAGAGCAGGCTACATGCACTATCATTTGTCTGCACTACCCTTTGGCTTATCTACTGCGCCCAGGGTATTCACAAAATGCCTAGCTCCAGTCATTGCATTCTGCAGGCAAAAAAATATTCAAATATACCCATACCTAGAAGATTGTCCAATTCAGACAGAAAGCCAGGACATACTGTTAAATCATCTGGCATTTGTAAAGAAGCTGCTAACCTCTCAGGGGTACACCATAAACAAAAAAATCTCACCTAGTACCCTGCCAACAAATTGTATTCCTGGGAGCAAGCTGGAACACAACTTCCCAGATGGCCTACCTCACACTAGAGAAACAAGTTTGACAGCCTACTGGTCTAAAAGACCCAGCTATCTGCATGGAAAATACTGCAAGCCCTGGGGTTCATGGCCTCTTGCATCTTACTAATTCCATATGCAAGACTGCGTATGAGGAACTACAGTGGTATCTAAAAAGCCTATGGTGTCATATTCTCTGGACCTGGATTCCAAGATTCCTATCATTCCTTGTATAAAGACAGAGTTCCTTTGGTGGGCAGAGGCCTGCTACCACAAGGGACTGCCATTCACACTAACCCCTTCCACCCAAACCCTAACAGACTCATCAGACTATGCATGGGGGGTTCACTTGGCAGGGCATTGCATTCAGGGCAAATGGAACCAGAGTCAAATGCACCTGCATATCAATCATAAAGAAATGTTAGCTGTACATCATTTTCTGACAGCCTTCAAGGGCCACATTCTTCCAGGGCAATTATTGGTAAAGGCAGACAACACCACTGTTGTGGTACATAAACAAGCAGGGGGGAATCCCACTCATACCCTCTCTGCAGACTAGCCATGGCTCTGTGGAACTCGGCCTTGAGCTGCCAAGTGCACCTACAAGCTCAGTTCCTGCTAGGCAAGCTAAATTCACTGTCAGACGACCTAAGCAGAAATCTCATGGACCCACACAAGTGGAAACTGGAACCAAAGATATTAAGCATGTTGAGAAACAAATGGGGGAGCCAGAGATAGACCGGTTTACCTCCCCTCAGAACTACCAATTGGACACATTCTGCACAAGGACTCCCCACAGACAAGCTTGGAAAGTGGATACCCTGTCCTTCACCTGGGAAAGCCTCTCAGTTTATGCCTTTTCCCCCTCTACCTCTTCTCTCGAAAGTTCTACTAAAGAACAAACAAGACAAACCAAGGACAATACTCATTGCACCAGACTGGCCATGCCAACACTGGTGTGTACCCCCTCTTGCGCAGTATGTTACTGCTGGAACCATGGCACCTGCCTCAGACCCCTTCCCTGCTGTCATAGCAGGAGGGCCAAATTCTGCACCCCCAGCTTCAAACCCTGAACCTTGCAGCCTGAGCTCTCCAATACCATCCCTCAGTAAGCAAGTGCTGGATGTCATTCTGGGAGGCAAGGAGGCCTAGTGCTATAAAATCTTATGCTGAAAAGTGGAAAAGATACTTTTCCTGGAGCCTAACTCAGGGGATGGGCACAGTAGTGCCCAGCTTACTGCATATTCTTCAGTACTTAAGAGATGCTTCACAAGGGCCTTTCCTTCTATTAAAATTCATGCCGCTGCCATTTCAGCACATTATAATATGGAGCCCACCCCTCTTTTCTCACCCCCTGCTGAAGCAGTTCCTCAGAGGGGCCAAAAATTTAAGACCACCCAGGAGAGCCCCTACTCCAGCCTGGGACCTTAACTTTGTATTGGAAAAGCTCACACTACCTCCTTTTGAGCCAGCTGCAATTGCAGAGTTGAAATACCTTTCTTGGAAAACAGCCTTCCTTCTAGCCATCACTTCAGCAAGAAGAGAGTGTCTGAGTTACAGGCCCTCATGGCAGTGGAGCCCTTCATCATCTTCCATGCAAACAGGGTGTCCCCCAGGACCAATCTTTCCTTTATGCCTAAGGTGGTATCCAGTGTGGCCCTTAAACAGTACATTAGATTGCCAACCTTTTCTAATCCACAGAGCAAAGAACGAATACTGCACTCTTTGGACATGCACAGACAACTTAGATTTTATTTGGACAGGACGAACGCTCTCAGGAAAACTGAACAGCTGCTAGTTGCCTTTGCTGCACGGGCAGAGGGGAATGCCATTTCAAAGCATACCATTTCTAAGTGGAAAGGCCATTGCATTAATTTCTGCTATAAGCACCATGGAAAACCTACCCCACAAGGGATAAGATCACATTCCACCAATGCTGCATCTACTTTAACAGCCTTTCTCAGAAGTGTTCCTAAAAGGGATCTATGCCTAGAAAACCGCCCAGACCACATGGTCAGGCCCCTATGCCTAAAAAACAAATAAGAATGGCTGAAGACCTTATTACTCTAATCAGGGGAAGCCACCCTTCCACCTCTAAGAGACCTAGGACTGATTTTCCTTCTGATTCTTCTGGTCAGGATTCTGAAATTTCTGTTTTCTCTGACCAGGATTTGCCTTATCTACCTATGAGGATTCTGATGAAGACTCCATTCCCTCTGCTTCCCTTCCAGAGGATTTCTCTTTTGGTGAAACCTTACCTAGTGTTAGGGAGCATTTTCACTGGGAAAGCCAGGATTACTCCGACTCCAAAACGAGGCTTAGGGAATTCTTACTCCTGCTTCAACACAGGCCTTTAGCTATCCCTTCTGTATTGGACATTGTAGATGTCTTCTCAGAATCTAGCCTGGCCCTGACTGTGTACCTCCTGCTCCCAGAAAACCTGATAGGTATTACAGGGTACGTGACTCTCACAAGTTCCTATTTAACAATCCTACTGTGGATCCTGAAACCATTTCACAGAGACCCACGGGCATTAAGGCTAGTACTGCAAAAATCTTACCCCTCTGATAGTTTCCAGGGTGCTGGATAAGTGGGGTAAGAAGGTGTACACTTCTGCAGCCTTGGCCATTAGGGCCTTAAACTGCCAGTTTCATATGTAAGTATCAGCAACATATTATTGGATTACTTAAACAGAAAACGATGATTCCTGACTGTGCTGAAAGTAAAGATTTACAGGATTTAATGCATTCTGCTGAACACGTTGGATAACATACTTTGCAATGTGGTTTTGATTCTTTAGAGGCATCTTGCAGGGTTGCTGTCACTGGGTCTGTATTTGGAAGGCATGATTGGCTTAAGGAGCAATGTTTGCCAGATCATGTTAAAGCTAAATTATAGGATGCTCCCTTAAACCAAGACTGCCTGTTTGGCAACAAAGCAGTAGTAGTACTTAAAAAGATGGAGTAAAAAGCAAAATCTATGCAAACTGTTAGATTTCTTACAAGTACAGCCTCCCAGATTTAGTAGGCATTGGCCCTCTAAGAATTGGTCCTTTCCTGCCTCTTCCAGGCCTTCAGTCCAAACCCAGAACCAGCAGAACTGCCAGGCTTCAGTCCCAAGGTACTCACAGGTGTAAGCAGTGGGGGGCTCCCACTTCCAAAGCAGGGAATTGTAAGACCCCCCCCCCCCATAGTAAACTGTCTCAATGACTTAACTTTAAACCTTCCAAGCCCTGCTCAACTGACTGTCCCTTTAGGGGGAAAGATTGCCCTGCATGCAAAAAATTGGGAACTCATTACCCAGGACAAATGGGTTTTAAATATAGTTTCCCAAGGATACAGATTCCACTTCCACTCCTTACCTACCCCAAACGGTTGGCCAGACCTACCCTGAAATCAGTGGGCAGAGGCTCAAAAGCAAGTTCTCTTTAAGCATCAGGGCTATTCAACCTGTCCCTGAAGAACAATGGGGTCAAGGTTTCTACTCAACTCTCTAGACAATTCCTGGCGTCTTTTCCCGGACCTGTCTATCCTAAACACATTTTTGGTAACCCCAAAATTCAAGATGCTAACTCTTCATCAGCTACTTCCCATGCTAGGCAAAGATGCCTGGTTGGCAACACTGGATTTAAAGGAAGCCTACCTGCAAATCCCAATAAGAGAATCTTGCAGAAGATACCTACGCTTCAGAGCAGGTGACGTGCACTATCTGATGTTCATCGTGCTATACTGCTGCAGTCATCACACTTTGGTTATCCTGTCGTCAGGCAGTCCCGCAGTCGGCCGAATCCCAAAGTCTTGGTCCGGTGTCTGTTGTCGTCGCCTCTTCCCTGACGTCAGTGCGACTGGGGTATAAAAGAGACAGCCGACACCATTTTCTTCAGTCTTTCTTGCCACGCGGTGCCCGAAGCAGTTAGCAAGTGCTGGTCGGCCAGCTCCTGAAACCTTTGAATCGAGTTTCAGCATGAAGTCTTCTCTAAAGCGAAGTACCCCGTTGGGGAAACTTTTCTTGCCTCAGATCGATGTCAGACAAAGTTAATAATTATATTTCTTGTGGGAAGCAAATACCTCATAAGGATTTTCATTCTTATTGTATTCCTTGCCTAGGCACAGACCACTACGTCTCTGGTTGTCTGTTCTGTGCTAGGTTCAACAAACGGACTGTAAAGCGTTGGGCAGAATTCGCCCAGCATTATTTTGGCAGAAAATTTAACTATAGCATGCCGTTGGAGCAACCGACATCAGCAATGATTAAAAAACGCAAAGATAAGGACCGGCAGCCAAGGCCAAGACCAGATACCGAGGCCTCAGCAAGGCCTGACACCGGTTTTCCGGTTTTCAGCGAGGCGCCTTCGCAGCCCCTGACAACTGCTGATTCAGAATTTGACGGCATCCCAAACTGATACCGCTGGGCCTCAGGATCCGGTTCCACCTCACTCCTCGGACGCCAGCCCCGACGGAGATCCAGAAACTTTGAATAGACCTTCGGTCTCAGAGGGCAGTTTTCAAACCGACAACTGCCCCTGCTAAGCCTTATGCTAAGCTCAAAGCCTCCTTGAAAGTTAGAAAACCGGGGCCACCCCCCCCCCCCCCACAGGCCCCTATGCCTAAAAACAGATGCTTAAGATGGCAGAGGATTTAATTGCCCTCATCAGGGGATCCCAACCCCCACCTGATAAAAGGCCAAACTGGAGGAAGATTATACTTCCTCTGACCAAGCATCCATTTCCTCAGGCAACTCTGACGACCAGGATTACTCCTTCCCTCCTTAAGACTCAGATGCTGAAGAGTCCATTCCCTCTGCCCCCCGAAGACTACTCTTTTGGGGAAGCTTTACACACCATGAGGGAACACTTCCACTGGGAAGGCCAAGATTACTCTGACTCCAAGAAAAGACTCCGTGAGTTTCTTCTTCCACAGCATAGACCCCTGGCAATTCCTCCAGTTTTAGACATTTTGGATGATGTTTTCTCTGAATCCAGTTTAAACCCAGATTCCTTACCTCCAGCTCCAGCTAAACCAGACAGATACTACTGAGTTCCTGATACTCATAAGTTTCTATACAAAAGCCCTAATGCAGACCCCGAGACCATTTCCCAGGGTCCCAAAGGGGTTAAGGCCTCTACTGCTAAGAATCCACTCCCTTCTGAAAGAGATTCCAGAGCATTAGAAAGATGGGCAAAGAAAGTGTATACTTCTGCCACTTTGAGGGCATTTAACTGCCAATTCCACATGCTAAAAATACCAACAGTATTTGATTACACAGTTAAAGCAGAAGCTGATCCCTCAGACCAACTAGATTTGAAAGAGATACAGGATTTGCTGCATGCAGCAGAACAAGTGGGAAAACATACCTTAGTGTGGTTTTGATTCATTGGAAGCCTCATGTAGAGCAGCTGCCACAGGGTCCGTCGTACGTAGGCATGCTTGGCTTAAAGATCAAGCCTTACCAGAACATGTCAAAGCAAAGTTATTGGATGCCCCATTGCAGAAAGATGTGTTATTTGGTGTCAAAGCAGAGGAAGTTTTAAAGAAAATGGAAGAAAAGGCAAAATCTATGCAAACAGTTAAAGATTTTTTACAGGTACAACCTCCTCGTTTCAGCAGAAACTGGCCATCAAAAAACTGGTCCTTTCCTGCATCAGACCGACCCCAAAGAGGTAGGTACAGGCGCCCAAGGGGCAGAGGCCAGCCACAAGGTTCTTTCAGGCCTAGACAATGGCATACAGCAACTCAGAGGTGGAGACGAAAGATCTCAACCTTTCAGGAAACAAACGGTGACTTCCCTCTTCGCCTCCCAAGCAAAATTGCCCTGGCAGCACCTTTGGGAGGGAAACTGGCTCTATTTCCACAAAATTGCCGCATCATAACAAAGGACAAATGGATTCTGGACAATATTACCCGAGGCTACAGATTTCATTTCCACACTTTACCTCGGATGAGAGGCATGCCAAATCTGCCTCCAAACCAATGGGCAGAGGCTCAAATGCAAATTTCAGCTCTCATGGATATTAAAGCAATTCAAAAGGTACCTACAAAAGAGCAAGGTCAAGGTTTTTACTCAAGACGGTTTCTAGTCCCAAGAAAGGACAAAGCCCTGGAGGCCCATCTTGGACCTCAATTCTGAACACATACTTGAAGGTACCCAAATTCAGAATGCTCAGCTCTTTCCCATGCTGGGCAAGGAGTCGTGGCTGGTAACGTTGGACCTCAGAGGCATACCTGCATGTCCCTATCAGACAAGATTGCAGAAGATACCTCAGATTTTTGGCAGGTACAACGCATTATCAATTCTCTGCACTGCCCTTTGGCTTATCTACTGCACCCAGAGTATTTACGAAATGCCTGGCATCAGTAATTGCATATTGCAGACGAGGAATACAAATTTACCCATATCTGGACGACTGCCTGATCCAAGCGGACAGCAAGGACATTCTATTACAGCATCTGGCTTTTGTAACACAGCTGCTCAGTTGCCTAGGGTACACAGTAAGCAAAAAGAAGTCAAAACTAATACCCTCGCAACAAATAATATTCCTGGGTGCCAGCTTAAATACAACGGCCCAGATGCCTTACCTCACGCCAGACAAAAAAGCAATTGACTCAATACTTCAAAAAGATAGCAACTTTTACCCAGCTCACTGCAAGGAAAATCCTGCAGGCATTGGGGTTCATGGCATCATGCATTCAACTAATCCCATATGCAAAGCTGTATATGAGAAAATTACAATGGTACCTGAAAAGTGTATGGTCTCAACACAGGCACAGCCTCGAAACAAATATACCTATCATTCCCTGCCTTCAAAAAGAGTTCCTATGGTGGGCTCAAGCATGTCAAACAAACAAGGGTCTTCCTTTCGTCTTACCTCCAGCAATCCAAACCATGACAACAGATTCTTCAGACTACGCCTGGGGAGCACACATGGCAGGACAGTGCATACAGGGCAAATGGTCTGCAAAACAAATTCACCTTCACATCAACCAAAAGGAGATGCTAGCTGTGCAAAATGCCCTGACGGCCTTCAAGGACCTCTTGCATCCAGGACAACTTCTAAGGACAGACAACACCACAGTTATGTGGTACATAAACAGGGAGGAACACACTCCTACCCTTTATGCAGACAGGCTATGACCTTATGGAACACAGCTTTGACCTACCAAGTGCAACTACAAGCACAATTCCTGCCAGGAAAGGAAAACATATTGGCAGACGAATTAAGCAGAAACATGGCAGACCCCCACGAGTGGCGACTACACCCACAAGTATTTTCAATGATAACCCAAAGATAGGGATGTCCAGACATAGATCTATTTGCATCCCCCAACAATTGCCAATTACAAAAATTCTACACAAGGACTTATCACTCCCTAGCCTGGAAAGTGGACGCTCTATCATTCAGTTGGACAACACTGACAGTCTATGCCTTCCCTCCACTACCTCTATTGACCAAGGTATTACAGAAGGTCAGATCAGAGAGACCACAAATGATCCTCATTGCTCCGTACTGGCCACGCCAGCACTGATACCCATTACTAAGGAAGTCGACTCAAGCCCTCCATGGATCTTGCCTCAATTCCCACTACTGTTGACTCAGAAAAACTATCAAACCCGTCACAGCCAGCTCAGAACTTTAAATTTAGCTGCATGGCGAATTCCTTAAATTGTCCTCTCAAAGGACGTCCTGAATGTAATTATGGAGGCCAGGAGGCCCAGCACCAGGAAGACTTACTCAGGCAAATGGAAAAGATTTTGTGCATGGCACCAGGCTAAAGGTCAAAATCCTTGGATTCCAAACATTCCTCACATACTGCAATACCTAACTGAGATGCTACACAAAGGCCTTTCCTTCTCAATTAAGATCCATGCTTCAGCCATTTCAGCTCAATATAATACGGATCCCCCAATTTTCTCACACCCTTTACTTAGTTTCTCAGAGGGGCTAAGAATATGACCCCCCCCCCTCCTTTCCAACCAGCATTCTCAGCAGAACTACTATACTTGTCTTGGAAAACAGCCTTGTTACTGGCTATTACCTCAGCACGCAGGGTCTCAGAACTACAAGCACTTATGGCAGTGGAACCTTTCATCATTTTCCATCAGGACAGGGTCTCTTTACGAACTAACCCTACCTTCATGCCCAAGGTAGTATCCAGTGTGGCTTTGAATCGGACCATCCATTTTACCCACCTTTTATCCTAACCTACAGAATAAAGGAGAAAGGCTCCTTCACTCTTTGGACATTCACAGACAGCTACGTTACTATTTAGATAAGACAAAGATCTTCAGAAAAACTGACCAACTCTTTTTATCATATGCTGCAGGTTCACAAGGAAAGGCTATTTCAAAACAGACCATCTCCAAATGGATAGCACATTGTATCCGCTTTTGCTACTCGCATCATGGGAAGGCAGTGCCTGTCAATATTAGATCCCATTCTACAGGGCTACTGCAACCTCAGCAGCCTTTCTCAGAGGGGTTCCAACCAAAGACATTCTGGAGGCAGCTACTTGGAGTTCAGTGCACACCTTTACCAAGCACTACAACCTTCCATTATACTCAAAAACCAGGGCTGGTTTTGCCACTGCAGTTCTGCAGGGCATCCTAGCATCACCGAACCCAGTTTAGTACCAGCCACCCTTCCATAGCTTTGGGATTCTGCCGAAGTGTGATGACTGCAGCAGTATAGCACGATGAACATAGTACAATTTTGTACCTACCATAAATGTAGATGTTCGAGTGGTTATACTGCTGCAGTCCAGGTTACCCTCCCTCCATCCCCTCTACATACCAGGGTGTTGGTTACAACTCCATGTACCTCAATCTGTTGGATGCATGTCTATATGGTGTATTTGCTAACAGCTAGTACTATTGCTTATCTACTAAGGTATTGTTGCATATCTATTGTATTGCCTTCCTACTTAGGGGCACCTGACATCTGGGGCAAGAAAAACTGAAGAAAATGACGTTGGCTGTCTCTTGTATACCCCAGTCGCACTGACGTCAGGGAAGAGGCGATGACAACCGACGCCGGACCAAGACTTTGGGCTTCGGCCGACTGCGGGACTGCCTGACGACAGGATAACCCAAGTGTGATGACTGCAGCAGTATAACCACTCTAACATCTACATTTATAGTAGGTACAAAACTGTACTTTCTCTGCACTGCCCTTTGGCTGATCTACTGCGCCCAGGGTATTCACAAAGTGCCTAGCTCCAATCGTATTTTGCAGGCAAAGAAATATTCAGATATACCCATACCTGGACGATTGTCTAATTCAGGCAGAAAACCAGGACATAGTCTTAAATCATCTGGCATTTGTAAAGAAATTGCTAACGTCTCTGGGGTACACCATAAATGAAAAGAAATGGCTTCTTGTTACCCTGCCAACAAATTGTATTCCTGGGAGCAAGCTTGAATACAACTTCCCAGCTGGCATACCTCACGCCAGAGAAACAAATTAAATTGACAGTCTACTTCAAACCACTGGCCATAAAGACCCAGCTATCTGCAAGGAAAATACTGCAAACGCTGGGGTTTGACCTCTTGCATTCTACTAATTCCATATGCAAGACTGCATATGAGGAAACTACAATGGTATCTAAAAAGCCTATGGTGTCAACATTCTCACGATCTAGAATAAATGATTACTCTACCTTGTTTACAGATTTCCTTTGGTGTTCAGAGGCCTGCCACCAAAACAAGGGACTGCCGTTCACTCTACCCCCTGCCGCCCAAACTCTAACAGACTCAGACTATGCATTGGGGCATCTTTTGGCAGGGCAGTGCATTCAAGGCAAATGGAGCCCAAATCAAATGCACTTGCATATCAATCAAAAAGAAATGTTAGCTGTGCAGAATGCTCTGACAGCCTACAAGGACCACATTCTTCCAGGACAATTATTGGTAAAGACTGACACCACTGTTGTGGTACATAAACAAGCAGGGGGAAACCCACTCATACCCTCTCTGAAGACTAGCCATGGCTCTGTGGAATACAGCCTTGAGCTACCAAGTGCACCTACAGGCACAATTCCTGCCAGGAAAGCTAAATACACTGGCAGAACTAAGCAGAAATCTCATGGACCCAAGTGGAAACTGGAGCCAAAGATATTCAGTATGTTGAGAAACATGGGGGAGCCCAGAGATGGACCTGTTTGCGTCCCCCCAGAACTACCAATTGGACAAATTCTGCACAAGGACTCCCCGCAAACAAGCTTGGAAAGTGGATGCCCTCTCAACTGGAAAAACCTATCAGTTTATACCTTCCCCCTCTGCCTCTCCTCTCCAAGGTACTACTAAAGATCAAACCGGACAAACCAATGACAATACTGATTGCACCAGACTGGCCATGCAAACACTGGTGTACCCCCTCTTGCGCAGTGTCACTGGCACCTGCCTTAAACCCCTGCCCTGCTGTCCCAGCAGGAGGCCCAGATCCTGCACCCACAGCTTCAAACCCTGAACCTGGCAGCCTGGCTAATAAGCTGATCTCTCCTTTACCATCCCTCAGTAAGTTTCATAGGTTAGTAATGGTTAGCAAGTGATGGATGTCATTCTGGAGGCAAGGAGGTCTAGTACTAGAAATTCTTATGCTGAGAAATGGAAAAGATTCTGTTCCTGGAGCCAAACTCTGGGGATGGGCACAGCAGTGCCCAATTTACCCCATATACTTCAATACTTAACTGAGATGCTTCACAAGGGCCTTTCATTTTCCTCCGTCAAACTTCATGCCTCAGCCATTTCAACTCATTACAATACAGAACCACCCCTCTTCTCTCATCCACTGCTGAAGCAATTCCTCAGAGGAGCCAAAAACTTAAGACCCCCCAGGAAAGCCCCTACTCCATTCTGGGACCTTAACTTTGTATTGGGAAACCTCACTCTACGTCCCTTTGAACCAGCTGCAAATGCAGAGTTGAAATTCCTTTCTTGTAAAACAGCTTTCCTTTTAGCAATCACTTCAGCAAGAAGGGTGTCTGAATTACAGGCCCTCATGGCAGTGGAGCCTTTCATCTTTCATGCTGACAGGGTGCCCCTTAGGATCAATCCCTCCTTCATGCCCAAGGTGGTATGCAGTGTGGCACTTAATCAGTCCATTAATTTGCCAACCTTCTTTTCTAATCCACAGAACAAAGTGGAACGAATACTGCACTCCTTGGACGTGCACAGACAACTTAATTTTACTTGGACAAGACTAAGCTTCTCAGAAATCTGAACAGCTGCTGGTTGCATTTGCTGCAGGGGCAGAGGGGAAGGCCACTTCAAAGGAAACAATTTCTAAATGGATATGCCATTGCTTTCATTTCTGCTATAAGCACCATGGAAAACCTACCCCACAGGGTATAAGACCCCATTCCACCAGGGCTGCATCTACCTCAACAGCCTTTCTCAGAGGTGTTCCTACCAGGGACATCCTAGAAGCTTCTACCTGGAGTTCCTGTCATATCTTCACCAAGCGTTACCACTTGCCTATTTTCTCTAAATCCAGAGCTGGTTTTGCCACTGCAGTCTTGCAGGGCCTAATAGCTGGCCCTAATACTCTCTAATTGCCTCCTCCCTTCCCTAGCTTTGGGAATCTACCCAAATGTAATGACTGCAACAGTGAAACACTAACATAGTACAGTTGTGTACACTTACCATAAATGTAGATGTTAGTGTATTCACTGTTGCAGTCCTGGTTACCCTCCATCCAGCCCCCTGACTTCTGTTGGCTATACCTCTCTTCTTGACTGTATTTAATCTTTCTGGTGTATTTGCTTATAATTGGAGGTGTAACCTTGTATACATTTCCTTCCCATTATGGGGGCACCTGACATCTGGAGCAAGAAAAACTGATGTAATGGTGTCTGCTGCATGCTTTATACCCCTGACTACCTGACGTCGTGGAAAGAAACAACTGACGCAGGACCCGAGACTTTGATAATCACACCGGCTGAGGGCTGTCTGCAAGCAGATAACCCAAATGTAATGACTGCAACAGTGAAAACACTAACATCTCCATTTATGGTAAGTGTACATAACTGTACTTTTCCAGTACGTTTTTTTTCCCAATAGGAATCTGTTGTGCGAGTCTCTACTTGCATCAGCTTCTATCGTTGCCTGCTTAATTGGTGAGTCTAATTTTTAAAAGCAGTGTCCCAATTCACAAATTTTGAAGTGGCAGCTTAATTTCTCCTGGCTTTTCTCCGCTTAAGTTTGAATAAGGGTTTATTATGGGCCTGTTTTGTGCTTTTGCTGCAGCACTTAGTTTCACTGCGTGCACGTGGTCTTGGTTGCCAATAGCAACCAGTTTTCTGTTATTGCTGCTGATTTTCTTTTAGTGTGTGTTTATGCGCATAACTGTGCGTTCAAGATCTAGTTAGTGAGGGGGAGTGAAGTCTAAATAATGCTTTGCACTGGTTTTTAAATTTAATTAAGATTTAACTTCATATTAAAAGGAGAGTGTCAAAGGTCTAACTTTTAGAACACTTTTTTTAATACTGGAATAGTTTGTTTCAAAAGCACATCCATGTAACTTATTCTACACCAATGTTCTCCATTTTTGTAAAAAATTGCTATTTTAACTTTAGGAGTGTCCCGCTCTAAAGTCTAGGCAAATACCACCCACAAGCTGATGTCATCCAACTCACCCCCTTCCCACATTGCGTTTTTTCCACTTTCATATCATTTATCACAATGAAGGATTTTGGAGTTCTGTCAGAACCAAGTTTTGCTAAATGCAAAATAAGTGCACATCTAATTTTTTCCCAGTCCAACTGCAGATATTTGCCACTTGGTGTAGCTAGTACAATTAAGCAAATGTTCCCAATAGAAGCAAAAGATCCAAACAGAAACCATGCTCTGTGTATGCCTTGTAAATGCACAGTATGTGTTCAGCATGTCAGTACCTGTACGACAATCTAACTTTATTACATAGCATAACTGTGGGGAAGTGAATATAATCAGAAGTATGATACTTTACACAGACATTTCTCAGTTGTACAAGTAGTTTTCGTGGAGAAGCTGAGTTAGATCTTGCAGTGAGGTTAAATTCTGAGTTTGGGTTTGAGGGAAAAATCCTGCTTTTCTGTTTGAGTAATATTCATTGTGAAGATCTTTTTTTAAGGGGGTATAATACTTTATACATGAGGCTTCATGTAGCATCCCGTGACAACGATGCTGTAGTGCTGCTGGAATGTCGATTTATGCCTTTGCTTGGTCAGATGCTGTAGTGCTGCTGGAATGTTGACTTGTGCCTTTGCTTGGTCAGATGCTGTAGTGCTGCTGGAATGTTGACTTGTGCCTTTGCTTGGTCAGATGCTGTAGTGCTGCTGGAATGTTGACTTGTGCCTTTGCTTGGTCAGATGCTGTAGTGCTGCTGGAATGTTGACTTGTGCCTTTGCTTGGTCAGATGCTGTAGTGCTGCTGGAATGTTGACTTGTGCCTTTGCTTGGTCAGATGCTGTAGTGCTGCTGGAATGTTGACTTGTGCCTTTGCTTGGTCAGATGCTGCTTGCCATTTACATAAGCTGCAGCAGTACTTGAAGCACTACTCTAAGCTTTTCTTAGCAAATACATTGTTGCAGGAAAAAAATAACTTTGCATCGACTCCTGCCTATCCCCAAGGGAAAAATTTGTTTTCAGTTTGTCCTGTGCTTTTTTCTTTCATGTTTTTTTCTCCAGCATATTACATTTTTTTAATACATTTGATTAATGCATCTGCATGTTTTCTGGTTGTTGTGCATAAAGGAATATTTCTTTCCAATAGTCATGCTGAAGTCCTAACCATCTTACTTTACTGAAATTTGCGAGTTTAAGCAGATGAAACGAACTTGTTCATATTTATCTTAGCGAAGAAACAAAGTAAATCATAAGTATAGCTGCTGCTGAACTATGAGGGTTCTTTACAAGGATACTGATCTGGTATTTGCATTTGCCAGTAAATAAGTTTTCTACAGAACTATATACTGTACCTAAAAATAGAAAAGTGATGTTCATCGTGTTTCACTGTTGCAGTCATTACAATTGGGTTATCCTGCTGGCAGGCTACCCGCAGTCGGCCTGAATTCCAAAGTCTAGGTCTGGAGTCGGTTGCTGTCGCCTCCTCCCTGACGTCAGTGCGCCAGGGGTATAAAAGATGCAGCTGACGCCATTTTCTTCAGTCTTTCTTGCCGTGCAGTGCCCAAAGCAAAAGCAGTTCGCAAGTGCCGGTCGGCCGACTCCTGAGATTCAGGTTCGAATTTCAGATCCGAAGTCTTCATTAAAAGCTAAGTACCCTGTTGGGGAAACTATTTTCTTGCTCCAGACCGATGTCAGAAAAAGTTAATAGTATTTCTTGTGGGAAGCAAATACCTCAAGGATTTTCATTCTTACTGTATTCCTTGCCTAGGCCCTGACCACGACGTTGCTAACTGTCGGTTTTGTGCTAGATTTAACCAACACACTATTAAGCGTCGGTACGATTTTACATTTCATTACTTTGGCAGACTAATTATATAATGCCATCGAAACAGCCGACTACCGGAGTTTACAAAAAACGCAAAGAAAAGGACAGGCATCCAAGGTCCAAAACTGACGACAAGGCTTCTTCTAGGCCATTCGCCAGTTCTCGGTGAGGTGCTTTTGCAGCCTCTGACTACTGCTACTTTAGAGCCACAGGCCGATACAGACTCCCACGTGGAGTCAACCAGGCCTACAGAAACTCAAGGTATTGGACCTTTGGAAACCATTCCCTCAGATGGGTCCGGTGCCGCTGAGCAGGCATTGGCTTCTGAGGGCGTTTTCAGGCCTACACAAATGTTAAAATGACTTCAGCTTCAAAGGCAAAGAATTAAGCAGCTTTAAAGACAAAGAAACAAGTACAACAGCCCCATGGACAGGCCTCCATGCCTAAAAAAATGCTCAAAATGGCCGAAGACCTGATTACTTTGATCAGGGGTTCTCATCCCCCTCCTGACAAGAGGCCTAGGCAAGAGATAGAATATGAATCTTCATATCAGGTTTCCATTTCATCTGATTCCTCTTCTGATTAGCAGTACTCTTCCTCCTTATGAGGATTCTGATGCTGAAGAATCTATCCCCTCAGCTTCTCCTCCTGAGGATTATTCTTTTGGGGAAACACTGCATACCATGAGGGAGCATTTCCACTGGGAGAGCCAAGATTATTCAGAAACTAAGAAAAGGCTCAGACTTTCTTTTACTGCCTCAGCACAGACCCCTTGCTATTCCACCTGTGCTAGACATTGTAGATATATTTTCAGAGTCCAATCTGACTCCTGACTTCCTTACCTCCAGCTCCTGTTAAGCCAGACAGATATTACAGGGTTCCAGACTCCCACAAATTTATTTTTAAAAATCCTGCTGCTGACCCAGAAATTCTCTCTCAGGGTCCCCAAAAAAACCCTACCCCCTCTGACAGATTCCAGGGCACTGGACAGATGGGGAAAAAAGATTTACACTTCTGCTACCTTGGCTAGAAGGGCTTTAAATGGTCAGTTTCATATGCTTAAATATCAGCAATACATAATGTCACTGCTTAAACAGGAAATGTTGACAAATTCTGAATGTGCTGAAAATAAAGAAATGCAGGATTTATTGCATGCAGCTGAACAAGTTGGAAAGCATACTTTACAATGTGGTTTTGATTCTTTGGAGGCCTCCTGCAGAGCCGCTGTTACGGGTTTAGTCATTAGGGGGCATGCTTGGTTAAAGGAACAGAATCTGCCTGATCATGTTAAAGCAAAATTATTAGATGCTCCATTACAGCATGATACCTTGTTTGGTGTTAAAGCAGAAGAGGTGTTGAAGAAAATGGTGGACAAAGCCAAATCTATGCAGACAGTCGAGGATTTCTTACAGGTACAGCCTCCAAGATTTTGCAGACACTGGCCTACAAAAAATTGGTCCTTTCCAGTGTCAGACAGGCCACAAAGAGGCAGATACTGTCTCCCTAGAGGCAGATCCCAGCCCCAAGGCTCATACAGGTCTAAACAATGGGGTGCTTCTACCTCCAAAAGCGGAGAAGACAAGTCACAGCCCTACAGAAAGCAGTCCCAATGACTTCCCCCTGCCAGCGCCAAGCATATATCTACTGGCAGCTCCTTTAGGGGGGAAAACTAGCACTTTTTTCTCAAAACTGGCACCTAATCACCCAGGACAAATGGGTCTTGAACATAGTGTCACAAGGTTACAGGTTCCACTTTCACACTCTGCCAAGGGCAAACGGTATACTACTTAAGGAAACATGTTTTATGTATGACAATACATTTCAGTCTACATTTGAATATGTCCTGCCTATGTTTAGGGTTTGTCCGTTGTTTACTGTTTAAATACTTTAAATCCCGGAAACTGAAAAAAGCACCAGGGCTTTATATGAACAGAAATTTTTGTTTGCAAAGCAATGCTTGCAAGGGATGGTAACTATGACAACCACCATCAGGTGAAAACCATCATTTATCACTTTAATTAATGGTGGGTGCTTAGTGTATCTGGGAATATTTTGAGTATTTAAACTTTGTGCTTATGTTAAGCATTGTCTTTTTGCTTCTGAAGAAGTCGGTTTACTATTTACTGACGAAAAGTGTATTGTTATTGATCGCGCTTTAAGTACATTAAAACTATTTGAATTTTAACGAAGAAGGGGCCTGGAGCCTTATTTGCATTTGTTTGCTGGTTTTTCTGGATATTTCTGAGTAAGGGCAAACGGTATACCAGACCTGCCAAAATATCAATGGGCAGAGGCACAAAAGCAAGTTTCATCCCTCAGACATGAGGGCCATTCAACAAGTACCACAGCAAGAGCAGGGACAAGGATTTTACTCAAGACTTTTCTTGGTGCTCAGGATAAAGTCTGGAGGCCAGTACTGGACCTATCTATTCTAAACATAACTGGATATTCCAAAATTTAAAATGTTGACTGCAGCAGCTTCTGCCCATGCTGGGCAAGAAGGCTGGGTTTGTAACTTTAGACCTAAGAGGCATATCTGCATGTCCCAATCAGACAATCATGCAGAAGATACCTCAGATTCATAGCTGGCCCAATGCACTACCAATTCTCTGCACTGCCCTTTGGCTTATCTACTGCGCCCAGGGTCTTCACAAAATGCCTGGCACCAGTAATTGCATTTTGAAGACAAGAGGAATGCAAATATATCCTTATTTGGACGACTGCCTGATTCAAGCAGAGAACAAGGACATACTACTACAGCATCTGGCGTTTGTAAAAAGATTAACATGCCTAGGGTACACAGTAAACCAAAAGAATTTACAAACTTGTACCCTCTCAAGAGATAATATTCCTGGGTGCAAGCTTAAATACAACTGTCCAGATGGCTTATCTCACGACAGACAAAGGCAACTGACTACTTATTTCAAAATGTTTGCAACAAACACCCAGTTAACTGCAAGAAAAATTCTGCAGGCTTTGGGCTTCATGGCATCCTGCATTCTGCTAATTCCATATGCAAGACTGCATATGAGGAAACTACAATGGTATCTTAAAAGCGTTTCGACTCAACATTGCCAAAGCCTGGAAACAATAATTACACTCATTCCCTACCTACAACAGGAGTTTCAATGGTGGGCAAAGGCCTGTCACCACAACAAGGGGCAGCCATTCACTATACTCCCAGCCAGGCAAACGTTGACAACAGATGCATCAGATTTTGCCTGGGGGGCCCACATGGCAGGAAAATGTATTCAGGGCTCATGGTCCGCAATCCAAATGCATCTACATATCAGAGATGCTAGCTGTTCAAAATGCCCTGACAGCTTTCAAGGGTCTACTTCATCCAGGGCAACTACTGATGAAGACTGACAATACTACAGTCATGTGGTACATAAACAAGCAGGGAGGCGCACATTCCTACCCCCTTTGCAGACTAGCCATGACTTTGTGGGACACAGCATTGACTTACCAAGTACATCTGCAAGCACAGTTCCTGACAGGAAAGATAAATACTCTGGCAGCAGACTAAGCAGAAACCTCATGGATCCCCACGAGTGGAAATTAGATCCACAAGTCTTCAACATAACAAGGAATTGGGGATGCCCGGACATCTATTTGCCTCCCCTCCCAACTACAGAGATTCTGTGCAAGGATTTATCACAAGTAAGCATGGAAAGTGGATGCTCTATCTTTCAGCTGGAAAAACTTAACAGTATACGCCTTTCCCCTACTGCCTCTCCTCCCCAAGGTACTCCTAAAGGTCAGACAAGAGAAGCCAAAAATGATACTGATTGCCCCAGACTGGCCCCGCCAGCACTGGTACCCAATCCTAAGGAACTTGACTCAATGCCCAGCATGGACATTACCTCAAATTCCTCACTTACTGACCCAACAAAACAATCCGATCCTGCACAGCCAACTCAGGACCTTAAATCTGGCAGCATGGCGGATAATGTAGCTTTTCAAAGCACACCTCTCAAGCGGTTATGGATGTTATCTTGGAGGCCAGGAGGCCCAGTACCAGAAAATCTTATGCAGAAAAATGGAAGAGATTCTGTGCTTGGAACCAGGCACAAGGAATTGATATGATTGTACCAAATGTCCCTCAGATTTTGCAATACTTAACTGAGATGCTGGACAAAAGCCTATCCTTTTCATCAATTAAGATTCATGTCTCTGCCATTTCAGCTTATTAAAATAGAGCCACCTATTTTTTCTCATCCTTTATTAAGGCAGTACCTCAGAGGTGCCAAAAACGTACGGCCTCCAAGGAGATCACAAATACCTGCATGGGACCTCAATTATGTCTTGGAAAAACTTGCTCTGCCTCCTTTTGAGCCAGCCACTACAGCTGATATAAACTTTTTATCATGGAGAACAGCTCTGCTCATAGCAATAACCTCTGCAAGAAGAGTCTGAGCTACAGGCACTCATGGCTGTGGAACCTTTTATCATTTTCCATCCAGATAGGGTTTCCCGAAGGACAAACCCCACTTTTATGCCTAAAGTAGTGTCCAGTGTGGCCCTCAAACTATTTGCCTACCTTTTATCCAAACCCACAGAATAAGGGTGAGAAACTTCTGCATTCTTTGGACATACACAGACAGCTGCGCTTCTACTTGGACAGAACCAAAGCTTTCAGAAAGACTGAGCAATTACTGGTAGCATATGCTGCAGGATCACAAGGAAAAGCTATCTCAAAGCAGACTATTTCAAAGTGGATAGGTCACTGCATTAGTCTATGCTATTCTCAACATGGCAAATCAGTGCCTAAGGGCATTAGGCCACATTCAACCAGAGCAGCAGCCACTTCAGCAACCTTCAGAGGAGTGCCAACCAAAGACATTTTAGAGGCTGCAGCCTGGAGTTCAGTGCATACTTTTACAAAGCACTACCACTTACCACTTTACTCCAAATCCAGGGCAGGCTTTGCCACTGCAGTACTGCAGGGCCTCATAGCCGCTCCTAATTGCGTTTTTTTGGACGACATTGATATTTTGGAGGGGAACTGAAGCGATTTATGAATTTGAGTATGTAAATACCACTACATTCTTTTTAAAGTTCACCTACAAGATACATAGAGAGACTTGTGATTATTTGGACCTTTTGTTTTATGACGAGGAAAAGAACACGTTGCAATCAGGTCTATACCGAAAAGACATATTCCAATTCTTTTTTACATTTTAAAAGTAGTCACCCCTTTTATCAAAATATTATTAAGGGTCAAATGGTGCGACTTTCAAGATTGGTTAGTGAAGACAGTTTGAAACTGAGCTTGTTAGGTTAGTAAATATGTTTTCTGAGTGAGGATATCCTTCTGATATCCTGTTTGACATTCTATCAGAAATTGAGACCAAAAGACACGCTGTATTTAAACCTATTCTTAAAGGTGGGTTGATTAAAGAAGGTGCGGTAATTCTAATAGTGACGACGTAAATGAAGGTAGAAGGGCCATTATTCTGCCATTTAACCCAGTTGCTGGACACATTAAGACCATTTTAACAGGCACATGGCAAAGTGTGTTCAACAAGGATATTACTGCCATACTGGGTAACATACCAACTATTACTTACAGTAGAGGTAAAAACCTCAAGGAATTGAGATGGATAGTAGTGCAGGTGTCCAAGAGTTCTAGTATGAGTAAATGTGGTTCTTGTGGTACTTGCAAGTTCATCAACAATGGACCATATGTAGTAGTTCATAATTTTGGCAGAACTATAAAATGTCCAGGATATGTTAATTGTAATACGAAAATGGTGGTATATATTGCTACCTGTTTGAGTTGTCCTACATTTTATATAGGAAAAACTATTAGGAAATAACGACTAAGAATTAATGAACATACAAGAGATATTAAAAATAAAAAAGTTTCAATGCCCTATATATGCATAGTCATTGTTGTCGTAGTTTTAATAAATTTATATTTTTTTGTGGTCGATAGTTCCATACAGTGATAGAGGTGGTGACGTCAAGACATTACTAGAGGTAAAATAATGTTTATGGCAGCTTAGAGTAGATTAATGTGTGTGTGTGTGTGTATATATATATATATATATATGCGTATATATATATATATATATATATATATATATATATATGCGTATGTATATATATATGCGTATATATATATATATATATGCGTATGTATATATATATATATATATATATATGTATATATATATATATATATATATATATATATATATATATATATATATATATATATATATATATATATATATATATGTATATATATATATATATATATATATATATATATATATATATATATATATATATATATATATATGTATATATATGCATATATATATATATATATATATATATATATATATATATATATATATGTATATATATATATATATATATATATATATATATATGTATGTATATGTATGTATGTATGTATATATATGTATATATATATATATATATATATATGTGTGTTTACTTTATCGTGTAATGTATTATTTTTGTTGTGTAGTTTCAATGTTTTAAACTGATGTACTTGATTTTAGGAGGTTCAGTATGAACAAATTTACTGTTTTACTTAATTTTGCTAGCTTAACTGGCGTAACTTGAATTGCGCGCTACGAGCTTATCTTGTATTCACGGTCTTTGTTGGCTATGATTGGTTGCAGGTGGGAGGTATGTGCATGATTCAAAAGGTTTGTGATATTGTTAATGGCTCTACTCTGAAGCCCAGTTTATATTAACGGGTGAAAGCACTAAGTAGTTTGACTCAATTTTTTGGTGCCATTCGTTTTTTTGTGGTTGTTGTCGTTTTGCATTGTGGTTTGGTCCAATAAAGCACTTCGTGTTCAGGGTACCAGTCTGGTTATTCATTACCAGTAGGACGTGTTCAGTTTACTGCAACAGTGAAACACTATGAACATAGTACAGTTGTGTACCTACCATAAATGTAGATGTTAGTGTATTCACTGTTGCAGTCCAGGTTACCCACCCACCATCCCCCTTATCTTTGCTGGACCTTATCTGTACTTCTCTATTCTATACAACCTATGTGGTGTATTTGCTTGTAGATGAAGGAAACTTGTTACTTAGTGCATGCATGTTTTATTGACATTATTAGTCTACCCTTTTGGGGGCACCTGACATCTGGGGCAAGAAAAACTGAAGAAAATGGCATCTGCTGCATCTTTTATACCCCTGGCGCAGTGACGTCAGGGAGGAGGCGACAGCAACCGACGCCAGACCTAGACTTTGGAATTCAGGCCGACTGCGGGTAGCCTGCCAGCAGGATAACCCAATCGTAATGACTGCAACAGTGAATACACTAACATATACATATATGGTAGGTAGTCAGGGAAGAGTTCTTCACAATTTTGACATCTGTTCACAGTTTTGAAAAAAAACCTCAAACAGTATTATGAAAGGACAACAGGATATTAAAGCAGATTGCTGAACCTGCTGTCTCTTTTAGTCCCTGATCGTTGATGCAGCCTCAAAAATTCACCCATGCAGCTTTAAAAACTAATCCACTCAACTGTTTTCCCTGTTAGGATTCCTACCTTTCTGTACTGTTTGACTTTCACTTAGAAAACCAAGTTGAAAAACCTCTAGCTGTCTCTGAAATGATGTCACATCTGTCAGAGCTCTTACTCTAGCTACTGGGATGTTTCCTCCCCCAAAGTGATGTAATCCCTGTCTGATTTGCATGCTGTGTAGAAGAGCCATTGGACCTCCCACATTATGATGTCAGAGCTTCCTTGCCCAGCCCACTCTTAACCCAGCAAAAATGTCAAACTATAATCTCACTTTTCTGAAGAGCCCTACTGTTATGTCACAAAATACAGGCAGAAGCACAGTAACAGCTGCAAAAACTGAGCATAAATTTGCAATGACCATGCGTAGACATTAATTGCATGTTTTTACATAAGAAGCAGATGTCTCACATTTAATCAACAACACTACATCAGATTACAAGAATTTTGCAATACTGTAATTTTCTTAAATTACCACTTAAAAAAGGCACGTGGTGCTGTTTTGCAAGCCTGTGAAATACTATGTTTATAGTGCATCATTTGTTAGCTATTTAACAAAACAGGAAGGAAAAATAAGTGGGGGTTTGATGCTTTGCAAAACAGTGAATGTTAAGTTGTACAATCTCGCCTTTGTTCTTGCTGGATGGGTTCGGAGCTGATCCTCTGCTCCAACTCTGCCACTTTCTATAGCTCGAGAGCTTTTTACTGGCTCGAGGCTACCCCTTATCCCAGAATGCCCTGTGCCAACTACCCAGATCTCGTTTGCTGCTTTAGCTGTGAGATTGCGTCAATACTGGCTCAGGCTTAGTATAACTTTTTTCTCTATTTAAATTCAAATAATTTGCTTGAAAAATTGATATGTATTTTCTCTTGTAGTTTTTAAGTTTAATTGTAAACCCCTTATTTCATCCTTGTGGTGTTTTTTGTGCTGTTGGCTGTCGTCCCTTAGTCGCTAGGCCTTCTGTTCCCTGAGCTCGTTTAACTTGGAGTCCCCCACCCCTTTAAGGACAGCCGTTTAAATTAGAGGCTCTCCTTTAAGGTTTTTATTAATATAATTTTGAGTTTACTATTGTAGTGTCATTTTGGTACTTCAAAATGTCTAAGGAAGTTAAAACCTCAGGTTTTAAGAAGTGTGACTTGTGCTGACAGAAGATGTCTCTGACAGATGGGCACACTAGTTGTGTTTACTGCTTGTGGGGCTCTGCACCTGCAGGACTCTTGCTCTGTTATGCCTTTAGTCCAAGGATCCTGCAGGAGCGGAAAAACAAGCTAATCCTCTGTAGATTGTTAAAACAGGATTTTCCAGCTAAAGCATCTCTGCCAGTGAAATCTTAAACCAGTCAAGTCGTCGGCTCCATGTTCGGAACCGACCTGTGAGCTTGACAAACCAAGTGTATCGGTGCCCTCTGGCACCGACAAGACTACTCCTCAGTCAGCTTCAACTGTTACTTCGGATGTATCGGTGCCCTCTGGCACCGACAAGACTACTCCTCAGTCAGCTTCAACTGTTACTTCGGAGCCGTTTTGGAGCCGTTTTGGAGCCACAAATGGGCTAGGTCTCCATTGTAGCCGATTCGCTCAGTGCCACAATCACCCTTACTTCAGAGCAAAGCCAGTCATCGTTCCTCTTCTCACTCCTCTCGATCCTCGAGGTTATCATATCAGGATGTGGAGAGAGCAGTCAGTAGGTTGCTGAAGTACCAAGCCCTTGCTAAAATGCTTTTGAGTCTGCCTTAATGGGCTTCGGCTCTATCTGCTTAGATTTAGATTCCTCCTCAGACTATGCTTAGTTAGGAGCCGGAGTCTATAGTTGCTCCGATAGTGGTTCTTTCTGCTCCGATGACATCCTCTTTGGCTCCGTTGGCTCTGATTACCTTGGGTCTTCCCATAGAGTTATCTGGGCGCTGAAGCTCTTGTCGGCTCCGAGGGTGGAAGTGGCATCGGAACCTTGTCCGACCCCGCTCTCTCTCGGAGCTTCTGCTCATTTGAGCTCAGCTCCCACATCGGCCTTGAAGCCATCGCCCTCTGCGCAGAGTGGGATTCCTGTCTCTTCAGAGTCCTCTCTGGGCTGAGACCATGACCCCTTCGAGGTCATGCAGAGTGTGCTGTCCCCACAGACTGCCCCACTATCTGTTCCATCGGCTCCATCTCCCTCTGCCTGTAACTACCTCTGCTCCTCCTCCAGCCCCAAAGCGTAGGGAAGGTATGCCCCAGGACACCCCATTGGATGAACCCTCTTTTTCCAGAACCTGCCCAGAGCATTCTGAGCAGGCTTTCTGGAAGAAAAAGTGCAAGAGGAAGCACCAAGACTCCGTGAGTCTGTCACCTCCGATACATTCCTGGATGAATCTGAGGGGTCTCCAAGGTCTCCCTCTGAAGATTGCTTTTCAAACATCCTCGAGATTCTCGGGCAGAGGCGTAGGTGGACTTCACTAGCCCTCTCCGAGGACAAGTCTGTATACCTGGACGCATTTGTTTCCTGAACTTCCACCTCCTGGGTGTCTCCGCCTTTTGATGCACTAATGCTTGTAGCGTCTCGAAAGGCTTGGTCAGCTCCAGATTCCATGGAACCTGTCCCGAGGATACCCAATAAATTTATTACAACTCCCCAAGACAAACAATTCTCGACTAAAGGTGTCCCAGTTGATGCCATGATGGTAGCAGCCACAAAGAGAGAGTTAGCTGAAACCTCATCTGTCCATCTACTGAATAAAGACTCTCGTACGATGGACAGCTATGGGAAGCGAATGTTTTCATCAGTGACTTTCTCCCTTAGGGTTCTGAACTCTTTCCCATTTTACTAGGCTTTAGAGGGATCTCCTAAAAGAGCTTGGCAATACCCTACAAGATCCCGCAGCTGAGGGAGCTTCAGCCAAGGTAGCTACCCAGCTGGTGACTCTAAATTCAATAGTCAACTCCTCCTTAAGACTTATTTCATACGCAGCCGATGAGAGCGACCAGAGCTGCAGGAACAGGAGTGGCTCTTGTGAGACATTCTTGGCTGTGTCAGTTTGCGGAACCTTTCAGAGTGTCCTTCACCAGTACCCTCTTTGGGCCTCCGGTGAAAGAAGTTTACCAGCAAGATGCTCTCTGATGTCTGAGTCCTTTTTTCCACTCCTACCAGACCATACCCAAAGGGTCAGAAGGGTGGAAAGATGTGGTTTTGAAAATCCCAGGGACCCTTGCCTGATGCATGTGGTGAATTTTACTCCAGGGGCAGATGGGGAAATAATGGCAGACGCTGCCCTCGTGGCAGAGGGGGTCCACAAAATCAGGATGACAGAGATGGTCTCTTCCAAACCCTATCAACATTCCAGAAGGGATGCCAGTCTGCTCAACTTTGGAGGCAGTCTGGGGAAGGCTTTAATTGTACCCAGTCGCCTAATGAAATATTACAAAAAGACAAATGGGTACTATCCATTATACCCAGAGGTTACAAGATTCCCCTCCATCAACCCCCTCTTGTTTAAAAAAAATCCATCCCAGATGTTCCACCCAACCTAAGGGATCAGACAGTCACAGAAGTTTCAAGACTGCTAGAAAAAAGAGCCATCCAAGAAGTCCCCGCAGACCAAGTAGGATCTGGAACTTACGGTTCTTTTTAGTGCCCAAAAAGGCAGGGGACTGGAGACAAATTCTGGATCTCAGCAGGCTAAACAAAGTTCTGGATGGTAACACTGCAGTCCATTCTCCCCTTTCTGTGTCAGGACAATTGGATGTGTTCCATAGATCTTCAGGATGCGTACCATCATATAAAAATGGACAGATGGTCCACGAGATTTCTACGCTTCTGGTTAGGAGCCAGTCATTACCAATTCAGAGCTCTGCCCTTTGGTCTCACCACAGCCCCCAGTGTGTTCAAATGCATGGCAGTAGTTATGGCTCATCTGAGTCATTTAGGATTCCAGGTGTTTCCTTATCTGGATGACTGGCTCCTCACTGCTGTCACCAGGCAACAACTTATAGAGGCACGAGATTACACCATCACATCCTGTGCTCAACCAGGCATCACAATAAACTTTGAAAAATCTGCCTTGTTGCCCTGTCAGTCTATTGCACATACATAGGAGCAGAGCGAGACACAAGAAAAATTATTATAAAATTGCCTCAGGAAAGAGTTTCTATCATTGGACAACAACTGTCACTTCTACTGAGGAGCAAAATAATTCAAGTAAAATATGTCCTTCAAGCTCTAGGGTCCATGGCAGCAGCCATTCTTCTAGTTCCTTAGCACGCTTTCACATAATCCTTCAGTAGCTTCTTTTCACACAATGGTCCTTCCAGGAATTACCCATGTCTCACATGATAATTACGGAATCGTGCAAAAGATACTTTTCCTGGTGGATGGTCTCCCCACTAGTGACTCAGGGCAGACCTTTCATGGAATCCTATTCGGTTGCCACAGTGACCACGGACGTTTCCCTGATAGGGGGGGGGGCATTATCTAGGGAAGACAGTCCAAGGCACTTGGCAACCTCACGATTACCACTTGCACATCAACATCCTGGAGTTGAAAGCGGTGCTCCTAACTTTGCAAGCTCTTCAGACTCTCTTCCTACTGGGACTATTGCAGTACAGACTGACAATGTCCGTTTGGTACATCAGCGAACAGGGTGGAACCAGGTCTTAACCCCTCGTACCGAGAGGCCCTCAGACTGTGGCAATTGGCGATTTCCTCCCAACGTTTTCTGACAGCAATGCATATCCCTGGGACATCAAACGTAATAGCGAACAGGCTCAGCATGGCTATCCTCATGCCTTACGAGTGGTCTCTGAAACAGGAAATTGTGGATCTTATTTTCTGCAAATGGGGCCTCCTTGCTGCGATCTTTGCCTCTCCCCTCATCAACAAATGCAGCAGCTACTACTCCCTTGTTCCTCCTCCAGGGATGCTCTAGTCCATGATTGGCCTCAGGGACTCCTTTATGCATTTCCCCCCTTTCCCCTAATTCCAAAAATCATTCAGAAAGCAAGATAGTTGGGTTGCAAGATCCTCATTGCCCCCTATTGGCCTTGACAGATTTTGTTTCCGTTCCTTCACCCCCACCTTCTAGCCCAGCCTTGGATTCTGGACGCAGTACCGGATCTCTTGATTCATCAATCAGGCGGGCTACACCAATCCCTCCAATCTCTTAAGCTCACAGATTGGTTACTCCACTTCCAATCCTAGCCAGGCTCCCCAGTGTTTCCCAGCAGTGCGTGATATAGTTTCCTCCCATAAGACAACTACAAGGAAAGTCTATGCTAGTAAATGGAGAAGGTTCTCTTACTGGGCAGAAGCTAGGAATTTAGATCCTTTTACAGCTCCTGTACATGAGATTTTGGATTTCTTAGCAGAACTGTTTCTTTCTGGTGCAGCTGCTGCTACCATCAGAGTACAACTAGCTGCCATTTCAAATTTATTTGAGTTTCTAACTCCAGCATAATGCCTCAAACTCTGTAAGGCCTTCATGAGAGGTACATCTCTACTTGAACCCCCAGTGAAAGAGCCCCTTCCACCTTGGGATCTCACTTTGGTTCTTGCCTCCTTTATACTGCCACCCTTTGAACCAGCAGCATCATGTTCTTTGAAATTTCTCTTGGAAAACTCTCTTCCTAGTTATTACTTCTGCCAGACGTGTTTCAGAACTTCATGCACTATGTGTTCGCCCTCCATACCTAGTTTTTCACAAAGAAGTTTCTCTGAGAACCAACCCATCTTTTCTACCTAAAGTTTGTTCAGAACACAATTTGAATCAATCCATTGAACTTTCCTGTCTTTTTCCCTAATCATTCTAACAAGGCAGAATACAAATTACACAATTGGATGTGCATAGACAACTGCGTTTCCATCTCCATAGAACTAGATGAGAAAATCAGATCAGTTCCTTTCATTAGCTAACAAACAAGGCCTTCCAGTTTCTAAAGTTCTTGTTGTTCATCGTGTTTCACTGTTGCAGTCATTTCAGTTGGGTTATCCTGCTGGCAGGCTACCCGCAGTCTGCTTGAATTCCCAAGTCTAGGTCCGGCGTCTGTTGCAGTCGCCTCCTCCCTGACGTCAGTGTGCCAGGGGGTATAAAAGATGCAGCCGACGCCATTTTCTTCAGTCTTGCCACGCGGTGCCCGAAGCAAACGTAGTTCGCAAGTGCCAGTCGGCCGACTCCTGAAATTTTCAAATTCTAATTTCAGATCCGAAGTCTTCATTAAAGCGAAGTACCCCATTGGGGAAACTTTTTTCTTGCTCCAGACCGATGTCGGAAAAAGTTAATTGTATTTCTTGTGGGAAGCAAATACCTCATAAGGATTTTCATTATTACTGTATTCCTTGCCTAGGCCCTGACCACGACGTTGCTAGTCTGTTTTGTGCTAGATTTAACCAACGCATTAAGTGTTGGTACGATTTTGCATTTCATTATTTTGGCAGAAGATTTAACTATATAATGCCGTCGGAGCAACCGACTACTGGAGTTTATAAAAAGCGCAAAGAAAAGGACAGGCACCTGAGGCCCAAAACAGACTAGGCTTCCGCTAGGCTTATCGCCGGTTCTCAGTGAGGCACTTTTGCAGCCCCTGACACCCGCTACGTCAGAGCCACAGGCCGCTTCAGACTCCCACGTGGAGCCGAATAGGCCGCTGGAAACTCAAGGTATTGGACACTCTGAAACTATTCCCTCAGATGGCTCTGGAGCCGTTGAGCAGGCATCTGCTTCTGAGGGTGTTTTCAGGCCTGCACAGTTAATATGTGAAACCAACTTCAGCTTCAAAGGCAAGTCTAAAGCAGCTCTAAAGACAAAGAAACAAGTACAGCATTCTCCTGGACAGGCCTCCATGCCTAAAAAACAGATGCTTATAATGGCCAAAGACCTAATTACTTTGATCAGTGGTTCCCATTCCCCCTCCTGATAGAGGCCTAGGCAAGCGATAGAATATGCTTCTTCAGATCAGGTTTCCATTTCCTCTGATTCCTCTTCTGACCAGGAATATTCTCTTCCTCCCTATGAGGATTTTGATGCTGAAGAATCTATTCCTTCAGCCTCCCCTCCTGAGGATTTATTATTTTGGGGAAACACTGCATACTATGAGGGAGCATTTCCACTGGGAGAGCCAAGATTACTCAGAATCCAACAAAAGGCTCAGAGATTTCCTTTTATTGCCTCAGCACAGGCCCCTTGCTATTCCTCCTGTTTTAGACATTGTAGATGTGTTTTCAGAGTCCGGACTGTCTCCTGACTCTTTGCCTCCAGCTCCTGTTAAGCCAGACAGATACTACAGGGTTCCTGATTCACATAAATTTCTTTATAAAAACCCTGCTGCAGACCCAGAAAAAATCTCAGGGTCCCATAGGGGTCAAGGCGTCCACTGCAAAAAACCCTATACCCTCTGATAGGAATTCAAGGGCCCTGGACAGATGGGGGAAAATTTTATACTTCTGCTACCTTGGCTGTAAGAGCATTAAATTGTCAATTTCATATGCTTAAATATCAGCAATATCTAATGTCACTGCTTAAACAAAAAATGTTGACAAATTCATAATGTGCAGAAAAAGAAATGCAGGATTTATTGCATGCAGCTGAACAAGTAGGAACGCATGTTGCGGGTTCTTTCATTAGGAGACGTGCTTAGTTAAAAGAACAATTCTGCCCGATCATGTTAAAGCAAAATTGTTAATGCTCCATTACAACATGATACCTTGTTTGGTGTTAAAGCAGAAGAGGTTTTGAAGAAAATGGAGGACAAAGCTAAATCTGTGCAAACAGTCAAGGATTTCTTACAGGTACAGCCTCCCAGATTTAACACGAACTGGCCTGCAAAGAATTGGTCCTTTCCAGTGTCAGACAGGCCACAAAGAGGTAGACGCCCCAGAGGCAGATCACAGCCCCAAGGCTCATACAGGCCTAAACAATGGGGTGCTTCAACCTCCAAAAGTGGAGAAGAAAAATCTGTCATACAGAAAACAGTCTCAATGACTTCCCCTGCCAGCACCAAGCACTTGTCTTCTGGCAGCTCCTTTGGGGGGAAAACTAGCACTTTTTGCTCAAAATTGGCATATGATCACCCAGGACAAATGGTCTTAAATATCATATCCCAGGCTACAGCTTCCATTTTCACACCCTGCCAAGGCCAAACGGTATGCCAGACCTTCCACACAATCAATAGGCAGAGGCACAAAAATAAGTTTCATCCCTCATGGACATAGGCCATTCAGCAAGTACCACAGCAAGAGCAGGGACAAGGATTTTACTCAAGGCTGTTCTTGGTGCCCAGAAAGGACAAAACCTGGAGACCAATACTGGACCTGTCTATCCTGAACACGTTCCTGGACATTCCAAAATTCAAAACGTTAACTCTGCAGCAGCTTCTGCCCATGCTGGGCAAGAATGCTTGGCTTGTGACTTTAGACCTAAAAGAGGCATACCTGCATGTCCCAATCAGACAATCATGCAGAAGATACCTCAGATTTATAGCTGGCTCAATGCATTACCAGTTCTCTGCACTGCCCTTCTGCTTATCTACTGTGCCCAGGGTCTTCACAAAGTGCCTGGCACCAGTAATTGCTTTTTGCAGACAGAGGAATTCAAATATATCCTTACCTGGATGACTGCCTTATTCAAGCAGACAACAAGGACACTGCTACAGCATCTGGCGTTTGTAAAAACATTACTAGCAGGCCTAGGGTACACAGTAAACGAAAAGAAATCAAAACTCGTACCCTCTCAAGAGAGAATATTCCTGGGTGCAAGCTTAAATACAACTGCCCAGATGGCTTATCTCACGCCAGACAAACACAAGTGAGTATTTCAAAATGTTGACAACAAAGACCCAGTTATCTGAAAGAAAAATTCTGCAGGCTTTGGGCTTCATTGCATCCTGCATTCTGCTAATTCTATTTGCAAGACTGCATATGAGGAAACTTCAATGGTATCTAAAAAGTGTTTGGACTCAACATTGCCACAGCCTGGTAACAATTACCCTCTTTCCCTGCCTGCAACAGGAGTTTCGATGGTGGGCAAAAGCCTGTCACCACAACACTGGACAGCCATTCACCTTACCCACAGCCAGGCAGACATTAACAGGTGCATCAGATTATGCCTGGGGGGCCCATATGGCAGGAAGATGTATTCAGGGCACATGGTCTGCAAGTCAAAGGTTTCTACATATCAATCAAAAAGAGATGCTAGCAGTTCAAAATGCCCTGACAGCCTTCAAGGATCTACTTCATCCAGGACAACTACTGATAAAGATGGACAATACCACAGTCATGTGGTACATAAACAAGCAAGGGGGCACACATTCCTACCCCCTCTGCAGACTAGCCATGAACTTGTGGGACACAGCATTGGCTTGCCAAGTACATCTGCAAGCACAATTCCTGCCAGGAAGGTTAAATAATCTGGCAGATGAGCTAAGCAGAAACCTAATGGATCCCCACGAGTGGAAATTGGATCCACAAGTCTTCAGCATAACAAGGAATTGGGGATGCCCGGACATAGACCTATTTTGCCTCTCCTTACAATTGCCAACTACAAAGATTCTGCACAAGGACTTATAACAAGCAAGCATGGAAAGTTGATGCTCTATCTTTCAACTGGAAAAACCTAACAGTATATGCCTTTCCTCCTCTGCCTCTCCTCCCCAAGGTACTCAAGGTCAGATGAGAAGCCAAAAATGATTCTGATTTCCCCAGACTGGCCCTACCAGCACTGGTATCCAATCCTAAAGAGCTTGTCCCAATTCCCAGCTTGGACACTACCTGAAATTCCTCATTTATTCAACAAGATGGTCAGATACTGCACAGCTAACTCAGGACCCCAAACCTGGCAGCATGGCGGATAATGTAGCCATTCAAGACGCCTCTTTCTAAAGCAGTTATGGATGTTATTTTGGAGGCCAGGAGGTCTAGCACCAGAAAAACTTATGCAGAAAAATGGAAGAGATTCTGTGCTTGGAACCAGGCACAAGGTATTGACACGACTGTTCCAAATATTCCTCAGATTTTGCAATACTTAACTGAGATGCTGGATAAAGGCCTTTCCTTTTCATCCATTAAAATTCATGCCTCTGCCATTTCAGCTCATTACAATACAGAAACACCTATTTTTTCTCATCCATTAATAAGGCAGTACCTCAGAGGGGCCAAAAACATAAGACCCCCCAAGGAGAGCACCAGTACCTACATGGGACCTCAACTATGCCTTGGAAAAACTTACACTGCCTTCCTTTGAGCCAGCCTCTGCTGCTGATATAAAATTCTTATCCTGGAAAACCGCTCTGCTCCTAGCAATAACCTCTGCTAGACTAGTCTGAGTTACAGGCACTCATGGCTGTTGAACCTTTTATCATTTTCCATCCTGACGGTTTCTCTGAAGACAAACCCTACATTTATGCCTAAGGTAGTGACCAGTGTGGCCCTTAACCAAACAATTCACTTGGCAACTTTTTACCCAAACCCACAGAATAAGGGTGAGAGACTTCTGCATTCTTTGGACATTCACAGACAGCTAAGTTTCTACTTGGACAGAACCAAAACTTTCAGAAAGACTGAACAACTTCTAGTAGCATATGCTGCAGGATCACAAGGAAAGCCCATCTCAAAGCAGACTATTTCAAAGTGGATAGGCCACTTGCATTCATTTCTGCTATTCACAGCATGGCAAATCAGTGCTTAAGGGCATTGGGCCACATTCCACCAGAGCAGCAGTCACTTCAGCAGCCTTCCTCAGGAGTACCAACCAAAGACATCTTAGAGGCTGCAACTTGGAGTTCAGTGCATACTTTTACAAAGCACCATCACTTGCCTCTCTATTCTAAATCCAGGGCAGGCTTTGCCACTGCAGTTCTGCAGGGCCTGATAGCCTCTCCTAATCCTATTTAGTACCAGCCTCCCAACCATAGCTTTGGGATTCAACCCAATTGTAATGACTGCAACAGTGAAACACGATGAACATAGTACAGTTGTGTACCTACCATAAATGTAGATGTTCAAGTGTATTCACTGTTGCTGTCCAGGTTACCCTCCCTCCATCCCCCTTTTCCTTGCTGGGACTTGTCTGTACTTCCTTATTCTATACAACCTATGTGGTGTATTTGCTTGTAGATGAAGGAAAAGTTTTTTGGTTATGCATGCTTTTTGGCATTAGTGAGCCTACCATTTTAGGGGCACCTGACATCTGGGGCAAGAAAAACTGAAGAAAATGGCGTCTGCTGCATCTTTTATACCCCTGGCGCACTGACGTCCGGGAGGAGGCGACAGCAACCGATGCCGGACCTAGACTTTGGAACTCAGGCCGACTGCGGGTAGCCTGCCAGCAGGATAACTCAATTGTAATGACTGCAACAGTGAATACACTCTAACATCTACATTTATGATAGGTACACAACTGTACGTTGTTGTTGTGTCTTTTGGCTTTTCGTGGTTAGGGTGAACAGCAGATGCACGGTGGTATCCGAGACGGAGCCCGAATAATGAAAAAATTCTTTCTTTACTCAATCCAGTGATCAAAATGAAGTACAAATACACATAGTCACAGTTTAAAAATGATAAAACAACAAGTTAAGCGTTTTCGTCAATACTCAGACTTCTTCAGAACAGTGAATTGCTGGCTGATAACTCCTTAAATACACACCCAGTCAATTAGTAAAATATTACCCCACATCATTTCCTTTCAATTAAGAAACATCACAGGAAGTGTAAGGTAGTAGTGAATACTCCCCCTGTTTGCAAGTACACAAAAAGTCAACTAACCAAACGTTAAATCAATAGTGTCACTCGTAAAGAATGTTATAAGGCAAAAATACCAATGACAATATAAATAAATCACAACATAAATAACTGTTTAAGTTTCAAAAGTGGAAAACAATTTCATTACATTTGAAGGACATTTATTTAAACAAAGGTTTGGAGTTGCCATGGGTGCATGTTGTGCACCAATCTTCGCCAGCATTGTCTTAGCACATTGGGAAGATCAATACATTTTTAACTCCGAATTCAGGACTTCATGGGTATTGTATGGGCGATACCTTGATGATATTGTCCTGTTTTGGAATCAATCAGAACAAGATTTGAATAGGTTCTTTTCGTACATCAACAGTACCACCAGTTTTTTGAGATTTACTATGGTCAAGGATCTAGATTATATTCATTATTTGGATATTACCATAAAGAAAGATTATGTGAACAACTGTTTTATTTCCCAACTATATAGGAAACCAACCTATTCTAACACATTATTACATTTTACTAGTGCACATCCTTTGCACCAGAAGGCAGCCCTGGTCAAGGGCCAATGTGTTAGATTGGCCAGGATGGTGTCTGACATTTACGACTTTACCAAGGAATGCGACAATTTGTCCAATATGTTTCAGAGAAGAGGTTATCCAGAGCCTTTTCTATCAAACCTCATTCAGGAAGTTATAAATAAGAGGACCAGTGGACACTTTAGAGCCCTATTGGGCAATAGGGATGGCCACAACAATGTGAGGCACAATAATACTATTTTTACACATGCACTGACACTCACATATTCTGCAGATTTTGAAGAAATCAAATACATAATACATAAATATTGGAAGGTTTTTGATAATGATATTGGGGTCTTGGACAAGATTAGGTAAGAGACCCACTATAGTTTATAAAAAGAGTACATCAATAAAAGGACTACTTGAAAAAGGCAAACCTAATCTCACTAGAGGTGGCACGTATAAATGTGGTAGATGTCCCCAGTGCCCTTTCATGATGGATACAGACCAATTTAATCTTAAGAATTTTGGATCCATTACTAATAAAAAGAAAATGTTTTGCTATACTAAGGGGGTTGTTTATATTGCAGTATGTAAAAACTGCCAAGGTTATTATGTGAGGAAAACAAAAAATGCTTTTAGACTTAGTCTACCAACATTTATATGACATCAAGCAGAAAAATATGAAGAATGCATTATTTAGGCATATTAATGACCAAAGTAATCACAGTTTTAGTTTTTTTATTCTTGAACAAGTTTATTTGGGACAAAGGGGCGGACCTGTTGAGGAATATTTGGAGTACATTGAGTTAAAGTGGCAGATCAGACTGAATGCATACTCCCCTCCAGGTCTTAATGATCGAATTTCTATAGCACCACTTTTGAAACTTAAACAGTTATTTATGTTATGATTTATTTATATTGTCATTGGTATTTTTTGCCTTATAACATTCTTTACAAGTGACACTATTGATTTAACATTTGGTTTGTTGACTTTTTGTGTACTTGCAAACAGGGGGAGTATTCACTACTACCTTACACTTCCTGTGATGTTTCTTAATTGAAAGGAAATGATGTGGAGTAATATTTTACTAATTGACTATGTGTGTATTTAAGGAGTTATCAGCCAGCAATTCACTGTTCTGAAGAAGTCTGAGTATTGACGAAAGTGCTTGTTGTTTTATCATTTTTAAACTGTGACTTTATGTGTATTTGTACTTCATTTTGATCATTGGATTGAGTAAAGAAAGAATTTTTTCATTATTCGGGCCCCGTCTCTGATACCACCCTGCATCTGCTGTTCATTCTAGTTTTTATTCTGCTTACTGAGTTTTTTCGTGGTTAGGGGTCGCCACAGCGGAACTCCGGTCTGCTAATGATTGGCAGTACTTAACCTTGTCAAAATGGTTCAGACACCATTGCCCGTACCTACCATTTGCGACAAAAAGATCTTCCACCAAAACCCAAAGGTCATTCAGCCAGGTCATTAGCTGCTTCAGTAGCGTTTCCATCTAGATTGCCCATAGATTGTTTGTGCAGCAGCTGCTTGGGCAGATCCTCATACATTCTTTTGTCATTACAAAGTAGATGCGGTCTCCCAAGGCAGGGCTTCCTTTGGTTCCATGGTTCTGAAGTCTGTTCCAGTGAGCCACCCAGGATTGAGGTACTAGGGAACGCTGTCCCATCCAGCAAGAACGAAGGCGAGATTGGAGAACTTAACAAAGAAGTTATGTACCTACCATAATGTTCCATGTTGGTTGTCCTTAGTCTTGCCTTCCTTCTTGTGTCCCTCCCTCCTTCCCCCTTCCTCGAGGATTGAGAGGAGTTTCTCAATGGTTTCACTGGCTAATTTGTTTTTAGTTGCTTCCCAAGCAAATCCTGACAAATGTATATCCAGGTTTAGTAATGGATTATCTTCTATGATTGTCTAGTGTGAGCTATCTTAAACAAGATCTGGGTAGCTGGCGCTGGGCATTCTGAGGTAATCGGTAGCCTCGAGCCAGTAAAGAGCTCTCGAGCTATAGTAAGTGGCCAAGTCGGAGCAGAGGATTGGCTCCAAACCCATCCAGCAAGAAGGAAGGCAAGAACGTTGTGATAGGTACATAACTTTTTTATTCCCTGCGTTATGGAACTTGGTTCAAAATTTGACAGGAGTGCAACAAAAAAAAAATCTCCCACTGTTAGGAAAGAAAGGCTGACAAAATAGTACATTAGTCTGGTCACCTGCTGTGAGCTGTCAATCACATGTAGATAATTGGTCAGATTACCCTTAGCTCTTTGACAGCTAGGGAAGGTAGGTGTGAAGGGGGAGGGGAGATGCCTTGAACTAGATTTCAGCCTTCACAAAAGAAATCAAGTTAGCATTTCTAAGAAAGAGCAATAAAATGCACTTTTCAGTTATGTTCTGTAGCATTTGCACTGCTTGTGTTTGAAGTAGTCATTGAAAAAGGATAACATTTTAACCAAAAGTAGGTGACTAACAGCAGTGAATGCCTGTAAAAGCAATGGAATGACAGGAGCTTTAGGGAAAAAGTGGCAGATCTGAGGCAATTTTTTGGAGACAAACAATGCATTCTGGGATACTTTGAGGCAGCCTAAACAGAATTATTTCACGATCCCAGACCCCATGTGGTCTGTCAGAAATTGCATATAAAAATATGTAAAAAGCTCTAAATAGTCCCAGAGTGGTGTTAAAATGTAGGAAACCTCAAACCATGATGAAATATGTTTTTTTGAGTAAGTAAGAACAAACGGCGAGATTAAACTTCACATAAAGAAGTTATGTTACCATAACGTTCCATGTGAGTTGTTCACCTCTCCTTTCTTGCACTCCCTTCCACCTGAGGTTCTTGAAGAACAGGTATGACTGGTGGTCTGGTTGGTCTAACTACTTTCCTTTACTCCAGCCAGAGTATTTCTTGGCAAATTGTAAATATATGTATACACGTGTATATGTTTGGCATATTAGTATGTTTAGTTATCGTTTTTCTTGCTGGGTTCAGAAAACTAGATCTGAGGTTAGTCAGAGCATCATGGGATAGGGACTGTGCCTCGAGCTACTCCGAGATCTTGAGCTTGGAAAGCGGCCGGCTTGGAGCCAACGGATCGGCTCTGTACCCACGTGTAAGAACAAAGGAGAGATGAACAACTCGCATGGAACGTTATGTTAAGAACATAACTTCTTTTTTTTTTTTTCTGTGGGTGCGGTTGTCCTTTAATGCTACTGACCCCACCCCCTTAAACGGCAGCCTGCAGAACAATTAAATGTAGCTAAAAATAGAAAAGTGATATGCCTTGCCATTCCAGGCAGGAGTTAATCGCCTGCAACGCCTCTTCACATTTAAATTTACATTCCCTTTTGGTAATTGTTTTAAAGGTGTTGATCCCGATTGGGGAAAAAAAAAGGAATATACACAACACTGGCATTCCAAGTAAGGCTTCACAACAACTCAACTTCTCCTTATATTGAGCTCTTTTTACAGAGCCACTTTATTTACTTAGATCACTCTGAAATTACCCTCATTCTGTTAATGCTGATCAAAATTAATATAATATAAAAAAAAGTGATGACCATTATAGGAAGTGGAGTAAGAGGTGAATTTATGTGCATTTTAAATCCCTAAACAATCTTTCTCTTAATTTAGCTCCTCTGCTTTTTTGATTATTTTTTACTTCTATTGCCAAGTCATTACATTTGTGCTTTGAAGAGTTTGTAATACCGAACAAAGTATTTAATGTTAATCTGTCAGTTCTCCATTACTGCTCTGTATTTTCCAGACATTATCACCCTTCTGCTTTGTCTGTGCTCAAATTTGGTACCAATATGTTTTTATTACAAAGTGATTAACTGGTTCTAGATTTCTAGTATCCAGATTTTCCTTGGGTACAAAACACATAGGCAAGTTGTGGGGAAACAGACATGACAGTAAAGGTATTTAAAAAAATTTTTTTTTTTCAGTGAGGGCCATGTCAGGGAAACACTTCTAACCTTCACATCATTCATATATCCATTTTACTTTTACGTTTGCTGTGTAGTTTCAGAGTCTTGATTACAGTTTAATGATATGCCCTAATGTTGTACACCTTTTTCTCCAGGAAATGCATGCTGCATTACGTCATCTTATTCTTTCAGCTTTTTAGAAAGTTATGCTAATTGTTAAATCATGTTAATGATATGGGACACATGTCCTTTATTTTTAAACTAATTGATTTTAAAGATATGGTATTAAAACTTTTCTTTTGTAAACCTCTATTGACATCTCGCATAGGAAAATCACAGGAGTACATATTCAATTGAAGAGAAAATGAACCATTGCAACATTCTTTTCATTTGTGTACAGATGTGATTTTTGTCATAATTATTTCATTTAACATTGCATAGATTTCTTGTCATACCATCCCTAAATATCACTCCTAAACATTCTGTATATAATGTTCCTAAAGACCATTAATTTCTGTGATTTACTTTTTCCCTTTTCCAAAATCCTACCTTCAGTTTTTTATTTGTTTTATGATATTCAGTATTTCTGTTAGTTGGTTTTGTTTTTTATTTCAGTTTCATATTTATTGCTTTTTTGGTGTCAAATATTAAGACTTTGGTATCCCACTGTTGCACCTTTTAGTTTCTGGGCACAGAATTGGGTAAATAAATCACACTCCATGCAGTACATGTATTTTTGATGCCCTGGTATGATGTATCCTTCCATTCTTGGTAACATTTATCACCTTTATCAGAACTGCACCAAGTACTGTGTAGCTAGCAAGATGCCACAAATATATACAACAGCAGTTTAGGTTGTACCATCAGCCTGCATGTCTTTGTGAAAGAAAGTGGAGTACGCTGCTACAGACCAGTAATTAAATCCATACATCGCACATATAGTAAGCAGATGTCAGGGTGAAATATGTAGCTGAAAGGTATACTTATTAACTACTCGGCCACAGTCACCAAGACGCATTGAAGTTTGACCTTAGACCCTGTCCGATGTTTTTTTTTTTCCATTCTTTTGCAAGTCATCAGGTGCTACCTGCTTTCCAGTTTAGTATAAATTAACATTTCTTTTTATATTGACAATCTGAAATAATACTGTCCAGAAATGGGAAGCATGGCACAACTATACTACCTTCTGGTTAGGTAGAAAAATAGTCATTTGGATAGATGTTCATCGTGCATACAGCTGCAGTAATCACAGATGGGTTCTCTGCCGTCAGGCGGGTCCTTGGTCGGCCGAATTCCAAAGTCTAGGTCCGGCGTCGGTTGTTGTCGCTTTCTCTCCTGACGTCAGTGAGGCCGGAGTATATAAGACACAGCCGACGCCATGTTCTTCAGTCTTTTTTGCCGCGTGGTGCCCGAAGCAGAAGCAGTTCGCAAGTGCCGGTCGGCCAGCTCCTGAATTACAAAAATTTGGAAACCGAAGTCTTCATTAAAGCTAAGTACCCCGTTGGGGAAACTTTTCTTTCTTCAGACCGATGTCAGAAAAAGTTAATAGTATTTCTTGTGGGAAGCAAATACCGCATAAGGATTTCCATTCCCTTTGCATACCTTGTTTAGGCCCAGACCACGACGTCTCGGGCTGTCGCTTTTGTGCTACTTTCAATAAACGCACTATTAAGCGTCGGGCGGAGTTCGCCCAACACTTTTTTGGTAAAGCCTTTGATTATAAAATGTCGTCTGAGACGCCGACTACCGTTTTGTCCAAAAAACGCAAGGACAAGGACTGACAACACCAAAACCGGCTACACGTGGTCCGGTTCTCAGCGAGACGCCTTTGCAGTCCCGGACTACTGACGACACTCCTTTGGCAGTGTCTTCTGTAACCGAGACCGCAGGTACCTCGGCCCTTTCCCAGACTACAACCACTGATGCCATTGGGAGTGCTGAGCCTCCTTATGTGGACAGGTCCACTTCCACCCATGGTGTTTTTAGACCCACATCTTCCTTTTCTATTAAGGCCTTTACTAAATCCAAATCTGCCAGGCATCCCAAGAGGCCTGTTGCTCAGGGCCCATCTCCAGGCCCCATGCCTAAAAAACAGATGCTTAAAATGGCTGAGGATTTAATTACTCTTATCAGGGGTTCTCAGCCCCCTCCAGACAAGAGACCCAGAGTGGAGGAAGATTCTCCCTCTTCTGATCAGGGCTCCATTTTATCAGAACATTCTGATGTAGAGGAACACTCTTACTCCCCTTTTGAAGATTCGGATGCAGAGCAGTCCATCCCTTCTGTATCTCCTCCTGAGGATTTTTCCTTTGGGGGAAACCTTGCACACTTTGAGGGAACACTTCCATTGGGAAGGCCAAGACTTTTCCGATTCCAAGAAAAGACTTGGGGAATTTCTTTTGTTACCTCAACGCAGACCTCTGGCGATACCTCCTGTCTTGGACATACTTGATGTTTATTCGGAGGCTTGCCTTAACCCGGATTCCCTGCCTCCTGCACCAGTCAAACCTGATAGGTACTACAGAGTTCCTAACTCTCACCAATTTCTCTACAAAAGCCGTAATGCTGACCCTGAAACCATTTCTCAAGGCCCCAAGGGTTTGAAGGCCTCTACTGCCAAAAATCCACTTCCTGCCGAAAGAGAGTCAAGATCCTTAGAAAGGTGGGGAAAAAAGGTATATACCTCTGCCACCCTAGCCATGAGGGCCTTAAATTGTCAGTTTCATATGCTCAAATATCAACAGTTCCTGTTATCACAATTAAGGAATAAAATGTCTCAACCTGAACAACCAGATTTGAAGGAGTTGCAGGATATGATGCATAGTGCAGAGCAAGTGGGTAAGCACACCTTACAATGTGGCTATGATGCCCTAGAGGCCTCAAGTAGAGCTGCTGCTACAGGATCAGTTATTCGTAGACATGCCTGGCTTAGGGAACAAAGCTTGCCTGATCATGTGAAAGCTAAACTTCTAGATGCTCCTTTACAAAAGGATGTGCTGTTTGGTGCTAATGCTGAGGAGATATTACGGAAAATGGAAGAAAAAGCCAAATCTATGTAAACTGTCAAAGCTTTTCTACAGGTCCAACGACCACGTTTTAGCAGAAATTGGCCTTCAAAAAACTGGTCCTTTCCAGCCACTGACAAGCCCCAAAGAGGTAGATACAGATGCACAAGGGGCAGAGGGCAATCACAAGGATCATATAGAGGCCGACAATGGCAAACTCCAGCACCAAGAGGTGGCGAAGACGGTGCACAACAATACAGGAAACAAACCCAATGACTCCATTTCCATGCCAAGCAAGTCTCAGCTGGCAGCACCTTTGGGAGGAAAGCTGGCATTATTTACAAGAAATTGGCATATTGTCACAACAGACAAATGGATCCTGGGCGTTATAAACAGAGGCTACAAATTTCAATTCCACACTCTTCCAAAAATGAGGCATGCCAAACCTGCCACACAATCAAAGGGCAGAGGCACAACTACAAATTTCAAAGCTCATAGGCATGAGAGCTATTAAAGAGGTACCTACTCACGAACAAGGTCAAGGTTTTTTATTCCAGACTTTTTCTGGTACCAAGGAAAGGAACAGACTGGAGACCCATTTTGGACTTATCCATCTTAAACACATTTTTACTCGTACCAAAATTCAAGATGCTCACATTACAGCAGCTTCTTCCCATGCTGGGCAAGGAGTTTTGGCTGGTAACATTGGACCTCAAGGAGGCATACCTGCATGTCCCAATCAGACAAAGCTGCAGAAGATACCTCAGATTTCTTGCAGGTTCAATCCACTATCAATTCTCTGCATTGCCCTTTGGCTTATCTACTGTGCCCAGAGTATTCACAAAATGCCTGGCATCAGTGATTGCCTACTGCAGACTTCAAGGAATACAAATTTACCCTTATTTGGATGATTGCCTGATCCAAGCGGACAGCAAGCACATACTTCTGGAACATCTGGCTTATGTAACACGGTTACTGCATTCTCTGGGATACACTATCAACAAAGAGAAATCCAGGCTAACACCATCTCAGAAAATAACTTTCCTGGGTGCCAGCTTGGACACAAACACCCAGATGGCCTATTTTACGCCAGAAAAACAGGGGCAACTAACTCAGTACTTCAAAATACTAGCAAAATGTACCAGGCTTACTGCAAGGAAAATCCTGCAGGCTCTGGGCTTCATGGCATCTTGCATTCTTTTAATCCCATGTGCAAAGTTGCATATGAGGAAACTTCAATGGTACCTAAAAAACCTATGGTCTCAACACAGTCAGTTTGGAAACAATACCAATAATTCCATGTTTGCAAAAGGAATTTCTATGGTGGGCCCATGCATGTCAAGCAAACAGGTCTCCCATTCTGCAAGCCTCAAGCAAATCAAGTCATCACAACAGACGCCTCAGATTATGCCTGGGGGGCGCACTTGACAGGCAGGTGCATTCAGGGCAAATGGTCCCAAAAGGAAAAGCACCTTCACATCAATCAAAAAGAAATGCTAGCAGTGATAAATGCAATTACAGCTTTCAAGGACCTCTTGCATCCAGGACAATTACTGATAAGAGCAGACAACACCACAGTAATGTGGTACATAAACAAACAAGGAGGAACACATTCATACCCCTTGTGCAGACTAGCCATGACTCTTTGGAACTTGGCTCTGGAATGGCAAATCGAACTTCAAGCACAGTACTTGCCAGGATTGGAAAACACGCTGGCAGACAATCTAAGCAGAAATATGACAGATCCACACGAATGGAAGTTGCATCCTCAGGTGTTTACAGAGATAATACAAGCGTGGGGGAGGCCAGACATAGATCTTTTTGCCTCCCACAGGAATCATCAATTGGAAAAGTTTTGTTCGAGGACCTTTCATCCAAAGGCCTGGAGAGTGGACGCCCTTTCATTCAGTTGGACAGCATGGACAGTTTACGCTTTCCCACCTCTGCCTCTTCTGCCCAAGGTGCTCTTGAAAGCAAGAGCAGACAGTCCGAAGATGATACTGATTGCTCCAGATTGGCCAAGGCAACACTGGTACCCGCTCCTGAGGAGCCTAACACATACTCCTCCCTGGTCCCTACCTCTAATGCCTCTTCTGCTGACTCAGCACAGCTGCAAAACTCTTCAGTCAGCTGAAAACACTCAATCTCGCTGCATGGAAAATTCCTTAACTCCACAACAGACCCTACTCTCCAAGGAGGTGCAGGATGTAATTTTGGAGGCCAGAAGGCCATCTACTAGAATGGCTTACTCCACAAAATGGAAACGGTTTTGCTCTTGGAATGAGAAAAAGGGCCAGGACCCTAGAAAACTGAATTTGCCTCCGGTATTACAGTATCTAGCTGAGCTGCTGAACAGTGGACTTCTTCCATAAAAATCCATGCCTCAGCCATTTCTGCAGAATTCAACACTGATCCACCTTTATTTTCTCACCCACTCTTACGACAGTTCCTCAGAGGGGCTAAGAATATAAGACCACCAAGGAAACAACCAATACCAGCCTGGGATCTTAATTACATTCTAGAAAAATTAACATTGCCTCCTTTTGAACCAGCTGCCTCAACAGATTTGCAATATTTGTCCTGGAAAACAGCCCTTCTCCTGGCCATCACTTCAGCTCGTAGGGTTTCGGAATTACAGGCCCTCATGGCGGTGCAGCCCTTTCTCATCTTCCATCAGGACAGGGTTTCCCTTTGTACCAACCCGTCATTTATGCCTAAAGTGGTATCCAGGGTAGCTTTAAATCAAGCCATACACTTACCTGCCTTTTACCCCAATCCTCAAAACAGGGGAAAGTCTGCTACACTCTTTAGACATCCATAGGCAGCTACATTATTATTTGGACAGAACAAAGTCCTTCAGGAAATCAGAACAACTTTGTGTCCTATGCTGTAGGGGCTCAAGGGAAGACAGTTACCAAGCAGACAATTTCAAAGTGGATAGGCCACTGCATACGGTTTTGTTCCTATCATGGGAAATCTGTTCCCACAGGCATCAGATCCCACTCCACCAGGGCCACAGCTACCTCTACAGCCTTCCTCAGAGGAGTTCCTACCAAAGACATTTTGGAGGCAGCCACTTGGAGTTCCGTACATACCTTCACAAAACACTACCACCTGCCTTTATATTCCAAAACTAGAGCAGGCTTGGCCACTGCTGTGTTGCAGGGCATTCTGACTCATCCCAGTTCCACCTAGTACTTACCACCCTGTGCGTAGCTTTGGGACTCTACCCATCTGTGATTACTGCAGCTGTATGCACGATGAACATAGTACAGTTTTGTACCTACCATAAATGTAGATGTTAGAGTGCTAATACAGCTGCAGTACAGGTTACCCTCCCTCCTTCCCCACTTGGTAAAGGCATGGGGCCTAACCCCCTCTTCATACAACCTGACTTGTATTGCCTTCCTTCTGGGGGCACCTGACATCTGGGGCAAGAAAGACTGAAGAACATGGCGTCAGTTGTGTCTTGTATACTCCGGCCTCACTGACATCTGGAGAGAAAGCGACAACAACAGACGCCGGACCTAGACTTTGGAATTCGGCCGAACGAGGACCCGCCTGACGGCAGAGAACCCATCTGTGATTACTGCAGCTGTATTAGCACTCTAACATCTACATTTATGGTAGGTACAAAACTACTTTTCTTGAAGTCATTTTTCACACAGCATACAGTACTTAAGTAGCAAATGAAATGAAATACTATTGGACTTCTTCTTTCGGCTTTTCACGGTTAGGGGTTGCCACAGTGGAACAGTGGTCTACAGAATGATTGGCAGTAGAGTTTTACAGTGTCTAGTTGCCAGCCCGGCGCCCAACCTTCTACTTAAGGCACACTCACCTATGGCCAATTTAGAGTTCCCAGTACATCTACAGTATGTCTTTGGGATGTGGGAGGAAACTGGAGCACCCAGAGGAAACCCACGTGACTGCAGGGGAGGATATGCAGACTCCACACAGAAGGCACCCCCAGATGAGAATCGAACCGGAGAACCTCTTGCTGTGAGTCAGCAATGCGTACCGCTGCACAGCAGTGGCCACCCCAAATACAACTAGACTATTTAAAATTGGATATCTGAAATAGATTATTTTTATTTACTTGTGTCCCTGCTGGACAGGGGGAAACAGGTGCTGACTTTGAGGGGACATGGGCAAAATTCTTGGCTCGGCTTATAAGGGCCTCCAGGCCAATAGCCTAGTATCCTATGAACCTATGAATACTGTGATGCAACAATATGTTCCATAAGTAATCTTTCATTCACCCAGAGTTATAGCCAAGGTGGGGTTAAAGGGTCACTGCCCTAGGCACAAGGTTAGTGGACACAGCCAGCAGCTGCCAAGGGGGTGGTAGTACAGCACTGGCATTCAGAAATGGATGTCAATATTCTAGTTGCTGTTATGGACAAAGTAATTGAAGTATGGCATTTTAACTGTAGTAAGCCAAGGGGGTGGTAGTACAGCATTGGCATTCAGAAATGGATGTCAATATTCTAGTTGCTATTATGGACAAAAGTAATTGAAGTATGGCATTTTAACTGTAGTAATCCAATTATTACATTTGTAGCAAGAGTTTAGAATTTTTTTGTGCTCATCTTTGAGGAGACTTTCCTTTTTCTGCCCCTCAACTTAGTTTTGAGGAGGCAACATCAGTTTGGGGAACTGCACAGGGCATTAGATAACCTAGCCATGGTTCTGCACTCTCCACATGTAAAACAAATTCCTCACTTATAAGTTTTTTTAAGGTGTCCTACTTAGTATTGCAAGTATAGCACTTGCCACATCAGCTGTTCTTTGTAGATTAGTGTGTCGCATGTGTTGAGTTTGTGCATAATGTTCTTATATGCATCATTGCCACTTTTCCAGTCCAGTGCTGTCTACCTTGTCTCCCTGGTGCACAAATACTAACTGGATTTCTAAGTTAAAAAAAAATACTATGTCGTAGTTGGCAAACAAGAACTGGAAGCACAAATTTCACGTTATTTTTTTGTTTCCAAAAAGTGTGATACAGTGAAACCAGTGAAACATCCTCATACAATTCTCATTTTAACATTAACAATCTAAACTCAAACCCCAGGTCTTATTTTACATTTTCTGCTACTACCCACTTTTTGGAATCAGAACATCAGAAAACAAAAACATAATAGAACAAATATGCTTCTTATAGGTTCATAGGTTCATACTAGGCTGTCTGCCCAAGGGCATTTATAAGCCTAGCCCATAGTTATGTGGCTTTCGCCACCCCTTTAGTTTGAATAAAAACTATGCCTATCATTTTGCTGTGCCTCTGTCAAGCAGTGACACTGAAGTAATCCCTGGGGTATATCTGCAATCTCCCATCCATTGGTCAAGAACTTTTATTTCTTTTATTTATTTATTTATTTATTTTATTTTTTATTAAAATTTTATTTTTATTCTTTTTATTTCTTTTGCCACTTATGCTTCCCGATCAATTCCCAGTTGTGCATACTGTACTGCTAGCTAACAGGTAGTTCATACCAAAATGTCTGCATATGTTGAACATGTTCAAGTGCATATTCTAATAAAATGGCAACAAGTACCAGTATTTATAATTCTGGTGCTGTGAGGCAGAGACCTTAGCACTGAAACATCATAGATTCCAGATTGTATCTATTATAACAGATTTATAAGATCAAAATGTATTTCATACATTTATATTTTTGCTTGACAGTACTTTGTTTAAATAATTCATCTCTATATATTTTTTAGCACAACCCTTCTATGCATTTTCCTAAGCACCTGTAATAGTTTCTTTTGAGCAGTACATCTGTAGCCTACTGGAAGGAGCACCCGTTAAGTACACAGACCATATGTGAGGTTCTTGCAATATTGAGACAGATGTTCATCGTGTTACCCTGCTGCAGTCATCACACTTGGGTTATCCTGCCGTCAGGCGGTCCCGCAGTCAGCCAGAATTCCAAAGTCTTGGTCCGGCATCGGTTGCTGTCGCTTCTCCCTGGAGTCAGAGCGCCAGGGGTATATCAGGCATCCAACGCCATTTTCTTTTGTCTGTCTTGCCGCGCGGTGCCCGAAGCAGAAGCAGTTCGCAAGTGCCGGTCGGCACCTGAGATTTTCGAATCGAGTTTCAGTCCGAAGTCTTCAAAGCCAAGTACCCCGTTGGGTAACCTTTTCTTGCCTCAATCCGATGTCAGAAAAAGTTAACAATTGCATTTCTTGTGGGAAGCAAATACCTCATAAGGACTTTCATTTTTTTTGTATACCTTGCCTAGGCCCAGACCACGACGTCACTGGTTGCCAGTTTTGTGCTAGGTTCAATAAGCGAACTATAAAGCGTCGCTTTGATTTCGCACGACACTACTTTGGTAGAAAATTTAATTGCACTATGCCGTCTGAGCAACCGACTACCGGCGTGCATAAAAAATGCAAGGATAGGGACAGGCAGCCTAGATCCAAGCCAGACTCCGAGGCCTCAGCTGGCTCGGTCGCCGGTTCTCCGGTTTTCAGTGAGGCGCCTACGCAGCCCCTAGCTACCGGTGAATTGGATCCCCAGGCTGCATCGGATCCCCCAGCAGAGATTTCTAGGCCGCAGCCTTTTTCCTTAGGCCATACCAACGACATCGCAGTAGGGGAAGCCGGTGCTGCAGAAACACCTTCGGTTTCTGAAAGTCTTCAGACCGACTACCCTCACCATAAAATCTTATGCTAAGCTTAAGACTCCTCTAAAACCAAAAAAGCCTACACTTCAGTCTCCAGGTCAAGGCCCTATGCCTAAGAAACAGATGCTTAAAATGGCTGAAGATTTGATTTCTTTGATCAGGGGTTCCCAAACCCCCCTCCCCCGACAAAAGGCCTAGACAAGAGGAGGATTATGCCTCCTCTGATCAGGTGTCTGTTTCCTCAGGCTCCTCTGAGGAACAGGATTACTCCTTTCCCCCTTATGAAGATTCTGATGCTGAAGACTCAATTCCCTCAGCTTCTCCCCCTGAAGACTACTCCTTTGGGGAAACCTTACACACCATGAGGGAACATTTCCACTGGGAAGGCAGGACTATTCTGACTCAAAGAAAAGGCTCTGGGAGATGTTCTTCATCTCACATTGCTGCAGTCCTTACACTTGGGTAGTCCGCTGTCTTCGGTCGGCCCGAATATCAAAGTATAAGGCTGACGTCGGTCAGGGCGCATTTGACTGACATCAGGACGTCAGGGTACAAATGCGCATGACCGACGTCATATCCTCAGTCTTTTTTGCCGCATGGTCCGATGCAGAAGCAGCATTGCAAGTGCCGGTTGGCGTTCTGAGATTGTTCGATTTCGGAGTTTCAGACAGAGTCAAAGTTGGCTAAGTACCCCGTTGGGGAATATTTTAGTTTTTTCTTGCCTCAGTGGTTTACCGGATGTCAGAAAAAGTGAATAATTGCATTTCTTGTGGGAAACAGATACCGCATCGAGACTATCATACTTTGTGTATTCCTTGTTTAGGGCCTGAGCACGGCGTTGTTGGGTGTCGCTCTTGTGCTAGATTCAATAAACGCACTATAAAGAGAAGGTTGGATTGTGCCAGGTTAGTCTTTGGGAAGCGGTGCAATTATAATATGCCGTCGGATGCTCCGATGCCCGCTTCTTCGAAGAAGCGCAAGGACAAAGCAGTTAAGCCTAGGCTAGAAGAACCGTCTGTACCGGACGCCGGTTCTTTAGAGGTGTCGGTGGAGCCGGTGGTTCCACCGGAGGTTTCTTTGGGTTCCCAGGGAGAGACTTTGTTATTGCAGGATGTGGCCTCTCAGGAGGCAGGTCAGGCTGAAGGGGCTTCTCAGGTTACTATACTCCCCTCCCTTCCTAGGGTGGTTAGGCCCTCTCCTTCTGTTTCCAAGGCTTCTCCCAGAGGCAGGCCAGGTTTAGCTTCAGTTGGTGTCACCCCTAGTTCTTCAGGAACTGTGCCCAAGAAGCATATGCTTAAAATGGCAGAAGATTTGATTACTTTGATTAGGGTTCTTTGCCCCTCCTGATAAGAGACCTAGGGTGGAGCCTGAGCCAGGAGTTTTGAGCAGGCTTGGATGTTTCAGAGTCTTGCCGAAGACTTGCAGGAGTATTCTCCTTATTCTGACTCTGATGTGGATGATTCTACTCCTTCTGCTTCTCCTCCTGAGGATTTTTCTTTTTCAGAAACTCTTCATTCTATGAGGGAGCATTTTAAGTGGGAAGGTCAGGACTTCTCTGATTCCAGGAAAAGGCTTAGGGAATTTTTGTTTTTACCCCAGCATAGGCCTTTGGCTATACCTCCTGTTTTAGATGTGGTGGAAGATGTTTTTGCAGAAGCTTCTCTTAATCCTGATTCTTTGCCTCCTGCTCCTGTTAAACCGGATAGATATTACAGGGTGCCTGAGGCTCATAAGTATCTTTTTAAGAGTCCTAGGGCAGACCCAGAAACTGTTAGTCAGGGGCCTAAAGGTGTTAAGGCTTCTGTTGTCAAGAATCCGGTTCCTTCAGATAGAGGCCAGGGCTTTGGATAGATGGGGAAAGAAAGTTTATACTTCTTCCACTCAAGCTATGAGGGCTTTGAATTGCCAGTTTCACATGTTGAAATACCAAAACTATCTCCTTTCACAATTGAAGTCTAAGGTTGATGCTCTGGCGGAAGGTATTGATTGTAAAGAGTTGCAAGATTTAGTACATGTTTCTGAACAGGTGGGTAAGCATTCTTTGCAATGTGGTTTTGATGCTGTACAGGCCTCGTCTAGGGTGGCTGCCACTGGGTCAGTTCTTCGCAGGCACGCCTGGCTGAGGGATCAGAATTTATCTGACCATGTTAAAACAAGGATTTTAGATGCTCCTTTACAATCTGATGTGTTGTTTGGTTCTCCTGTTGAGACAGTTTTAAAGAAAATGGAAGACAAGGCTAAGTCTATGCAGACTGTTAAAGATTTTTTGCAGGTTCAGCCTCCAAAGTTTAGTAGAAATTGGCCTACTAAGGGGTGGATGTATCCTTCTTATGATTCCCAGTCTAGGGGTAGATCTAGACGTGGTAGGGGCAGAGCTCAGGGCTCTTTCAGGCCTGAACAGGGAGTTCTCCTGCGCAGTCTTCGGGTGAGGGCAGGGGTCAGTCCTTTCGTAAACAGACCCAATGACCTACCTTTTCAGCTGCCAGAGCCTTCTCGTCTGGCAGCACCTTTGGGAGGAAGGTTGGCACTTTTCAAAGAAAATTTGAGTTTAATTACCCAAGACAGATGGGTATTGGATATCATACACCACGGTTACAGGTTTTATTTCCATACCTTGCCTCCTTTCAAAGGCATGCCAGACGTTCCTCCTCCACAAAGAATAGAGGCTCACAAGCAAATTTCTCTGTTACTCCAAATAGGGGCCATTCAGCCAGTCCCTATGCCAGAAGTGGGCCTAGGATTTTAATCTCGCCTGTTCCTAGTACCAAAGAAAGGGAACACGTGGAGACCAATTTTGGACTTGTCTATCCTCAACACTTATCTGGACATTCCCAAGTTCAAAATGTTGACGTTACAGCAGCTTTTACCTCTGCTGGGCAAAGATCATTGGATGGTAACTTTAGATCTCAAGGAGGCTTATCTTCATGTTCCTATCAGACTGAGTTGCAGGAAGTATCTGCGTTTTCGAGCTGGGACTTCTCATTATCAGTTCTCTGCATTGCCCTTTGGCTTATCTACTGTGCCCAGAGTGTTCACGAAAGTTCTGGCTCCAGTGATAGCTTTCCTCAGGTTAAAAGGAATACAAATTTATCCTTATTTGGACGATTGCCTGATTCTGGCTCAAGGAAGGGACGAGCTTCTTCATCATTTGGATTATGTGATAGCAGTGCTAAGATGCCTGGGGTATTCTGTGAACGAAATAAAGTCCAGTCTAGTACCCTCTCAGGATATGTGCTTTCTGGGTGTGAGACTGAATACAGCATCCCAGATGGCCTTTTTGACCCCGGACAAACAAAAGAATCTCTCCCTTTACTTTCATCAGTTGTCTCATCAGTCCAGGCTGACTGCAAGGACAGTCCTTCAAGCCTTGGGGTTCATGGCATCTTGTATTCTGGTGCTTCCCAATGCCAAACTGCATATGAGGAAGCTACAATGGTATCTCAAAAATGTATGGACACAGCACTGCCAGGATTTGGACACTGTCATTCAAATAATACCTTGCATTCAAAAGGAATTTTTGTGGTGGGCTGAGGAATGTCACCTAAACAAGGGACTCTCTGTGACCCGGCCAGAGGCGAGTCAGATTCTAACGACAGATGCCTCAGACAAAGCTTGGGGAGCTCATCTGAATGGAAAGTGGATACAAGACAAGTGGCCTGCCAGACTACAACATCTACATATCAACTTGAAAGAGATGTTAGCAGTCCAGTTTGCATTAATAGCTTTCAAGGATTTACTTCTTCCAGGGCAGGTGTTGATTCTAACAGACAACACAACTGTCATGTGGTACATCAACAAGCAAGGCGGAACACATTCTTATCCTCTATGCAGGCAAGCAATGATTTTGTGGGAGACTGCTCTCAGTTTACAGCTAAATCTTCAGGCAAGGTTTCTGCCGGGAGCACAGAACTCCTTAGCAGATGTGTTGAGCTGACAAATTACGGATCCCCACGAGTGGAAATTGGATCCTCATGTATTTCAGAAATTGGCAGTGTCATGGGGAACTCCAGACATAGATCTGTTCGCTTCTCCACTAAACCACCAGCTGCCAAAGTTTTGCACAAAAAGGTTTCATCCCACAGCTTGGAAAGTGGATGCTCTTTCTTTCAATTGGAGCAATCTTCATGTGTATGCCTTTCCGCCTCTGCCTCTCCTCCCAAAGGTACTACTAAAGGCCAGACAAGACAAGCCAAGGATGATTTTGATAGCTCCAGATTGGCCTCGACAGCATTGGTACCCATTACTGAGAAGCCTGGCACGGAAGCCTCCATGGCCTTTGCCTTGATTCCACACCTGTTGTCTCAGGAGGACAGTCATTTGCTCAATGTCAAGCTTCACTCTCTGCACCTAACAGCCTGGCATATTCTGTTTTGAACCATAGTGGGCCTCCACTTCCACAGCAAGTTTTGAATGTTATTTTGGAAGCTAGAAGGCCTAGTACAAGGAAAGTGTATGCAGATAAATGGAAGAGATTTTTATTTTGGAGTGCAGCAAAGGATTTTGATGTTTCTGAGCCTAATTTAAGTGTGGCTCTTCAATATCTTACTGAGTTACTGGACAAAGGTTTGTCCTTCTCTTCTATTAAGGTTCATGCTGCAGCAATTTCGGCTCACTGTGATTGTGGCCCACCATTGTTTTCTCATCCTTTGTTCAAGCAATTTCTTAGAGGGGCAAAGAATATAAGACCCCCACGAAGAGCTCCTACTCCTGCTTGGGATCTCAATTTTGTGTTGGAGAAACTCACTCTACAACCTTTTGAGCCTGCAGCTACTGCTGAATTAAAGTTTTTATCATGGAAGACTGCTTTTTTGTTGGCTATTACCTCTGCAAGAAGGGTTTCTGAGTTGCAGGCCCTTATGGCGGTTGAGCCTTTCGTAATTTTCCATAAGGATAGGGTATCTTTACGTACTAATCCTTCCTTTATGCCTAAAGTGGTTTCTAGTGTGGCTTTAAACCAAACTATTCATTTGCCTACCTTTTATGCAAATCCCCAAAATAAAGGGGAAAAGATTTTGCACACTTTAGATGTACACAGGCAGTTGCGATATTATTTGGACAGAACTAAAGGGTTCAGGCAGTCTCAGCAGTTATTTGTTTCTTTTGCTTTGAGTTCTCAAGGCAAGCCTGTGTCAAAACAAACTATTTCTAAGTGGATTGGGTTTTGCATTGCTTTCTGTTATTCCCATCATGGCAAGGAAGTTCCAGCTGGGATTAGGCCTCATTCCACTAGGGCTACTGCCACTTGACAGCTTTTGAGGGGGGTGGCAACTAAGGATATTTTGGAGGCAGCTACTTGGAGTTCAGTGCATACTTTTTCCAGGCATTATCACCTACCACTTTACTCTAAATCCAGGGCTGGTTTGGCCACTGCTGTTTTGCAGGGCATTTTGGCAGCTCCTGCTTCCTTATAATTTGGCCATCCTCCCTTACCTCTGCTTTGGGATTCTACCCAAGTGTAAGGACTGCAGCAGTGTGAGATGAAGAACATAGTACAGTTTTGTACCTACCATAAATGTAGATGTTCGAAGATCCACATTGCTGCAGTCCAATTTACCCTCCCTCCTTCCCCTCTGTAGTTAGAGGCGGTTGTGTGGGTTGGGTTGTCAATAGAGTGTATATTGTACATATTTTTAGTGCTAGGATGGTTGGTTGTTGGTTTGCTGTCTTTTGGTTTTGACCTTTATTTTTAGGGTCTTCTGACATCTGGGGCAAGAAAAGACTGAGGATATGACGTCGGTCATGCGCATTTGTACCCTGACGTCCTGATGTCAGTCAAATGCGCCCTGACCGACGTCAGCCTTATACTTTGATATTTGGGCCGACCGAGGACAGCGGACTACCCAAGTGTAAGGACTGCAGCAATGTGGATCTTCGAACATCTACATTTATGGTAGGTACAAAACTGTACTTTTCTTTTACTTCCCCAGCACAGACCTCTTGCTATCCCCCCAGTTTTGGACATAGTTGATGTTTTCTTAGAATCTAGTTTAAATCCAGATTCTCTGCCTCCTGCTCCAGCCAAACCAGATAGATACTGTAGAGTGCCTGACTCTCTCAAATTCCTTTACAAAAGCCCTGCTGCTGATCCAGAGACTATCTCCCAGGGTCCCAAAGGGGCTAAGGCTTCTATGGCTAAAAATCCTGTACCTTCGGAAATGGACTCCAGAGCACTAGACAGGTGGGGTAAGAAGGTTTACGCCTCAACTACTCTAGCTATGAGAACACTAAATTGTCAATTTCACATGCTTAAATACCAGCAATTCCTTGTCTCAAATAAAACAAAAGATGGGCACACTCCCTCAACAGTCTGAACTCAAGGAAATGCAAGATCTGTTGCATGCAGCTGAACAGGTGGGCAAACATACTTTACAATGTGGTTTTGATGCCTTGGAAGCTTCCTCCAGAGCAGCTGTTACTGGGTCTGTTATATGTAGGCATGCTTGGTTAAAGGAACAATCTCTGCCTGATCATGTTAAAGCAAAGTTACTGGATGCGCCCTTACAGCAGGATGTTTTATTTGGGGTTAAAGCAAAGGAGGTTTTAAAGAAAATGGAGGATAAGGCAAAATCTATGCAGACGGTTAAAGATTTCTTACAGGTACAGCCCCCACGCTTCAGCAGAAATTGGCCAACAAAAAATTGGTCCTTTCCAGCTTCTGACAGGCCACAGAGGGGTAAATACAGGCGCCCAAGCGGCAGAGGACAAGCACAAATCCCTTACAAACCTCGCCAATGGGGCACTTCAACACAGAAGGGAGGAGAAGACGGGTCCCAAACCACTAGAAGGCAAACAATGACTTAAACCTCAAACTGCCAAGCAAAACCCTCTTGGCAGCTCTTTTGGGATGAAAATTAACACTTTTTGCAGACAACTGGCGCATCGTCACAAAGGACAAATGGGTCCTAGACATTATCTCACACGGATACAGATTCCATTTCCACACCTTGCCAAGGATAAAAGGAATGCCAAACCTGCCACAAAATCAATGGGCAGAGGCACAAAAACAAATTACAGCTCTCATGGACATGAGCCATCCAACTGGTACCTACACAGGAGCAAGGCCAAGGATTTTACTCAAGGCTCTTTCTAGTCCCCAGAAAGGACAATGCTTGGAGACCCATTCTGGACCTTTCAATTTTAAACACCTTCTTGCAAGTACCCAAATTCAAGATGCTAACACTACAACAGCTTCTTCCCATGTTGGGCAAGAAAGCTTGGCTAGTAACGGACCTCAAGAAGGCATACCTGCATGTCCCTATCAGACAAAATTACAGAAGATACCTCCGTTTCATTGCAGGTTCAACCCATTACCAATTCTCTGCACTGCCCTTTAGCTTATCTACTGCGCCCAGGGTCTTCACAAAATGCCTGGCACCAGTAATTGCATACTGCAGACAGAGGGGAATTAAAATATACCCATACCTGGACGACTGTCTCCTACAAGCAGAAAGCAAGGACATTGTTTTACAACACCTTGCTTTTGTAAAACATCTAAGTTGCCTAAGGTACACAGTAAACTAACAGAAATCAAAACTAGTGCCCTCACAAACTGACATTCCTGGGTGCCAGCTTGAATACAACGGCCCAGATGGCTTATCTGACACCAGACAAACTACAATTAACTCAATACTTCAGAACAATGGCAGCAAAGACCCAACTCCCTGCAAGAAAAATTCTGCAGGCCTTGGGCTTCCTGGCATCTTGCATACTACTAATACCATTTGCAAAACTGCATATGAGGAAATTACAATGGTACCTAAAAAGCGTATGGACTCAACACAGCCACAGCTTGGAAACAATGGTAACTCTCAATGTTAAGTTGTCATTCTCGCCTGCATTCTTGCTGGATGGGTTCGGAGCTGATCCTCTGCTCCGACTCTGCCTATCCTATAGCTCGAGTGCTATTTTTACAGGCTCGAGGCAGCCCTATAACCCACAATACCATGCGCAAACTCCCCAGATCTCGTTTGCCGCTTCGCTGCGAGGTTGTTTTTTTTTACTGGCTCAGGTCAGTAAAGAGATTTATTCTATTAAACTAAATTTTCAGGTAGTTTTTCCAGTTGGTTACCCTTGTTTAGGTCCCTACTAATTGTCTTATTCATACAACCCTTTTTTGTAGCCCTTCTTCCCTTCTTTAGTTAATTTTTATCTTTGGGCCTACAGGCTTTACCTTAGTTTCCCCACCCCTTACAGTGTCTGTGTGTGTGGGTTTAGTCAATTCCCTTAACTTTTCTAATTTTAAGTTGAGTGTGTGTGTGGACTGACTGTGTTTACTGTGGTTAGGACTGTGTCCAAAGACACTAAGGTCTTGGGATTCAAGAAGTGTGACTCGTGCGGTCAGAAAATGTCTGACAGACTGTCACACTTCTTGTGTCTATTGCTTGGGGCCTTTACACCTGCTGGACTCTTGTTCAGTCTGTCACGGGTTTAGTTCAAGAGTCCTGCAGGAGAGACGTAATAAGCTCATTCTAAGGGGCTTGTTAAAGCCCGATGACTCCCCGTCCAAGTCTGGCTCGGGGAAGTCTTCAAAAACCGCCAAACCCTCTGCTCCAGCTTCTGAGTCGAGGGCTGGCGTTATCGAGATGGCTCTGACATCGGTTCCATCCGGATCCGAGGCGGGCAAAGTGGTATCCGCTCTGAAACCAGCATCGTTGCCGACCCCAGCGTGCAGGCGCTCTAGATCCACCTCCCTAGATTCCGTCCGGCTCAGAGATCCCCTCTCCTATCGGAGTGGAGTCATAGGACTCGCTCATCTAGGTCATCCAGGCTCTCCGACCAAGATATCGAGAGGGTGGTCAGTAGGCTCATAAAATCTCAGGCACTAGCCCAAATGCTCCAGAGCCCATCTCACCAGACTGTGGCTCCTTCGGTACTGCTATCGATTCCTCCTCCGACTCACCTCTAGTTCGGAGCCGGAGTTTGTCGGAACCGTAACCTTGCCCACGTTGGAGCCGATACTTCCACCTTCGGCTCTGGTGTCGTTGGCTCCGACCTCTTCATTGGTTCCATCTGTGGAGAGGTCCGGGTGCCGGGACTCCATTGTCTGCTCTGAGGGGGCGAGTGGCATCGGACCCTTGTCCGACCCCGCTCTCCCTCTCGGAGCTTTGGCTCTGGTTAGTTCGGCCCCGACATCATTCTTGGAGCCTTCTCTGTCGGTGCCTGGGGCAGTTCCGGTCTCTTTGGAGCCGGGACTACCTTTGGTATCTGATAGGGGAGCCTTCGAGGTGATGAGGAGCGTGCTGGACCCAGTGTCCACCCCACGGTTAAGTTCTGCAGCTCCTCCCTCTACAGTGCCTGTTACGGTCTCTGGCCATCCTACATCTGACAGCAGAGATCCAAAGCGTAGGGTACCCACCTTGGGTGCCTCCTCCTCTTCCGAGGGCTCCCCTGAAGTTTCAGGGGAATCCCCTAGGAAAAGAAAGTGCAAGAGGAAGCACATACACTCCCCCGAGTCTGTCATGTCGGACACCGACTTGGATGAGTCGGAGGGTTCCCCCAGATCCCCCTCTGAGGATCTTTCAGACATCCTAGAGATCCTAAAACAGAGGGAAAATTAGTCCACTCTCAAACCTTCCGAGGACGAGTCTGTTTACCTTGACGCTTTTGGATCTCGCCCTTCCACCTCCTGGGTGTCTCCCCCTTTCGACCCACTAATGGAGGTAGTGGCTAGAAAGGCGTGGGCAGCTCCTGATTCAATGGAACCTACCCCTAGGAGGCCTTCTAAATTTATTTCTGCACCAGAGGACAAATCCTTTCTCACCAAAGGCGTTTCAGTTGATGCTATGGTGGTAGCAGCAGCCACTAAGAAGGAATTGGCTGATCCTTCTGTACCTGTTCATCCTCCCCAACAGAGTCCAGGACCATGGACAGGTACGGCAAGCGGACATTTGCTTCAGCGACCTTTACTATGCGATCGCTGAACTACTTGTCATTTCACCCGCCTTCAGAGAGACTTGCTCAAAGAACTGGGTGAAACGGTACAGGAGCCTTCTGCTGCGGGGTATCAGGACAAGATAAACTCCCAACTGGCCACCCTGAACTCCATTGTTAACTCCTCCATGCGGCTTATCTTACGCAGCTGATGGCGCGAGTAGTGCCGCTGGCACAGGTGTTGCGTTGAGACGTCACGCTTTGATGCGACTAACTTTGCCGATCCCTTCAAGGCGTCCTTCACCAACACCCACTTTGATGGTTCAGAATTGTTTGGACCTCAGGTGAAGAATACCCTCACCAGATGCGAGCAAGATGAGACTCTCTGCCGTAGGAGTCCATTTTTCCACACCTTCTAGACCTTATCCTAAGGGACAAAGGGGTGGAAAGATGTGGTTCCGCAAACCACAGGGAGTCGCGCCTGCTGCACGTGGTGAATTTCCCCCTAGAGGCAAAGGGGGGAATAACAGATGCCGCCCCAGGGGCAGAGGGGGTCCACAGAACCAGTGTTCCAGGGAATCTTTTCCTGACCAACCCTTTCAGCATCCCTGAGAAGCTGCCCGACTGTCCGCCTTCGCAGGCAGTCTGGAGAAGATTATCTCTGTACCCGGAAGCCTGGCAATCCCTCTCCCAAGACACATGGGTACAGAAGATCATATCCGAGGGTTACAAAATTCCCCTCACTTCCCCTCTGGTACAACCGCCAAGACCCCTACCAGACGTACCACCCGCACAAAGGGGTCAGGCTCAGCTAGAAATAAAAAAGCTGTTAGAAAAAAAGTCATCCAGGCAGTCCCAGCAGATCAGCTAGGATCCGGGATCTACTCCAGATTCTTTTTGGTACCAAAAAAGACTGGAGACCCATTTTGGACCACAGCAGATTGAACAACTCTGTACAAAAGACAAAATTTCGGATGGTAACACTGCAGTCCATTCTACCCTTTTTGGGCAGAGACAACTGGATGTGCTCCTTAGACCTCCAGGACGCATACTATCATATAAAGATACACAGGCGCTCCAGGAGGTTTCTCCGCTTCCGGCTGGGAGCCAGTCATTATCAATTTAGAACCCTGCCCTTTGGTCTCACCACAGCCCCCCCCGGGTGTTCACCAAATGCTTGGCAGTGGTCATGGCTCACCTGAGACAAAAAGGATTCCAGGTGTTTCCATATCTAGACTGGCTCATTTCCGCTACCACCAAGCAGCATCTTATAATGGCCAGGGATTGCACTTTTCAACTTTGCAACAGTCTAGGTATTTCTATAAATTTTGCAAAATCCTCCTTGTCGCCTTGTCAATGTATAAATTTTATAGGCGCTGTATTAAACAGCACAGAAATGTCTGCAACAATTACCACCTCAGAGTGACAGACATAAGGCGGAATGTTCAGTCCCTGATGTTCTTCATCTCACATTGCTGCAGTCCTTACACTTGGGTAGTCCGCTGTCCTCGGTCGGCCCGAATATCAAAGTATACGGCTGACGTCGGTCAAGGCGCATTAGACTGACATCAGGACGTCAGGGTACAAATGCGCATGACCGACGTCATATCCTCGGTCTTTTTTGCCGCATGGTCCGATGCAGAAGCAGAGTTGCAAGTGCCGTTCGGCGTTCTGAAATTTTTCGAATTCGGAGTTTCAGACCGAGTCAAAGTTGGCTAAGTACCCCGTTGGGGAATATTTTAGTTTTTTCTTGCCTCAGTGGTTTACCGGATGTCAGAAAAAGTGAATAACTGTATTTCTTGTGGGAAACAGATACCGCATAGAGATTACCATAGTTTGTGTATTCCTTGCTTAGGGCCTGAGCACGACGTTGTTGGGTGTCGCTTTTGTGCTAGATTCAATAAGCGCACTATTAAGAGAAAGTTAGACTGTGCCAGGTTAGTCTTCGGGAAGCGGTGCAATTACAATATGCCATCGGATGTTCCGACGCCCGCTTCGAAGAAGCGCAAGGATAAAGCAGCTAAGTCCAGGCAAGAGGAGTCTTCCGTACCGGACGCTGGTTCTTTAGAGGTATCAGTGGAGCCGGTGGTTCCACCGGAGGTTTCTCTGGAGTCCCAGGGGGAGACCTTGTTATTGCAGGATGTGGCCTGTCTGGAGGCAGGTCAGGCAGAAGGGGCTTCTCAGGTTACTGTACTCCCCTCCCTTCCTAGGGTGGTTAGGCCTTCTCCTTCTGTTTCCAAGGCTTCCCCCAGAGGCAGGCCAGGTTTAGCTTCAGTTGGGGTCACTCCTAGTTCTTCAGGATCTGTGCCCAAGAAGCATATGCTTAAAATGGCAGAAGATTTGATTACTTTGATTAGAGGTTCTTTGCCCCCTCCTGATAAGAGGCCTAGGGTGGAACCTGAGTTGGGGAGTTTTGAGCAGGCTTCAGATGTTTCAGAGTCTTCGGCTGAAGACTTGCAGGAGTATTCTCCTTATTCAGATTCTGATGTGGATGATTCTACTCCTTCTGCTTCTCCTCCTGAGGATTTTTCTTTTTCAGAGACTCTTCATTCCATGAGGGAGCATTTTAAGTGGGAAGGTCAGGACTTCTCTGATTCCAGGAAAAGGCTTAGGGAATTTTTGTTTTTACCCCAGCCATAGGCCTTTGGCTATACCTCCTGTTCTGGATGTTGTGGAGGATGTGTTTGCAGAGGCTTCTCATAATCCTGATTCTTTGCCTCCTGCTCCTGTTAAACCGGATAGGTACTATAGGGTGCCTGAAGCTCATAAGTATCTTTTTAAGAGTCCTAGGGCAGACCCAGAAACTGTCAGTCAGGGGCCTAAGGGAGTTAAGGCTTCTGTTAAAAATCCGGTTCCTCCAGATAAAGAGGCCAGGGCTTTGGATAGGTGGGGAAAGAAAGTCTATACTTCTTCCACCCTAGCTATGAGGGCTCTGAATTGCCAGTTTCACATGTTGAAATACCAAAACTATCTACTTTCTCAGTTGAAGTCTAAGGCAGATGCTCTGGCGGAAGGTATTGAGTGTAAAGAGTTACAAGATTTGGTACATGTCTCTGAACAAGTGGGTAAGCATTCTTTGCAATGTGGTTTTGATGCTGTACAGGCCTCGTCCAGGGTGGCTGCCACTGGGTCAGTTCTTCGCAGGCACGCCTGGCTGAGGATCAGAATTTATCTGAACATGTTAAGGCGAGGATTTTAGATGCTCCTTTACAATCTGATGTGTTGTTTGGTTCACCTGTTGAGGCAGTCTTAAAGAAAATGGAAGACAAGGCTAAGTCTATGCAGACTGTTAAAGATTTTTTGCAGGTTCAGCCTCCGAAGTTTAGCAGAAATTGGCCTACCAAGGGGTGGGCGTATCCTTCTTATGATTCCCAGTCTAGGGGTAGGTCTAGACGTGGTAGGGGCAGAGCTCAGGGCTCTTTCAGGCCTAGAACAGGGAGTTCACCTGCACAGTCTTCTGGTGAGGGTAGGGGTCAGTCCTTTCGTAAACAGACCCAATGACCTACCTTTTCAGCTGCCAGAGCCTTCTCGTCTGGCAGCACCTTTGGGAGGAAGGTTGGCACTTTTCAAGGAAAATTGGAGTTTAATTACCCAAGACAGATGGGTACTGGATATCATACACCGAGGTTACAGGTTTTATTTCCATACCTTGCCTCCTTTCAAAGGCATGCCAGACGTTCCTCCTCCACAAAGAATAGAGGCTCACAAACAAATTTCTCTGCTGCTCCACATAGGGGCCATACAACCGGTCCCTCTGTCAGAAGTGGGCCTAGGATTTTATTCTCGCCTGTTCCTAGTTCCAAAGAAGGGGAACACGTGGAGACCAATTTTGGATTTATCTATCCTCAACACTTATCTGGACATTCCCAAGTTCAAAATGTTGACGTTACAACAGCTTTTACCTCTGCTGGGCAAAGATCACTGGATGGTGACTCTGGATCTCAAGGAGGCTTACCTTCATGTTCCTATCAGGCTAAGTTGCAGGAAGTGTCTACGTTTTCGGGCTGGGACTTCTCATTATCAGTTCTCTGCATTGCCCTTTGGCTTATCTACTGCGCCCAGAGTATTCACGAAGGTTCTGGCTCCAGTGATAGCTTTCTTCAGGCTAAGAGGAATACAGATCTATCCTTATTTGGACGATTGCCTGATTCTGGCTCAAGGAAAGGACGAACTTCTTCATCTACATTTTGTGATAGCAGTGCTAAGATGCCTGGGGTTTTCTGTGAACGAAATAAAGTCCAGTCTAGTACCCTCTCAGGACATGTGCTTTCTGGGTGTGAGACTGAATACAGCATCCCAGATGGCCTTTTTGACCCCGGACAAACAGAATCTTTCTCTTTACTTCCATCAATTGTCTCATCAGTCCAGGCTGACTGCAAGGACAGTCCTTCAAGCCTTGGGGTTCATGGCATCTTGTATTCTGGTGCTTCCCAATGCCAAACTGCATATGAGGAAGCTACAATGGTATCTCAAAAATCTATGGACACAGCACTGCCAGGATATGGACACTGTCATTCAGATAATACCTTGCATTCAAAGGGAATTTTTGTGGTGGGCTCAGGAATGTCACCTAAACAAGGGACTCTCTGTGACCCGGCCAGAGGAGAGTCAGATTCTAACGACAGATGCCTCAGACAAAGCTTGGGGAGCTCATCTAAATGGAAAGTGGATACAAGACAAGTGGCCTGCCAGACTTCTACATCTACATATCAATCTGAAGGAGATGTTAGCAGTCCAATTTGCATTAATAGCTTTCAAGGATTTACTTCTTCCAGGACAGGTGTTGATTCTAACAGACAACACAACTGTCATGTGGTACATCAACAAGCAAGGGGGAACACATTCTTATCCTCTGTGCAGACAAGCAATGATTTTGTGGGCGACTGCTCTCAGTTTACAGCTAAATCTTCAGGCAAGGTTTCTGCCGGGAGCACAGAACTCCTTAGCAGATGTGTTGAGCAGACAAATAATGGATCCCCACGAGTGGAAATTGGATCCTCAAGTTTTTCAGAAATTGACAGTGTCATGGGGAACTCCAGACATAGATCTGTTCGCTTCTCCACTAAACTACCAGTTGCCAAAGTTTTGCACAAAAAGTTTTCATCCCACAGCTTGGAAAGTGGATGCTCTTTCATTCAATTGGAGCAATCTTCATGTGTATGCCTTTCCACCTCTGCCTCTCCTCCCAAAGGTACTTCTGAAGGTCAGACAGGACAAACCAAAGATGATTTTAATAGCTCCAGATTGGCCTCGACAGCATTGGTACCCACTACTGAGAAGTCTGGTGCAGGGAGCCGCCATGGCCTTTACCTTGATTCCACACCTGCTGTCTCAGGAGAACAGTCATTTACTCAATGTCAAACTTCACTCTCTTCACCTGACAGCCTGGCATATTCTGTTTTAAACCCTGGAGGGTTTCAGCTTCCACAACAAGTTTTGAATGTTATTTTGGAGGCCAGAAGGCCTAGTACAAGGAAAGTGTACGCAGATAAATAGAAGAGATTTTTATTTTGGAGTGCAGCAAAAGCATTTGATGTTTCTAAGCCTAATTTAAGTGTGGCTCTTCAATATCTTACTGAGTTACTGGACAAAGGTTTGTCCTTCTCTTCTGTTAAGATTCATGCTGCAGCAATTTCTGCTCACTATGATTGTGACCCACCATTGTTTTCTCATCCTTTGTTTAAGCAATTCCTTAGAGGGGCAAAGAATATAAGACCCCCACGAAGAGCTCCTACTCCTGCTTGGGATCTCAATTTTGTGTTGGAGAAACTCACTCTACAACCTTTTGAGCCTGCAGCTACTGCTGAGTTGAACTATTTATCATGGAAGACTGCTTTTTTGTTGGCCATTACCTCTGCGAGAAGGGTTTCTGAATTACAGGCCCTTATGGCAGTTGAGCCTTTCTTAATTTTCCATAAGGATAGGGTATCTTTGCATACTAATCCTTCCTTTATGCCTAAAGTGGTTTCTAGTGTGGCTTTAAACCAAACTATTCATTTGCCTACCTTTTATGCAAACCCCCAAAATAATGGGGAAAAGATTTTGCACACTTTGGATATACACAGGCAGTTGCGATATTATTTGAGCAGAACTAAAGGGTTCAGGCAGTCTCAGCAGTTATTTGTTTCTTTTGCTTTGAGTTCTCAGGGCAAGCCTGTGTCAAAACAAACTTTCTAGGTGGATTGGGTGTTGCATTGCTTTCTGTTATTCCCATCATGGCAAGGAGGTTCCAGCTGGGATTAGGCCTCATTCCACTAGGGCTACTGCCACTTCAACAGCTTTTTTAAGGGGGGTGGCAACTAAAGATATCTTGGAGGCAGCTACCTGGAGTTCAGTGCATACCTTCTCTAAGCATTATCGCCTTCCACTTTACTCTAAATCTAGGGCTGGTTTTGCCACTGCAATTTTACAGGGCATTTTGGCAGCTCCTGCTTCTTTATAGTTGTGCCATCCTCCCTTACCTCTGCTTTGGGATTCTACCCAAGTGTAAGGACTGCAGCAATGTGAGATGAAGAACATAGTACAGTTTTGTACCTACCATAAATGTAGATGTTCGAAGATCCACATTGCTGCAGTCAATTACCCTCCCTCCTTCCCCTCTGTAGTTAGAGGCGGTTGTGTGGGTTGGATTGTACATATTGTGTATATTGTATATATTGTACATATTATTAGTGCTAGGGTGGTTGGCTGGTTGTTTGTTGTCTTTGGGTTTTTGACCTTTCTTGTTAGGGTCTTCTGACATCTGGGGCAAGAAAAGACTGAGGATATGACGTCGGTCATGCGCATTTGTACCCTGACGTCCTGATGTCAGTCTAATGCGCCTTGACCGACGTCAGCCGTATACTTTGATATTCGGGCCGACCGAGGACAGCGGACTACCCAAGTGTAAGGACTGCAGCAATGTGGATCTTCGAACATCTACATTTATGGTAGGTACAAAACTGTACTTTTCAGCCCGACAGAGTTCGTCAAGCTAGTATTGAAAGCGTTGGGCCTCATGGCAGCGGCGATTCTTCTACTCCCATTAGCCCGCTTCCACATGAGGCTCCTTCAGTGGATGCTGTTTTCTCAGTGGTCCTTTCAACAGCTACCAATGACTCAACATTTTGATAACCCCATCTTGCAAGAATCAACTCTCCTGGTGGATGGTTTCCCCTCAGCTTTTTCAGGGCAGACCCTTTGCCCCCCCCCCAGTTGCCACTGTGACAACGGATGCCTCCCTGATCGGGTGGGGGGGGGCATTATCAGGGCAGGACGGTCCAGGGCACATGGCAACATTCAGAACGCCACCTGCACATAAATGTCCTGGAGATGAGGGCGGTGCTTTTGACGTTGCAAGCCCTTCAGAGCTCTCTTCCCACAGGGACTATAGCAATTCAAACGGACAATGTCTGTGGTGTGGTACATAAAAAAGCAGGGCGGAACAAAGTCCTACCCCCTATGTCGAGAAGCACTCAGACTTTGGCAATGGTCGATTTCCTCTCAACGGTTTCTGATAGCAACGCACATCCCCGGGAAGTCCAACGTCATAGCAGACAGATTGAGCAGAACTATCCTCATGCCTCACGAGTGGTCTCTAAATCAAGCGGTAGCAGACAGAATATTTCAGAAGTGGGGCCAGCCTTGCTGCTATCTCTTCGCAACTCCTCAAAATAGCAAGTGCCTCAACTTCTTCACACTCTTTCCTCTACCAGGCCATCCCCCCAGAGACGCTCTTGTTCACGATTGGCCCTGGGGTCTTCTATATGCCTTTCCTCCCTTACCATTGATCCCGCAATTAATTCAGAAAGCAACCGCATTGAGATCCAAAATGATCCTCATTGCTCCGTTTTGGCCTCGACAAGTATGGTTTCCGTTCCTGCACAGTTACCTACTGGAAGAGCCTTTGTATCTGGAACCCCTTCTGGATCTGTTGACCCATCTCACGGGCAAGCTGCATCAGTCTCTTCATTTCCCTCAACCTCACAGCTTGGTTGCTCCACTTCCAGCCATAGCCAGGCTTTCCCTTATTTCTCCTCCTGTTCGTGATCTCATTCTGGCTTCCCATAAGTCCAATACTAGGAAGACGTATGCGAGTAAATGGAAGCGTTTTTCACACTGGGCACAAACTAGGTCCTTAGATCCTTTCCATGCACCCATTCATAAGGTTCTAGACTTTCTGGCAGAGCTTTTTCATTCAGGGTAATCGTTGGCCACTATCAGGGTACAATTAGCGGCCATTGCTAATTTTCATGCTGGGGGCTCAGAAGCAAATATTGTGTCCTACAAACTCTGTAAAACCTTCCTCAAGGGCATCTTTTTGCTTAGACCTCCAGTTAAGGATCCACCTCCACAATGGGATTTGAATTTAGTTCTAACCTCATTGATTCTGCCTGCTTTTGAACCTGCAGCTTCTTGCTCCCTCAAGCTTCTTTCTTGGAAAACTCTGTTTTTAGTAGCCATAACCTCTGCCAGAAGGGTATCGGAACTTCAAGCCTTGTCTGTCCATCCCCCTTATTTGGTCTTTCACAAAGACAGGGTAACTCTCAGAACAAACCCTTCCTTCCTACCGAAAGTGTCCTCGGAAGCAAATCTAAACCACTCCATTGACTTGCCTGTCTTCTTCCCAGACTATGCCAACAGGACTGAACAGAAATTACATACATTAGATGTTCATCGCCAACTACGGTATTATCTAGACAGGACAAAACAACTCAGACCAGCTCTTCAGACCAGCTCTTTCTCTTATGCTGCAGGAAAGAAAGGGCTTCCGGTATCAAAGGTTACTTTTTCCAGATGGTTGACATCTATTATTACCTTTGTCTGTGAGTTGAGACACAGGCAACTTCAGTCTAGGCCTAAGGCTCATTCAACCAGGGCACTATCAACATCAGCGGCATTTCAAGCAAGGTTACTACTAGATGCCATATGTGCAGCAGCTACATGGGCTTCCAAACATACCTTTATTGCCCATTACAAACTTGATATAGCCTCCAGAAATAGAGCTGACTTTGGTTCCACTGTACTCAAGAGTCTGTTCCATTGAGCCACCCAGGACTAAGGTGCTAGGGACGCTGTCCCATCCAGCAAGAATGAAGGTGAGAATGACAACTTCACATTAAGAAGTTATGTTCTTACCATTACGTTCCATGTTAGTTGTCTTCTTCTCGCCTTCTTTCTTGCGTCCTTCCCTCCTGCCCCCCTAGCCTGGATAGACTTGAGGTCTCTGAGTCCTTCCATTTCGGGAGATGCAACATGTTACGGTTTCCCCCGTATCCTTAGTGTTACTAGCAGGGAGGCCGTACTTGCAAATGAGGATTATGATATTATATTTATACTATGTCTTAGCTTCCAAACGAGATCTGGAGAGTTAGCGCATGGTATTGTGAGTTATAGGGCTGCCTCGAGCCAGTAAAAATAGCTCTCAAGCTATAGAATAGGCAGAGTCGGAGCCGAGGATCGGCTCCGAACCCATCCAGCAAGAAAGAAGGCGAGAAGAAGACAACTAACATGGAATGTTATGGTAAGAACATAACTTCTTATTCCCTGCCTTCAACAGGAGTGTCTATGGTGGTCACAGGCTTGTCACCTCAACAAGGGTCAGCCTTTCACCCTACCCCCTGCCAGGCAAACTATGACAACAGATGCATTGGACTATGCCTGGGGGGCACACATGGCAGGATGGTGCGTTCAAGGCTTATGGACAGCAGATCAAAGGAATCTGCACATCAATCAAAAAGAAATGCTAGCTGTACAAAATGCTCTGACAGCCTACAAGGACCTCTTGCATCCAGGACAGCTTATCATAAGGACAGACAACACCACAGTAATGTGGTGCATAAACAAGGGGGCACACACTCCTACCCTCTATGCAGGCAAGCAATAACCTTGTGGAACACAGCACTGGCTTACCAAGTTCAATTACAAGCTCAATTCCTGCCAGGAAAATAGAACATATTGGCAGACGACCTAAGCAGAAACATCATGGATCCCCACGAATGGAAACTGGATCCACAAGTATCCGCAATGATAACTAGAGTGGGGGGCTCCGAGACATAGACCTGTTTTCCAGCCTTCAAAACTATCAGCTAACAAAGTTTTGCAGAAGGACTTTTCACCATCAAGCTTGGAAAGTGGACGCACTCATTCAGTTGGAAAATGCTAACAGTATATGCCTTTCCTCCACTACCCCTTCTCACAAAGGTGCTACTGAAAGTCAGGATGGAGAGACCCCGAATGATGCTCATTGCTCCAGACTAGCCACGCCAGCACTGGTACCCACTATTAAGGAATATGGCCCAGGGCCCACCATGGATTCTACCACAAATTACCCACCTGCTCACACAGCAAGACCATCAGATTCTACACAGCCAGCTCCACCTTAAACTTGGCTGCATGGCAAATCACCTAGGCAACCAGCCAGCTCCTCTCTCTCAAGCTGTTATGGAAGTTATTCTGGAGGCCAGGAGGCCCAGCACCAGGAAAGCCTACTCAGACAAATGGAAAAGGTTTTGCGCCTGGAACCAAGCTAAAGGCCAAAATACCCTTCAGCCTGACATTCCTCAGATTCTGCAATATCTAACTGAGATGTTACACAAAGGGCTTTCTTTTTCATCTATTAAAATCCACGCCTCAGCCATTTCTGCTCACTACAACACGAATCCTCCCTTATTTTCACATCCACTCTTAAGGCAGTTTCTCAGAGGGGCCAAGAACATTAGGCCTCCCAGGAGAGCACCAACACCTACTTGGGACCTCAATTTTGTTCTGGAAAAACTCACGCTACCTCCTTTTGAACCATCTTTCTCAGCTGACTTAGTTTATATCCTGGAAGACTGCCCTGCTGCTTGCGATCACTTCAGCTAGAAGAGTTTCAGAGCTTCAGGCACTAATGGCAGTGGAGCCTTTCCTCATTTTTCATCAAGACAGGGTTTCTCTACGGACTAACCCCTCCTTTATGCCTAAGGTGGTATCCAGTGTGGCCCTAAATCAAACCATCCATTTACCCACCTTCTTTCCAAATCCACAGAACAAAGGAGAAAGACTCCTGCATTCCCTGGACATTCACAGACAGCTACGTTACTACTTGGATAAAACTAAGGTTTTCAGGAAATCTGACCAGCTTCTTGTATCCTATGCTACAGCATCACAAGCAAAGGCTATCTCAAAACAAACCATTTCCAAATGGATAGGACATTGCATACATTTCTGCTACACCCACCATGGAAAGCCAGTTCCTGCTACCATAAGGCCCCACTCTACCAGGGCAGCAGCTACATCTACAGCCTTCCTCAGGGGGGTACCAACCAAGGATATTCTGGAAGCTGCAACTTGGAGTTCAGTACACACCTTCACCAAACATCACTTACCACTTCACTCTAAGACTAGAGCGGGCTTCGCCACTGCAGCTTTGCAGGGCCTTCTAGCCCCCTCTAACCCTGTTTGACTCCTCCGCCCATCCTTAGCTTTGAGATTCTACCCAAGTGTGATGACTGCAGCAGGGTAACACGATGAATAGTACAGTTTTGTACCTACCATAAATGTAGATGTTCGAGTGTATACCCTGCTGCAGTCCAGGTTGCCCTCCCTCCATCCCCTCTAAAACTAGCTGAGCTTATCTCTGTTCTATACTACCTCTGGTGTATTTGCTTGTGCCTAAGGGTTTTGTTTTACTTTTTTCAAGATAGCTTGTGTAATAGATATAGATATAGATATAGATATAGATATATTTGCCTACCTATTAGGGGCACCTGACATCTGGGGCAAGAAAAACTGAAGAAAATGGCGTCGGATGCCTCTGATATACCCCTGGCGCTCTGACGTCAGGGAAGAAGCGACAGCAACCGACGCCGGACCAAGACTTTGGAATTCTGGCCGACTGCGGGACTGCCTGACAGCAGGATAACGTAAGTGTGATGACTGCAGCAGGGTATACACACTAACATCTACATTTATGGTAGGTACAAAACTGTACTTTTTGGAATGTGGGAGAATATTTATATACCAAGTCCAACCTAGAGTCATATGTGCAGCCACACTGAATATTTCGATCCCAGTAGGCTTCACCGGTTTTCTATCCAGTAAGTGCAAGTACAAAGAAACATTTCATCCCTGTAGTGTCTTTTTTAGACTTCAAATTCCAAAACAAATCTACTAGATAAGCTGTCAAGTATATTGTGTAATGATTTTTTTCAGGAAATTTTATTCTAAACAGTAAAAGCAAATGGCAGAGAGTAGCAATGTGATAGCTGCTAATGCAGAATTTCATGGTATTGATTTTTAGCTAGAAATCCTGGGAGTATAAATGCAACAAGAAAGCAAAAGTCCTTTGTAGACTCCATGCTCTGGATTTATAAGCAGTCTACCGTTATGTATTGTACTGCATTAGAATCTGAGGGAAATTTGTCTAATTTATATGGATATTTACAAACGTAATGCATAGTTGTGTAGACCTGATGCACAATAAAAACACATGCAGTAGTCTTACCACATATCCCATGGAAGTACAGAGAAAAGGCCTCTGGGTTTGGATAACTGGAGTAGTCCATATATGACATAGTGGTGGCCTTGTCAATTCATTAGTCAGAAGCTGATGAATAACATGTCTGTGCCACATACAGAAAATGTGGGACTTCAAGACTGCAAGTATAGATAAACTGTACCTAAATATAAACACCATATCCCAATCTGCCTGCAAAGTCAGTGTTGCACAAATTTAGCATCACTGGACAACATTAGCATATATACAGAGAAAACTGCAGAATATTAAGAGTATTCTATTGCCCCATTGCTGTATGTAACAGCAGAGAACCATGCAAACAGTTAACTGTTGGACAGCCTTTCTCATTCTCCCTCATACTACACTGATGTACGTTCATGCCAGTGGGAGGTTCATAGGTAGGTACTAGGCTATTGGCCCTAGGGCCTATATAAGCCTAGCCAAACGGTTTTGCCACCCAAGAAAATTATTTTCCTGTGCCCCTGTCAAGCAGAGCCACAGAAATGATCCCCGGGGTGAATTTCCTATCTCCCATCCAATCATCAATATTTTTCTTGAGTGCTAATGAGGAGCTTTGTTTGATACAGTTAGGTAGTTTGTTCCAGAGTATGGGAAGTCTCTCGGGCAGGACTCTATCCCTCCAGCATGTTATATTTATTGTGGTGACAAGGTTTAGTCCCTGGCGCATATAGCTTGGAGGGATTGGGATTTCTGTAAGTGGAGCATGTCCAACAGCTCTGGGTTTGACATAGCTTTGTATGTTAGGCAGAGATCACCTTTGAGTAGGCGATATGTGACAGAGTAAAGCTGGAGTTTTTTGAGACTATCTGCTTAGGGCATCTGAGGCTGGTAATCCTCTTTGTGAGGTATTTCTGTGGCCTTTCCAGTTGTAGATGTCTTGTGAGGTACATACCAAAAGGGGCGTTGTACTCTATAATGAGTCTAATGAGTAGAGGGGAACAATGATTTTTTTTTTTCCTGGATGAGAAACCTTTTGTGATGGTGTGCCACGTGGAAGGATTACGAAGGTAATGTCCTTTTATATTCAATATTAAGCCAGGGTCCCATCTTCCCAAGTTGTTAGCTCAAGTGGATATAAAATATCCCATGGCACTTTGTAAAAAGAGTAGGGGAACTTTGCTGGTTTCCTGTCCAAATTTTCCCAAGTCAATATGAACACTGGCCCTTAGAAAGAGGCATCTTGAAGAAAGGGTTCTTTCTGTATGTCTAATCTATATTGAATTATCAACATGCATTAAATCCATAATCAGTACATCACTACATGCACTTGATAAGGCTGGCAAGCATGCACCCACTGAACTATCCAAAATTACTAAAACTTAAACCAAAATGTTTGTCGGGGAGCCTCCACTGCACCAAACAAACCACTGAAATTTTAAATAAACCATCTCTGAGATCACAAAACATACTGACAGTTTGTGAGCTCTAGCTCTGGAACCTTGTTAATGTACACTGTTTTCTTTCCCCTCTTACCCTGATTTGTTTATGTATTATGATGCAGGGAGGACAGTGCTTTTGCATCTGAAAGGAGTTGCTGTATTAATGTACTTCCGTGTGTGTAACTGATTCAGACACAACATAGCCAGTGGATTAAACAAAGTTTCTAATCCATATGTACTATGATCACTAGACTGCATATTTTATCGACTAAGCACTGTTATATTATTTTTATGCAAAGTATTTAGTATGCTGTGCAAGTAGTACATAAAATATGCACTCGTGGTAATGCATTATACAATGTGTAGTTAGAAACAATTAAGGACTACTAAGAATACAATAGTGCATGTTGCACAGTATACTGTCTGAGATGCTATTGTTATACAGTATGCAGTTCACTACCCCTTTCTCACACACTTCTGGTTTCAGCCAGACCCAGGAGTGAATTTCCAATTATCCATTCATTGGTATAAGATGCATTTAAATAGGCATAGGGAGGAATTCTGACTCACATGGATAAGTATCCTGTTTTAGAGGATGGGAATTCTGAGAAGCACATCCATCTCTCCAGCATGTCCTGTTTGTTGCAAGAAACATTTAGGTCTTAATCCAGTAGTTCTGATGCAGCTTGTTTAGTGGATGTGCGAAAGGTTAATCAAAACAGCGTCTAGGGATGCCTTGTATGCCAGGCAAAGATCAACTCAGATGTCCATATGATACTGAGTAAAGAGAGAGAGAGGGCTTTGAGGTGATCACAGGACATTGTGTTTAGACACTCTTCTTTTTGTACGGAACCTTTGTGGATGTTGTAGGTGCTGCATGTGTCTGGTAAAGTACATACCAAAGGGTGCGTTACACTCTAGTGGGTCTAATGAGGGCCAAGCACAGTGGTATGATGGCCAATCTGGACCTAGGTGGTATGCCCTTGCTTATAAGTTGAGCAGCATAAAAGGGTTTTCTTACTACCTTGGACACATGCTAGTCAAAGCTAGATTGCTATCTAACAAATTTTAATTTGCTACAGATCCCCCCACGATGCCACAAGATTCCCACTCATTTCTTGGTGCACTGGAAAATATTAGGGTGCAACCCAGCACCCTAATAAAGGGCGATTTCAACTACCCCACCATTAACTGGGAAAACTACTCGTGTACCAACTGTTTTGCTCAACGTTTTCTGGAATTCATAAATTCCAACGCCTTGGATCAACTTATCCACACCCCCACCAGGGGCAGCAGTATCCTAGACCTGGCCATTACCAACATGGGCAACCGGTGTTCCACACCAGAGGTCAATTCCTTGTTGGTCAGATCCAACCACAAGCTAATCAGCCTAGACATCCACATCCCCCCCCCAATTAGGGAAACCACTGTAAAAAAAAAAAAAAAAAAATTCTCCAAAGCCAACTACAAACTTAAGGTAGAACTGGCAAACTTCACGACACCCATGCAGACTGGCAATAGAGGTACGACTGCTGAATCATAAATGCACTTTATAAGCACTTGTACGAGTGCATTGATTGTGCTATCCCTAACAGAACCAAGATGCTATCTTCCAAAAAAAGAAGCCAATCTGGTGGTCCCCTGCCATAACCTCTACAACAGAAGAAAAACTGTTGCAAAGAGTAAAATCCCATGACTGGAAAAACTCCCTGGTCAGCCTCAGTTGTTTGTCTTTTGGCTTTTTCCCGGTAAGGGGTCGCCACAGCGGAACTCCGGTCCACTAATGATTGGCAGTAGATTTTTACGAAACTCCAAGGTGCCAGCTTGACACCCAACCTTCAACAAAGGCACGCCCATTTACGCACGCATGTCTTTCGAATGCTACCCAACCGCGGGGAGGACGTGCAGACTGCACACACAAGGCACAGCCAAGCCGAGAATCTAACGGGAGAACCTATTGTCAGCCTCAGTAAGAAGCTGAAATCCCCCATAAAATCCTCCAAAGCTAGTTATGAAAACAAAATCACCACTGATTCTAAAGACAGCCACAAAACATTCTATAGCTATGTCAAGAATCTCACTGGCAACACTCAGATCTGCTCTGAGTTGTAGCACAATGACACTAGGTATACAGAACCAGCTGATATTGCTAACATCCTGGCAGGTTCAGTGCTAACTTTACCCCTCACCCCCTGAAGGACCCATCTCTGTACTGGAAGAATACAAATTTCCTGTAATCACGGCTGCACAAGTAAAAACCACACTCTCCAAAGCCAAGAACACAGCATCCATGGGACCTGACAACATCCCAGGCTGCGCTCTACATGAACTACAGAATGAACTGGCACTCACCTAAGCACCATGTTCTATCATAGCCTCACCTCAGGCTTTGTGCCCACTGAATGGTGCACAGTGACTGTTATCCCACTCCACAACGGGGGAGCCACCACAGACCCTGGGAACTACTGCCCCATTGGCCTAACAAGCCTGGTCTGTAAGGCCATGGAACACATCATGGAACCTATAAACAAAGACATTGGTAATCTCCAAACTCTGGACCCCACCCAGTTCGAGTTTGTAAAAGGCAGTTTGTCTCCTAAACCTGATTAACTTCTTTGAGGCAATCACCAAAGCCGTAGATGAGGGTAAGGTGGGTCACAGCCTATCTAGAGCTCAAGACTTTTGACACCATACCCCACTTTGGAATTATAGATGCACACTAAACTAGGAATAAATCCCTATGTCACAAGATGAGTTGCCAACTGGCTCACTGACAGAGAACCCACACTGTGAAAGTAGCAGACTCAAAATCCGACTTCAGACCAGTGACAAGTGGAGTACCACGAGGTTCAGTCCTGGGTCCTCTCCTGTTAGCCTGTACTTCAGAAAAGTAGATACCAAACACAGAAGGTCTTTGGCTAACTAAGTTTGCAGATGACTGGAAACTATGAGCCATAATTGAAACTCCAAACTATGTGGACATCCTACAAATAAGCATCACTGAAACAGATGCCTGGTGTCAAAGCCATGGCCTCAAGCTCAATGCCAAAAAGTGCATTGTCATCCTCTGGTGAAAACTCTGTACCCATGAGCTACCTCATAGGTGGTAGTCTACTTAACACCGAAAGTGTGATGAGACCTTGGGACACAGGCAGGGACAGTAGCCTCTTCTTTGATGATCACATCGCCACAGTAGTCAGGATATCCTTCTACATGGCACACCTAATCACAAAAGGTTTCTCATCCAAGAAAAGAGGTCATTGTTTCCCTCTACTCGTCACTCAGATCCATTATAGAGTAAAACGCCCCTTTTGGTATGTACCTCACAAGACATCAACAACAAATGGAAAGGCCGCAGAAATACCTCACAAAGAGAATTACCGGCCTCAAACAGATGCCCAACGCAGACAGTCTCAAAAAAACTCCAGCTTTACTCCGTCGCATGTCGCCTACTCAAAGGCAATCTCTGCCTAACATACCCAGAGCTGTTTGACATCCTCCACTTAAGGAAATCCCAATCCCTCCAAGCTACACACTCTAGAGACCTAATCCTTGTCACCACAATAAACAGAATATGCTGGAGGGATAGATTCCTGTCCCAAAGACTTCCCTTACACTGGAACAAAGTAGCCATCTATATCAAACACAGCTCATCATTAGCACTCAAAGAAAAATTTTGATTGGATGGGAAATAGGAAATTCACCCCGGGGATCACCTCTGTGGCTCTGCTCAATAGAGGCACAGGAAAATAATTTTCTTGGGTTGCGAAAGCCAGGGTACCTTTTTGGCTAAGCTTGTATAGGCCCTAGGGCCGATAGCCTTGTACCTACCCATGAGTTTTCAAATCCCAGGCTAGTGAATAAACTTTTAAGGGTGTTTTATTCAAGTCATAGTTACCCAGGGTGTTAGGCTTCCCAAAAGGTACTATATTGCATTTCTTGGTATTGAGTTTTAAGCCTTTGATTTACCATCAAGCGTATGTATTAGACCTTTATAAATAATTTTAGGAGACAGGGTATGCTTTCCTGTTCCAAAAAATAATGTTTTCTAATGCATTGAATCCCCATAAGATGAGAAAACTAACAAGTTTTCTTTTTCTGCTGTTTTATATGATTCATAGTAATTTCAGTGAATTGAGTCTGTAATTTACACTTTGCTAGTACTCCCCCTTGGGCCATAACCCCCTATTCTGCAGGAGGGTTACATCTGTCAAAACCAGGGTGAATTTGTGGGTACCTATCCAGTCATCTAGGTGCAGTCTAAAAAATGATAATGTATCAGACTGCTTAGTGTGCAGGGAAAGTATTTTTCAGAAGTGGGTAAGTCACAGTGTTGAATCTGTTTCTTCATCATGCTTTATTTATCTGGTGGTGAAGATTTACAATGGGAAGAACAAATTGTCATATAGTTTTCAGTGTGAAAGGTATGGCTATTTGTCATCTAATGATACTGCAGTATGTATTTTAGCCGCAGAAGTGAAAATTGCATTGTAGACTGGCTGTGCCAAGCTGTTACATACAAACTAGCTCATTTACAAAAGAACATGTTGGATAATATTACGAAAGTACTCTAAACATTGAGATATATTTTGTAATCTGAATGCACAACACACAAATGTCTAACAGTTCCCTGAACAATGACAGCTTCCATCGTTTGAATTAAGAGCTAGGAACCTAGTTCTAGATTAAGCATAATGACTTCAAATTCTCCAAGCTCATTCATAACTTGACTACACATTATATTCACAACAGTGGCCCAGCACTATGTAGGGAAGTATAATGTGGTTTGTATGTACAAAGAAAAGTGCAGGGACACTGCTAAAGTATTTCTGAACTCCAAAAAGTGGAGTAAGACGTGTAGGCAGACCAACATACTTTGCAGATGTCAGTTTCAATTTTTAACCAGGTGAAAGCATGAAGTGATACCTTCACACTTAAATTGCTAAAGAACAAAACAGCTGGTTCAGACTCAAACTATTTAATCTGTAATGCCTTGGTGCAACACCTTCCAGGAGTCACTACAGAAACTGGATGTGAATGCGGTCTGGTAAGGCCATGGCTATAGTGCAGCAAAAGCAAATGTCCCTTCTGTCAAAGGAAATGCTAGAACAAGGATTAAATTAAGAGTCAAGCATCCTGCTGAGAGCTGCCAATCACAGGAATTAACAGGTCAAATTACCCTCGGGACAGCTAGGGAAGCTAAGTGTTACGGGGGAGGAGAGAAGTAGATGGACTGGAATTCAGTCTCTGAAATTAGTGCTATTTAAGCTTGATTACAAAGCGGTGAACGGCACTTGAAAAGTGTGTTCATAGGTTGGTACTAGGCTATTGGCCCTAGGGCCTGTATAAGCCTAGCCAAAAAGGTATCCTGGCTTTCGCCACCCAAGAAAATTATTTACCTGTGCCCCTGTCGAGCAGAGCCACAGAAGTGATCCCCGGGCTGAATTTCCTATTTCCCATCCAATAATCAAGATTTTTCTTGAGTGCTAATGAGGAGCTTTGTTTGATATAGATAGGTAGTTTGTTCCAGATTATGGGAAGTCTCTGGGGCAGGAATCTATCCCTCCAGCATGTTCTGTTTATTGTGTTGACAAGTTTTTAGGTCCCTAGAGCGTGTAGCTCAGAGGGATTGGGTTTTCTTTAAGTGGAGCATGTCCAACAGCTCTGGGTTTGACACAGCTTTGTATGTTAGGCAGAGATTGTCTCTGAGTAGGCAGTATGCGACGGAGTAAAGCTGGAGTTTTTTTGAGATGGTCTGCATAGGGCATCTGTTTGAGGCCGGTAATCCTCTGTGAGGAACTTCTGCGGCCTTTCCAGTTGTAGATGTCTTGAGATACATACCAAAAGGTGCGTTGTACTCTCTAATGGGTCTAATGAGTGACGAGTAGAGGGCAACAATGACCTCTTTTTTTTTTTTTTTTTTTTCCCCTGGATGAGAAACCTTTTGTGATGAGGTATGCCACATAAAAGGATTTCCTGACTACTGTGGCGATGTGATTATCAAAGGAGAGACTACTGTCCACCTGTGTCCCAAGGTCTCATCACACTTTCAGTGTTAAGTAGACTACTGCCTATGTGGTAGTTCATGGGTACAGAGTTTTACCAAAAGAGATGACAATGCACTTTCAAGCATTGAGCTTGAGGCCATGGCTTTGACACCAGGCATCGGTCTCAGTGAGGCCCTTTTGTAGGATGTCCACATTGTTAGTTTCGATTATGGCTCCTAATTTGCGGTCATCTGCGAACTTAGCCAAAGACTTTCTGTTAGCCTGTACTTCAGAGAAGTAGATATCAAACAGGAGAGGACCCAGGACTGTACCCTGTGGTACTCCACTTGTTGCTGGTCTGAAGTCTGATTTGGAATCTGCTACTTTCACAGTGTGGGTTCTCAGTGAGACAGTTGGCAACCCATCTTGTAACATAGGGATTTACACCTAGTTTAGTGAGTTTATCTAGAATTCCAGAGTGGGGGATGGTGTTGATAGCCTTGGCGAGATCTAGATAGGCTGTGTGAACCACCTTACCCTCATCTACCCCTTTGGTGTCTGCTTCAAAGAAGTCTATCAGGTTTAGGAGACATGAGCTGCCTTTTACAAACCCGAAGTGGGTGGGGTCCAGAGTTTGGAGATTACCAATGTCTTTGTTTATAAGTTCCATGATGATACATTCCATAGCCTTGCAGACCAGGCTCGTCAGGCTAATGGGGCAGTAGTTCCTGGGGTCAGTGGAGATCCCCCTTTGAGGAGGGGAATAACTGTTGTGTCATTAAATCTACTTGGTCCCCCTATAAAAGCAACACTGTACAGCCAATTATTAAGAACTAATTGCTCTTCTGTTCTTCTTTACTTTATCTACTTCCATTTTTTTGATCTTCAACATACTGACCTAAGCACCACCTCCCTCATTCTAGCTCGTACACTTCAACCCAGTAGGAATTTGTTTAGTATAATGCTCTGACTCATGCAGGCCAGTCCCACTGTGGTTTAACAAATTATAATTGCTCTGCTCACCATGACTTCTCTCATCCTACTACTAAAGTTATTCATGACAAGTAAAACAAAATGTAAATGCATTCTAGCATGACTGCCTTCCCAATGACCACCTATCAGTACATGTGAGACAAACCCAGCATTAAAGCAGCCCTTGATATACCGTCTGCATTTGTAGAATGACTGCATTCTTCAGAGTATTTTGTTCAGCATTACTCATGTGATCTGCACTTTTATATTTTCCTTTGCTCTTTCTTGAAAAAGATCCAATTTGGATTGTCCTACTTACCAGGTTAAAAGAATAAAACAAGTTAAAAAACCCTCTTATTCACTAGTTTGTCCCGAATACCTAAAGACATGCAATCATGGAATAGAACCACTTGTTTCATACTACATTATGAAAAAAAAACAAACACTAAAGTACATTTAGAATCATAACATAGGAGTGAGTGCATAGTACGTAGGGTGAGCACACTTACGTATGCGAGTCATATTTTGCCATGTAAACTGAAACAATGATGTTCCAGTATATATGCAAACATAAATGCACTTATGACCCATAAAAGAAATGAAAAATCACAGTTGGTTGTTTCTGAATAGACTCCAGCCCAAACTCAGAAGTCATGCAACAAGTACTGTTATATCTTTCAGACATACCATTAATCTTTCCAAAAAGACTGTTCTTTTATCGAAAATGGCAACAACCTTTCTAGTACCAAGAAGGGCTACTCAGAAATATGGAAACCACTGAATCATTTAGCTGTTTCTTTTCATTTCAAATCTTCGTGAATATATGTCTTCTCAAATGACAAAAAAACTAAACACTCGCTGCATATGGCCCTCAACACGACAACAGGAATTATGGTAAGAATATTGATAGTACAGCTACTAATGCATTATGTGACATTTGCACTGCTTTTGTTTTTAGTCATTCAGCAGCAGGGAATGTGACTTGCAAAAGTACTGACTCAGAGCAGTGTATGCATGTAACATCTATGGAATGACAGGAGCTTTAGGCAAATGGAAGCCTGCATGATGCAACATTTTTGAGCCAAGCACTGCATTGTGGGATACTGAGTGGCAGATTGTTTTATCAAAACCACATCAAGATCCTAGGCTTCATGTGGTCACACTCCAGAATTGCATATAAAAAAAATTAAAAATCCTGTAAATAGAGCTGTTAAAATGTAGGAAACATCAAGCCATGATGAAATAAACATGTTTTTTGATGCCTCTATCTCTGCTCATTTCCACACTGAGCAGCCCCTTTTCTCACACCCTCTGATCAAACAATTCCTAAGAGGGGCTAGCAACTTGAGGCCACCCAAAAGAGCACCTACCCCATCTTAGGACCTTAACTTTGTGTTGGAAAAGCAAACCAGCATCTTCAGCAGTTAAAATTTCTCTCCTGGAAGACTGCTTTTCTGGCCATCACTTCAGCAAGAAGAGTCTCCGAGCTACAAGCGCTCATGACTGGAGCCCTTCATCATTCATTCTGAGAAGGGCTCCCTCAGGACTAACCCAGCATTCATGCCCAAAGTGGTGTCTAGCGTGGCTCTCAACCAATCCATTCATTTACCTACCTTTTTCCCTAGCCCACAAAACAAGGGGAAACTGATCCTGCACTGTAGATGGGCACAGACAGCTCAGATTCTGTCTGAACAGGACTAAATCCTTCAGAAAGTCTGACCAGTTACTGGTTAGCTTTGCTGCAGAGGGCAACGCCATCTCCAAACAATTTCCAAATAGCACACTGCATCCATTTCTGTTGCAAGCAACATGGAAAACCTCCCCCTAAGGGGGTCAGGACACCCTCCACCATAGCAGCCTCCACCTCTGCAGCTTTTCTCAAGAGGAGTCCCCACCAGGGACATCCCAGAGGCTGCCACCTGCACATCTTCTCACACTTTAACCAAGCATTACCACCTGCCTATCTTCTCCAAAGCCAGGGCAGACTTTGCCACTGCAGTCTTGCAGGGCATTCTAGCCAGCCCATAGTCTCCTTGACTGCCTCCATCCTTTTCATCAGCTTTGGGAATAAACAATGTGATGACTGCAATAGTGAAACATGAAGAACATAGCACAGTTGTGTACACTTAACATAAATGTAGATGTTAGTGTTTCACTGTTGCATTCCTTGCTACCCTCCCTCCATCCCCCCTCTTAATCTCTTTCCTTACAAGGGACATTTTGTATTTACTTTCTACTGGTGGGGTTCTCCCACCATAACCTGGCTTCCACTTGGGGGCCCTGACTGGGCAAGAAAAACTGATGTAATGTGTCTGCTGCCTTAATTTATACGACTGACTACCTGACGTCAGTCCTGAAGCGACAGCAACAGCAGCAGAAATATTAAGCCTCTAGCATTCGGGCTGGCCGAGGGCTACCCTGGCAGGGATGGCCCAAATGTGATGACTGCAACAGTGAATACACTCTAACATCTACATTTATGGTAAGTGTACATAACTACTTTGTCTACTTTCAACAGTGCATAATCTCAGAACTTTTGGATGTAATTGCTTTCATGTTAATTGGGGATATATCCCTTGTCAAAGTACAATTCTTGTGCTAATAGTGGGTATAATGTCTTGTGATGCTTTCCCACTACTTCCTAGTTATCCTCCAACATATTTTACTTGGGTAACCTCCCAGAAATCTTCCTTTCACTCTCTTCTCCCTAGAACCCCTGCTAACAGTTCATTCTGTGACCTAGTTCCATTCCCCTATAACTAGCCCTTCCCCTCAGAAAAGCTCATGACTTCCACCAGTGCTGCCCACATGGTTCCTTTTGCTGATATTTGTGGATAAATACAGTGGGTATAAAAAAAGTGTACACATTCCAGTTAAAATGCCAGGTTTTTGGGATATAAAAGAGACCACAATAAATAATTTTGAAACTTTTCTCACCTTTAATGTGACCTGTAACCTATACAATTCAATTGAAGATGCAAACATCTGTTAAGGGAAAAATATAAAAATAAACGTACAATACCCTGGTTGCATACCCTTAAACTAATACTTTGAAGCACCTTTTGATTTAATTACAGCATTCAATCTTCTTGGGTACTGCCTTCAATTAGAGACTCTGATTAACCACAAATAACTTTCAGCTGTTCTAGTAGGATTTTCCTTACATTTACTCAGTTGCCTGCAAAAGCCATGGTTTGCAGAGAGCTTACAAAGCATCAAAGGGATCTCATTGTTGAAACGTATTAGTCAGGAGAAGGGTACAAAAAAATTTCAACAGCATTGGATATGCCATGGAACATAGTGCAGATAGTCATCAAAATGTGGAGAAAATACGGGCAACAGTGATGTTGCAAAGAACTGGACATATCTCCAAAACTGATGAAAAAACTAGATTAAAACTGGGCAGGGAGGCTGCCCGAGTCCTACAGCAACAGTAAAGGAGCTGCAGGAATTTCTGACCAGTACTGGTTGTGTACATGTGACAGTCTCCTGTATTCTCCATACGTCTGGACTATGGTGTAGGGTTGCAAGATGGAAGCCTTTTGTTACACAACATCCAGACCCAATTAAAATTTGCAAAACAATATATCCTGTCTCCTAAAAGCATGTGGGGAAATGTGTTATGGTCTGAGACCAAGGTTTAATAATTTACAGAAGGTACATTTGGCACAAAAACACGCTGCATCACCAAATGAACACCATACCCACGGTGAAGCATGGTGGTGGCAGTATCGTGCTTTGGTGTTACTTTACTTCAGCTGGAACTGGAACTTTAGTCAAGGTGGAGAGAATTATGAACCCTTCCAAATACCAGTCACTTTTGGCCCAAAACCTTCAGGCGTCAGCTAGATAGCTGAAGACGAATTTCACATAACATGGCAGTGACCCCGAGCATACATCCAAACGAACAAAAGAATGGTTTCACCAGAAGAAAATTAAAGTTTTGGAATGGCCCAGACCTAAATCCAATAGAAAGTCTGTCTTTGTGTTCTCTTTACAACACAAAAACCTGGCATTTTAACAGAGGTGTGTACACTTTTTTTTTTATATCCACTGTATATGCCAGCAATTGCAAACTTCTGTCCCTCCAAGAACCCTTTTATCCCTGCATATCTTTCTTGAGTTCTAGCCTCTCGTTTGTTATATAGGAAAGTTAATTTCATAAGCATTGCAATTGCTTTGAGCTACTATGCCACCTCAGTTGGTGCCCAGTACCCTCCTGTGTGTCCTGTTTCTTCTATGGAGAGTCTCCTGTATGACTAAGGTTTGAGCTCCTTGTTTTTACAGTATTTTTTGTCCTTTCCCTCTTCGTTTTAGCATTTAGTCCATTCACATTCCAAGATTAATTCCTCCTCAACTGCTCTATCCTTTTACACTCACCCGTCTTGGCCTATCACTAGCTTTCTGCTTAGTACCCTGGCATTGATTTACACGAGCCCCCTTCCCCAATGGAACACAGTATCTGTGAACATATTTACACTACAGTTTCCCCTTCTAGTTTGTCAACTTGCCTGCTGTATATGAATAATGCTTTCTTAGATATGTCATAATTGCGTCTCATCAAGATGTCAGTTTGTCTGCCTTTCTTTCCTGCTGTCTCAGAATCCAGTATTCACAAGTCCTTCAGCCTACTATAAATTTCATAAGGTCTAAGTGCATACCAGCTTTCCACTTTCACTCATCAGCTCCTTGCCGTTTTCATCCAAACTGCTGTGGTCCCACCCTTACTCCTATTTCCTTCTGTTGCAACTCTGCTTTCCTATCCCATTCTGCACATGGCCCTTCATATCAGTTACTAACTGCTAGTTTCCTGCTTTGTCACTTGCGCACTTTATATTTCCCTTCATAAATCGCAACCCTACTTGAGTTGCATCAACTTCATTCGTTATCCATTATTTCACTTAAAATGTGTAGCTCCCCTCATATAACTTCCATACATGTCTCTGTAGCATTCACTGTTCTCATTCCTTTCTGCTTTAGTGATTTTGTACTTAGTGTCACGTGCAAGCACACTAACTTTGGATGAAGGAAGCAAAATTTGTCCTTTGTTTACCGGGGAAAGTTTGACTGGGTAATGGCCTTTTTTAGCTGAGGCCTGGGGAGAACATAAGAAAGGCATGCAATTTCTTGTCACATTACCACACATGCCCAGTTTCATTAGTTCTGTTGCTTCACTTGTAATGTTCCCACCCCACCCACTCCAAAAACTTCAGTATAATATAGTTGCATCCCCTCTCCAGATAACTGTTTCCATTTCCCTCCCACTTGGGTGTTTTATACTTCACAATTGTCATATGCTCAAATTTAGAACATAAAATGCAGACACTAGCTTTGGAAGGAAGAAGTACTATGAGATGCATAAAATCTCTCATCTGTTGCAGTATTCTTTACACGAGGGAGTTGCCTGCCAAGGCGACCTGATGTCTGCCAGTATACCAAAGTCTTACTGCTGTGAGGTGTGCCGTATGTCTGTAGTTACTATCGGATGTAGGTCATAAGTGACATACGTGTACCATCCTCCGAACTTTGCCACCAGTTGGATCGCCAGTCCTGGATGTCGCTATGCTGCCGGAATTGCTTTTCATGAATGTAAGTGCCCCATTGGGGACCTTTTTCTTTTTGCTACAGTTTTTTCTTGGTTGAAGGTTAGTGCCATCCAAGAAAGGGAAATGAGTGTAGAAGGCAGATTCCACAGGACAGCCATTCCCAGTGACTTTTTTGTCTCTGGCCCCACCACAAATAAAAATTGTTAGATTTGTCAATCGTTTGTGCCTAAAACCCTTCGTAGCAGTTTTTCATCCCTTGCTATTTACTTGGAGAACCAACATCTGAAACGCTTTGCTAAAAGTGCAATGGAGGGCTCCTCTGACCTGACGACCGAGCCTACCAAGCAGAAGCCCAAAAGACCTAGCCCTGAAGTGAAAGCTATGCCTCTCCGTATGGACATCTCTCTCAAAGCACATGAGAGCTGTGAGATGGTGGCTCTCAATCCACAGGCCGAGCCAATTTTACAGGCCACCTTGGAACCGGATGTAAGCACGTCCAGAGAGGTGCCTCAGACATCGGCATCTGATCCCCAGGTGGAACAGAGGCTTATAGTGTCGGAAGGCTGTAGAGTAATTCTTCAGATTGTAGTGAGGGAGGATGCCGATTTGCTTGAGTATAAGCCTACATCCATTCCCTCCCTCTTTGCATCGGATGGACACCCCTGCAAAGAAAAAACAAAGCCAAACATTCCTGCCTGACAGCCTCCAAGTGGCAGAATTTTGGCCAAGGCAAATCATTACATCCAAGTGACACCTCCAGGTGCATCTGCAGTTTATTCCTCCTGACGCCTCTAGGTATCCAATATCGCTTGTTCAAATATGAAAATTATATCCGTATAAATATCAATAAAACAGATATTTAGCTGCACTAGAGAGATCCTATAATGTGAAGTTGTTAAATTTCGCTGTTTATTCTTACTGATGGGTTCGGAGCCGATCCTCTGCTCCGACATGGCCTATAGCAAAGCTCAAGGTTTGCCAGTAGCTCGAGACCAAGCCCCTTATCCCACAATGCACTGCTGGAATTACCTCAGATCTAGTTTGCTCCGGCGAGAGATCTGTGATCCAGCTAGCTCGGACAGTCTGCCTTTCAGATTTGGACATGGATCGGCTAGTGCAGAAGCTTTTACAGGCACTAGGACTAGCCAAATTGTTGTCTGTGCCGAAGACCATGGACCCGGATTTGTCTACTCCTCCGAGCCGTACTGGAGACTCTGAGCTGAAGGAAACTGAACCGATGATTGTTGAACCCTTGGAGCCGATACCCGCACTGGTGTTATATCGGCTCAATCTACTCGGATGTCGGCGCCGACTGAGGACTCTAGGAGCCGACGCTCTCCCATCGGGTCTGGGGAGGATTGTCAAACCAATTTGTCGGTGCCGACTCTTCCTCTCGGGCTTCAGCTCGGATGAGCTCTGCTCCTACCTCGGGCTCGGAGCCCAGGGTTTTAGTGCGGGAGGATCGGACGGTACTCTAGGGGCTGTCCACTCCTTCTCGGAGCCATGGTGCCTTCGATGCTATGAGGAGAGTTTTGTCTCCAAAGACAACGTCAGCATCGGTTCAGCCTTCCCTCTCCCCTCAAGCTCCTGTCTGCTTCTTCATCTACCAGTCCCTCTAAGCATAGAGACCCCGAGCTTCAAGTACCCCACAGGGCATCTCTTGCTCTTCTGAGACCTCCCCAGATCCCCCCACTAAGGAGGTGCCCAGGAAGAGACTGCAAGAGGAGGCACTTAGACTCCACATGGGACTCTTTGACATATGACACTGACTTGGATGAGTCAGAAGGGTCCCCTTGATCCCTCTCTGAGGATATCTCCTTTGCAGCGATACTAGAGATCCTTAGAGGGGCAGTTGGCAGTCCAAGACCCCTACTGAGGAAGAGTCCATGCTCTTGAAGGCTTTTGGGTCTCAACCTTCCACTTCTTGGGTGTCTCCGCCTTATGACGAGCTCATGGAATTGATTTCTCATAAGGCGTGTGAGTCACCGGAGGCCATGGAACCTGTTCCTCGTAAGCCCAATAAATTCATGTCTGCCCCAGTGGGCAAGCCATTTTTGACAAAGGGAGTGCCTGTTGATGCCATGGTGGTAGCTGCAGCCACCAAAAAGGAAGTGTCTGAGTCATCCACATCTATCCATCCTCCTAACAGATTCTAGGGTCATGGGTAGATGTGGGAAACGGATGTTTAGTTCAGCGACTTTTTCTCTGCGATCACTGAACTAAACCCACTTTGAGATTACAGAGAGATCTCCTGAAAGAATTAGGAGATGCACTCCAGGGTACGGTAGCTGCAGGGGTGGCCAGCAAAGTCAACACCCAGCTTGCTACCCTAAACTCAGTGGTAAACTCGTCCATGCGTCTCATATCCTATGCAGCTGATGGCTCGAGTAGAGCCGCTAGTTCGGGCATTGCTCTGAGAAGACGAGCTTGGATGCATCTGTTACTTTGCTGAACCCTTTAAGTCTTCCTTTAATACCCCATTCGATGGCTCATCACTGTTTGGGCTCAAAGTAAAGGAAACTTTAACCAGGTGTGAGCAGGAAGGCAAGGCCTTATCTGCCGTTGGGCTCCGTTTTTCTACCCCTGCTCTGCTGTACCCCAAGGGTCCTAGGGGAGGGGAAATGTGGTTCTGAAAAGCACAGGGAGCCTTTCAGGACACAAATGGAGAAACTCCCTCTAGAGGTAGAGGAGGGGGTTATAATGGAAGACGCCACCCCCGCGGCAGAGGGGGTCCGCAGCAACAGGGTGACAGAGGTCAGTTCTCCGGTCAACCCTACCAGCGCCCCTGAAAGGGGGCCCGACTCTTCTGCTCTGGAGGCAGTCGGGGGTCACTTGTCTTTGTACCCAGAAGCCTGGCTAAACATAACATCAGATATATGGGTACAAAGCATCATTTCCAGAGGCTATGTCATACTGTTCTCTTCCCCTCCCATTCCTGTAAACAGAATCCCAGATGTTCCACACAATCTCAGGGAACAAGCAATCATAGAGGTCCACAGATTGCTAGAAAGTCATCCAACCAGTCCCAGCAGACCAAGTTGGATTCGGAACTTACTCCAGATTCTTTTTGGTACCAAAGAAAACAGGGGACTGGAGACTATCTTGGACCTCAGCAGACTCCACCAGTTCGTAAAGAAAGAGAAGTTCCGAATGGTCACGCTTCAGTCCATTCTTCCTTTCCTACGGAAAGGCGATTGGATGTTCTCCATAGATCTCAAGGACGCGTACTATCACATAAAGATGAACAGACGCTCCAGAGATCATCTGCGTTTCTGGCTAGGAGCCAATCGTTACCAGTTTCGAGTCCTGCCCTTTGGTCTCACTGCAGCCCCCAGAGTGTTCACCAAATGCATGGCAGTGGTCACGGCTCACCTGAGACGTCTAAGATTCCAGGTGTTTCCATACCTAGACGATTGGCTCCTCACCGCTACCACCAGGCATCAGTTGACTCGGGCAACACAATGCACTCTGACACTCTGCCATCAATTAGGCATTACAGTCAACTTTGAAAAGTCTTCCTTATCGCCATCGCAGCATACCGTTTTTATAGGAGCAGAGTTAGATACCTCAACTACCACTCTACGTCTTCCTGTCGAAAGAGTCTCACTTCTCTGCCAACACGTTGGCTCACTGGTATCAAAGAACAAAAGCTACAGCAGCAGAGGTATTGAAGATGCTAGGTTTGATGGCGGCAGCAGTCCTGGCTATACCACTCGCAAGGATGCATATGTGAATTCTTCAATGGCTCCTGTTTGCTCAGTGGTGGTACCAGAAACTACCGATGCACCACATGATTCTCATCATGGATTCTTGCAAGAGACACCTTTGGTGGTGGTTGACGTCTCCATGTCGCAATCAGGAGACCCCCCCCCCCCCCACCAGTAGCCACTGTGACCACGGACGCTTCCCTGATAGGTGGGGGGGGGGGCATTTTCAGGGAAAGACTGCCCAAGGTACATGGACAGATCAAGAATCGCATCTGCACATCAATGTTCTAGAGTTTAGAGCGGTACTTCTGGCGTTGCAGTACTTTCAGGACTCTCTCCCTCTAGGAATTATTGCAATTCAGACAGACATGTCAGTAGTCTGGTACTTGAACACGCAAGGCGGAACCAAGTCGTACCTTTTGTCGAGAAGCCCTCCGAGTCTGGCAATGGGCTGTGTCATTCCAGCGTTTTCTGTTAGCAACACACATCTTGGGGAAATCCAACGTGATAGCAGACAAGCTAAGCAGGGCGGTATTGCTCCCTCCAGAGTGATCTCTCAAACAGGTTGCAGAGTTGATTTTCCACAAATAAAAGCAGAGAATAGATTTCCTCACTGCTGCAGTGAACTGCCTAAAAAACAGCAACAGAAACAACGGCAGCAAATTCACCAAGGCTGACGTCCTTAGAAGGTGCTAATATATCTCAAGAAAAGTCCATGAACAAGAAACTTTCTTTAAAACAAATTTAATGAGAACAAATTAAAAGCAGTACAAAGAATGTCCCTTAACAAAAGATAAGCGCTTTCGATAAAATCTTCCTCAGATCGTGATGAAACATCTAATGCAAGGAGAGACATGACCAGGGGTTTGATTGTCATTTGTGCTCTTACATGATTTTTCTTTAAGACTAACTACATAAACAATGATAAATCACTAGTTTTTTCACGTAGCATTACACAGTCGATTCATTTATTAAATGACACTGAGATCGGCATTGCCGCGTTTTGAAAATTTTAATTGGCTATTCATTTTCAGCTAATTTGCATCTAACATAGGAATTGGACTTTAAAGCAATCAGTGAGCGTACTACTAAGTGTACGCTATTGGCTATACATATGCAAAATAGATGAAATGATTTTAAAGGCAATAGGTCCAATTTATTCTCATTGTTTCTGGATTGGCTGATGGATTTTTTTTTTCAGTCAAAAGTAGTCCCATGTTTTATCAAAATCTGAGGAAGATTTTATAGAAAGCGCTTATCGTTTGTTAAGAAAGGGACATTCTTTGTACTTTTTTTAATTTGTTCTCATTAAATTCGTTTTAAAGAAAGTTTATTGTTCACGGACTTTTCCTGAGATATATTAGCACCTTCTAAGGATGTCTGCCTTGGTGAATTTGCTGCCGTTTCTGTTGATTTTCCGCAAATGGGGCCAGCCTTGCTGCGACCTCTTTGCCAGCCACATCAGTTCAAAAT